>NW_006408562.1:3030871-3035305 GCF_000296735.1 Chrysochloris asiatica | reverse complement strand
ATATATTTATCCGAGCATACATATGTATGTATGTATGTATATCCGAGTAGCAGATTTGCCTAATGCAATAAGTCGTTTGATATCTTGGCTGCTGCTTCCATGTGTGTTGATCGTTGATCCAAGAAGAATGAAGTCCTTGACAACTTCAAACTTTTCTCCATTGATAAGAATGTTGTTTATTGGTCCAGTGGTGAGGATTTTTGGTTTCTTTACATTGAGATGTAATCCATACAGAAGGCTGTGCTCTTGGATCTTCATCAGTAAATGTTTTAAATCCTCTTCACTTTCAGCAAGCAAGGTTGCATCATCTGCATATCGCAGGTTGTTAATGAGTCTTCCTCCAATCCTGATGCTACATTTTTCTTCATATAACCCAGTTTCTCATATTGTTTGCTCAGCATACAGGTTGAATAAGTAATGGTGAAAGAATACAACCTTGTCACACACTACTTAATTTTAAACCATTCAGTATTCCCATGTTGTGTTCGAACAACTGCTTCTTGGTCCAGGTACAGATTCCTCATGAGCACAATTAAGTGTTCCAGAAAAATTCATACTTTGAAATGTTGTCCATAGCTTGTCATGATCCACACAATCGAAAGCCTTTGCATGGTCAATAAAGCATAGGCAAACATCTTTCTGATATTCTCTGCTTTCAGCCAAGATCCATTGGACACCAGCAATGATATCCCTTGTTCCATGGCCTCTTCTGAATCTGGCTTAACCTCTGGAAGTTCTCTGTCAATGTATGATTGTAGCCATTTCTGTATTACCTTTAGCAAAACTTTATTTGTGTGAGGTATCAAAGAGATTGTCCAATGATTTCCACATTCGATTGGGTCACCTCTCTTTGGAATGGGCACAAATATGGATCTCTTCCAATCTGTCAGCCAGATAGTTGTCTTCCAAATTTCCCGGCCGAGATGAGTGAGTGCCTCTTGTGTCGCCTCACTTTCTTGAAAGATTTCAATTGGTCTACCTGAACGCACCCGATCTCATCTGATCTAGGAAGCTAAGCAGGGTCGGGCCTAGTTAGACCACCTTGGAATAGCGGGTGCTGTGGGCTTTAACCACAATTCATCTGACAGTGTGTCATACTGTTGTGGCTTGTGAATTGCTGTGGTTCTGAAAGCTATGCCACCAGTATTTTAAATACCAGCAGGGTCACCCATGGTGGACAGGTTTCAGTGAGCTTCCAGACAAAGACAGACCAGGAAGAAAGAGTGATGAACTACTTTTGAATATTTAGTCACTGAAAACCTTATGAATATATATAAATATATGAATATCTCATTTTTTTGTTTTTTTGTGCTTTGCTTTTCTGTTTCACAGAAATATACTTTTAATTTTCTTAGTTTAACAACATGAAGGTTTGTGACAACCCTGCCTATAGCAAGTCTGTGGCATTTTTTTCAACAGTATGTGCTTATTTCATGTCTCCATATCACAATTCATAATCTTCATAGTATTTCAAACTTGTTAACGATACTGGTCCATATTCAATAAACTAGAGTACAGTGGAAGCATAACTCTTATATATACTGTGAAACAGAAACATTCCCATGGCTTTCTTTATTGCAATATTTGTTTTATTGTGGTAGTCTGTAACAAAATCTACAGTCTCTCCAAGGTATGTTTGTGCATTTGTACATACATACATACACATTTGCTCATACATATACATTTCCAAATTCCTACAATTCATCATGAGTGTGGATTATCATTTATCCCCAGTGAGAATCTTGCTCTTTAATCAACTATCCACTGATGGGTAATATACATCTGCAGATTATCAGGAATTTATTTATTTTTCTAATTAACATTGGATTTACACATTCAAAACAAGAAGGACATCTTCTTGTTACAAACTCATCATCTTGTATTTCTCAAATTCAGGACTTTGTCCAAGTGTTCTATCTCTTCAAATTCATTTTGCATATCCCAGCCAGAGTGAAACGTGACAGTGAGTCAAAAAGTATTGCTACTTGGGTTCTAGTTCAGAGATGCATGTGTTTATTCCCAAAACAAAACAAAAAAAGTCTTTAAATGTGTCTCTGTGATCAGTGGGTTGTTTAAGACAAGTTTTATCTATACATATTTGTCTTAGTGTCATGAGAGTGTTTTGAAAAAGAAATAAAGAAGAAAAGATAGAACCAAGCAGTCCTTTTGAAAAGGATCTGCTAGGTCAGTTAAAATTCAAGTTAGAAAGATTATCTCAGAAAGTCCAGCAAGTGTTTTGTTGCAGATTTTAACAGGGTAAACATCACAGACTTTCTTGAAGGACACCGAGTAGTTCATAGGAGCTTATTGTGAAGTACTTTGAAGAACACTAAAAACTTCAACGGTGAGAAAAAGGCCAGGAAACTTGCGCCGAGGAATTGTTTTACATCACAACAATGCACCTGCCCGTTTTTAGAGGGAAGCAAGGACTCTCCTATGAGGACTTCACTGGACAACTTTATCCAGTTAGCTTGATCCATACAGCAAGTTACAGCCATGATCTTGACCTTTTTGACTTTTTTTTTGTTCCAAAAATCGATGAACACTTAAAAGGAACATGATTTGAGTCCCTCAAAGGTGCCAAAACTGTGAATGTTAAAAGATGTGGTACAAACGCAACATCACAGAATTCTTCAGTGAATAGTTCGAGAGGCAGAAACATTTCCTTCAGAAGTGTATAGACCTACATGGAGGATACATTGAGAAATACTAACTTCCTATTAGGATAGTTTTGTTCAATAATGTTTCTATAATTTTGTAGCCATACTTTCTGACTTACTCTTGTATTTCTAAATCACAAGTGGCCATTGACCCTTTTTTAAATACCAAAATGGCATACCTGGTGTGGTGCTATGGGTTAATGTGCTGGGCTGCAAGGTAAGAATCTCAAGGTTGGCAGTTCAAGCTCACCAGTTGCTCCTTGGAAACCCTATACAGGTTTGGTATAGATCAGAATAGACTCAATGTCACTGAACAACAGTAACAACAAATGGCATACAGTTGTCACCAGCGTCCTTCAAAAATTTCAAGAGGTGGTACATGACCAAGAACAAATGATACTGAGATAAGAAATTTAAGCAATCCTGTTGCTGTTGTTCTTGTTGTTGTTAAGTGCTGTTGAGTGAGTTCTGACTCATAGTTGCCTTGTACAGGGTTTCCAAGGAGCAGCTGGTGAGTTTGAAATGCCAACATTTTGATTGAAGTTGACCTTTCGGTCCAGTACTTTACCCCACAGTAGTACACCAGGACATTGGCCCAAAAAAAAAAAAAAAGTTTCTAGGTATTGATGGGATGCAAATTGAAATGTTTCAACAAAGTGATGCAATAGCAGAAGCATTTACAAGCTTATGCCAAGAAATTTGGAAGACAGCTACTTGGTCAATCCATTGGAAGAGATTCTTAAGTGTGTCCTTTCCAAAGAAAGGTGACCCAAAGGAATTAGGGAATCATCTAACAATATCATTAATATCACATGCAAGCAAAATTTTTCTGAAGATAATTCAAAAACATTTGTAGCAGTATTTCCATAGGTAGCTACTAGAAATTCAAGCTGGAGTCAGGAGAGAACATGGAATGAAACATATCATTGCTAACTTCAGATGGATTTGGGCTGGAGCAGAGAATACCAGAAAACTGTTTACTTGTGTGTGGGTTTTTTTTTGTTTTTTGTTTTTTTTTTTTGGTGTTCAACTGTATGGATTATAACAAACTATGAGTAAAACCATGAAGGATCAGAATTCCAGAACACTTGATTGTGCTCATGCAGAACCTACACATAGACAGAAAGGTAGTTGTTTGACCAGAACAATGAGATACTGAATAGTTTAAAATCAGTAAAGATATATGTCAGGGTTGTGTTCTTTCACTATGCTTATTCTACATGTTTCAATATGTATTACATCCCAATGTAAAGAAAACAAAAGTCCTCACCACTGGACCAATAAACAATATTATTATCAATGGAGAAAAGATTGAAGTTGTCAAGGAATCCATTCTTCTTGGATCAACTATCAACACTCATGCAAGCACCAGTCAAGAAATCAAATGATTTATTGCATTAGGCAAATCTGCTGCACAAGACCTTTTTAAAGTGTTTAAGAGCAAAGACGTCAGCTTGAGGTCTAAGGTGTGCCTGACCCAAGCCATGTTATTTTCAATAACCTCATATGCGGGTGAAAGCTGAACAGTAAATAAGGAAAACCATAGAAGAATTGATGCACTTGAGTTATGGTGTTGGAGGAGAGTATTGAAAGTGCCATGGGCTACTTTAAAAGAACCAACAGATCTGTGTTGGAAGAAGCACAGCCAGAGTGCTCTTTGGAGGCCAAGATGGCCAAACTTGGTCTCTCATACTTTGGACATATTGTCAGGAGGGACCAGTCGCTGGAGAAAGATATCATGTTTGGTAAGGTGGAGGGTCAAAGAAAAAGAGGA
>NW_006408562.1:3028767-3030351 GCF_000296735.1 Chrysochloris asiatica | reverse complement strand
CTCAAACCATGGTATTTTCTGTTGCCTCATATGCATATGAAAGTTGGACAATGTATAATAAAGACCATATGAGAATCGATGCATTTGAAATATAGTATTGGAAAAAAATATTGAAAGAACTATGGAATGGCAGGGGAATAAAGAGCTCTGTCTTGGAAGAAATACAGCCCTTAAGAATACCTCTTAGAAATGAGAATTGCAAAACTTCATCTCACGTGCTCTGGAAATGTTATAAGGGTCCAGTGCCTGGAGAAGGTCATCATGTTTGATAAAGCAGAGGATTGGCGAAAAGGAGAAAGACAGCCAATAGGATGGATTGACATAGTTTCTGCGATAATGGTCTCAATCATAATTATGAGGATAGTACTGGACCAGACAGGGTTTGGTTTTGTTGTGCAAAGGGTATATATGAGTTGGAGCCAATACAACAGCATCTAACAATAACAGCAGCATGGATTGGGAGACTCATCACAACAAAATCTGCTTCATCGGCACACTCTTGTTATACTTGATTACTTAGAACTACTTGAATACTCTCTTTCATTCTTGGAGTCCTTTATTTAAGGGGAATATTGCAGTGTTGTCATTTTGCTCATTTGCCTATTTCTTAAATCTTTCTTAAAGCTTCTTCTTTCTCAAAGTTACTTAAAACCAAATGTTTTCTCCAATTTTATACCCTCGTTACTTACTCTGGCAAAGTACTAATCACACTTTATTGTCATACTCTGCTTAGAATTCCTGGTTCCCTTGTGGTATAAAAGGTCAAGCACGGGATTTCTAAACAAAAGGTCGGTGGTTCAAATCCACCCATTGGCTCAGAGGGAGAAAGACGAGGCTCATTAATGATTGTAGTCAAGAGAATCCTATGTATTTGTTCTGCTCTGTTACAGGGATTTGCTATGAGTCCAAATCAGCACAATGGAACACAACATCAATTTAATCATCAATGTCTTTAATTAGACAGTTAGCTCCATTATCAGTCAGAAGCAGATTTTAGCTGACACTTTTTTGGTTGTTGTTAAATTGAATGAAAGACAGAATTTTTGCTATTCGCTAATTGCAGATAGGCAAAAAGCTTCTATAATCAAAGGGATTCCCTTTGATTAAAAGCTAGGATGTACCTTTTAAAAGACAGAAAAAAATTAGTTTACAATTCGAGAAACAAGAACATTGTAGGGGTGTAAATAAGTTTGTGGAGCTGAGGCATTTTTTACTTACATTACTAGAATAACCTTTTGGTATAACTCTTATTTCTGCTCTAGTAAGCATACATGCTCAAGGGAAATGGTCTACATTTTCTGATTTTTTTTTTTTTTTCATGCAAGGATATTTGTGACACTTAAATTCATGTTTTTTTGTGTGTGTTGGGGGGGGAGGAATGAAGTGAATACTTTAATCTTTGGTGTTTAATAGAACACATAACAAGTCACATAATCAGTGATTCACACACATGGGAAAACAGTATCAAGTATTTCTGGAATACAGCTGGTTGAGAATTTGTTGTTGTTGTTGTTGTTGTCAGGTGCCATCGAGTCGGAACCGACTCATAGCGACTCCATGCACAGCAGAACGAAACAATGTTCG
>NW_006408562.1:3025880-3027067 GCF_000296735.1 Chrysochloris asiatica | reverse complement strand
CAGGTCCCCGACAACCTTTTACAATTGTGACAATTGCAATTAGTCATGATAACAATTACTCACTATTGAATCATAAGAATTTTATCCCCATCTCTTTTTACAAGACCCATCTAGACAAGATGAAAACTATTCAGTGGGGACTCTATCTCACCCCCCCCACACACATACACATGCACTCTTAAACTAAATTCCCTCTTGAAATCTTGCAGGCCAGTCACTTCATGTTTTAATCACCCCCTTCTTTTAGATAGCCAATGTCTAAGTTGCCTGTCCCTATCTACTCTTTGTACTGAAAGGATAGACTTGATACTTGATGTGAAGACTCCTTCCCTTTCTGTTGATATTTAGAGTTACTACCTACATGAGTAAGGAACTCTGGTAGCGTAGTGGTTATGAATCGGGCTGTGAACCACAAGGTCAGCAGTTCAAAACTACCAGCTGTTCTGTTGAAGAAAGATGAGGCTTTCTGCTCCCATAAAGATTTACAGCCTCAGAAACCCTGTACAGGGTCACTATGAGTCGGAACTGAATCCACAGCACATAACAACAACAAGAGCAACAACAACCTCCATGAGTATAGGTCAAGTTCATCAAATTGTAGCAATTTACCCTCATTTCCTTTATCAAAAAAAATTTTTTTTTTTTTTTTTAAATCTTCCTCTAGTTGAGTTCTGATTATCAAGACATCAAGGCTAGGTCAAATGGGTACTATCTGAAAGTCTGGGTGTTCTTATGCATCTCCCCTCACTTCATATTAGCTGGATGCTTCATTTTCAGCCCTAGTCTTCTGTGGCTATGTCCTTGTCCATGGGATCAGGTGTCCCCAGGTCAATGAAAGGATATGAAACGTGGTTGAACTCAGCTAATTTCTTCATTGATGCCTTTCCACCTCTTCCACTCACCCGTTGACCAATGTTGTTGTCTGCAAGCTTACATGCCTTCTCATGTGTTCCCCTTGAGTTTTTGAGTTTCAGCCTTAGAGGGGGATTTGTCCTGAGGGAATTTGATTGCTTGCCTTGATGCCTTCCTGGCAAACAGCTTGCTTATTCTTGTAGTAGCCAGTCATACTGCCATTTTTGTTGTTGTTGTTGTTTGTTTGTTTGTTTCCTGATGATCTTTCTTTGAAGATGTACCTTCTGTCACTCTAGCTGTTCCAGGCTGGTCTGCTTGTCCTTTCTATTGGGAAT
>NW_006408562.1:3023022-3024650 GCF_000296735.1 Chrysochloris asiatica | reverse complement strand
GTTCAGAAAACACAAGAAACGTCAAATCACAGTAACTCATCATTTTAGAAAAAAATGATTGATTCTGATAGCCTTACAATACAAATAGTCCATTTGCTTTTTTTTTTGTTTTTTATATATAATCTTCAGTCAGTTGAGTAAAGTAGATGTTATTTAGGTTAAAAAAGAAATTTTTAAGGAATTCAGTCCCTCAAGTCAATATTTTTCTAAATGTCTGCATTATAATTTAGCATATTTTACATGTGAGTACAAAAGTGTTTTGAATATTACATTGAAATTTACCATAATTTGAAAAGTCATATATATCTCAAAACTTCAGTCTACATGACTTTAATGTAATATCATTCTATGGAAATTCCAACAGAAATTAGAATGTGTTATGAGAATTGCTATTTCCCAGGTTTGTCTGAGTCTAGCATGTGTTTTTATACAATAATGGCTAGTGATGAGGAAGCTTAAGGAGTGATAAATCCATTCTGAGGGTTTTTATGAGATATACTTTCAGAGCGCAGAAGCTGGTACAAATCCTATGGTTGACCTTCAGACAAGAGCACTGTTGGAGTCTACAATCTTGAAGTGAATGAAACTCTTTTTTGGATCTACTTTTAGTATAATATATATCTGGAGCTGTAACATTTCCTATTTTGTTTGTGAAAGGTTTCTGCTACATATTTCTCCTAGCTACAAAAGGAGCCAAAAGTATGCTATCTGCCAATCATTGGCATGAAATACAGAAGTGAGCACTACAGAAAAAATTCTGAAATAGTATTACTGAGGAATAGTAGCTCTCACTAGTCTATATGAGTGAAACAACAACTGTACCTATGAAAACAAGCAAAATTCCTATGTCGCAGTCCAATCATTCTTCATGTTCATTAATGAAAATGAAGCAAAGATATTTCTGCTTTGTCTACATCAGTTAGCATAATGATTGAAAGCAAATATATATTTTTACAACATATAAAATCAGTTTTCTCACGTGTTTGGAATTATCTGAACCCTCATGACTCAGCCTGGTATGAACACAGGGTTTTAATGTCATATTACGAAGCATACTGTCAGAAGCATTAAATTCATCATAAGATGAAAAGTCTCAAAAAGGAGAAAGAAATTGAACTGTCTTCACAATCATCCCTCATCCATAACTTCTATTTGATAGAAGGAAGTAGATGATATATTTAATGACTTAAAATATTTTAAATTTATTTCAATACAATAATCTAAAGCATGCATTATTAAATGAAAATGACAGAATCCTGATGTGGCACTGTGGGTTAATGTGCCAGAATGCAAAGCTGTTTGAACTGCAAGGTCGGTGGTTCAAGCTCACCAAATGTGCCTTTGAAACCCTATACAGGGTCGCTATGGGTTGGAACCAACTCAACAGCACTTCTCAACAACAACAATATAGAATTCACACTATCATCAACAATTGTACCCTATACTTTACAGTTGTAGTGTGAAATCAATATATACCATCCTTTTCAATGTCGAATATATTTGCATGGTTATAATGACAATTTTTGATATGTGAAATCCCTTTCTCTTTATCTAAAAAGCAAAGCTAGGATGACATCAACATTACAATTGCTTTATAAAATCAACACTAGGTTAGTAGTTGAGCAATT
>NW_006408562.1:3015712-3019757 GCF_000296735.1 Chrysochloris asiatica | reverse complement strand
CTTGAAATGGTTGAACATTAACCATTTCCTTTTGGTACAATGACTCTGTGTATTCCTTCCATCTTTTCTTGATGCATTCTGCATCATTCAATAATTTTCCCAGTGAATCTTTCAATAACGAAAATGGAGGCTTGAATTTTTTCTTCAGTTCCCCCAGCTTGAGAAATGCTGACTGTGTTCTTCCTTTTTGCTTTTCTAACTCTAAATCTTTGCATATTTTATTATAGTATTTGGCTTTATTTTCTTGAGTTGATCTTTGAAAATTTCTCTTCAGCTCTTGCACCTCTTCAATTTTTCCATTTGCTTTGGCTTCTCTATGCTACCAGAAAAATTTTCCCTACATAGTCCCTAACATTTTTTCGGTAGGAGATAAAAATAGATATTGTCTAACAACAGGCATACATTATTCTAATATGTTTTTGAAAAATTAAGAATTGTAGACATTGTCCCTGCTGCAAAGACAGTTGCTCTCCAACCTTCCATCTGTTCTCACACATTCTACAGTCCAAATGCAGTTAGATAGGACTTTGAAACAAATCCAGGCCAGTGGGCTGTGGATTAAAGCATCATGTTCTAGCTCCAACCAGCAAGGAGAAAATTTGAGGAAGACTCTCCGATTATTATTTTTTTTCTTCCCACAGTTACACTAGAGTTCTCTAACTGACCTGCTGGAGCCGTATCATCAAGGAGCTTGGGTTGTTGAGCCATCACAGTAACAATAGTGCCCCCCCTCCCACCCCTCAATATCCACACCTGTAGCAAATTTAAACATAATGGTGTTAAAACACTGGTATTTGAGGGTAAGATCGTATTACAGTAAAGCCTAGCCTAATTTGATAAATACACCAGAGTTTAGAGGGAAGAATTAATGATAACATATGGAAATACATTTCCTAAATTCAGAATATTTAGGACCAGTTTCTTTGTCTTCTCCCCCTCTTTCAACTGTATCCTTCAATATTATGAATCTCAAGAAAAGTTATTTCTGAATTTTTCTTGAGTTTGTCTTCTGGACTATTACAGTAATTAGAAACATTTGTCTAAATACTATTGTGAAAATGAAACTGCTGTTTTCAGGTAAAGCACATATCATTTTAATTTTTTTTTTTTTCTGGCATGTAGCAAGTGCCATTCACATGCTAGTTATTCTCATGTTCATACTGTATTTATCATGGAATCGATTTTTGAAAAGATATAAAAACCATCCAACTCTCACTAGGGAAACAATTTTTCTGAAGATTGCAATATAAAATAATTAACTCTAAAGTTTCTGATGAGACTGCTTTCTCCATAATTTCTCTGTCCATGATATCACCAACAACAAATGCCTTCAAATAGAACTGATTCATGGCGACCCACGTGGACAATTGTTCAACTGTGTTTCCTAAGGATTTCAATGACACCTTTCTGCAGGGGATAGCCAGATCTTTCTTCCAAGATGCTTCTGAATGATCTTGACCCATGACATTTATTGAGTTGAGTACATTTAATTATTTACATTGCTCAGGAATTTCTCCATAATTCTTAATACCTTAACATACACTTCCCTCAGGCTTCTGAAACTTCTGTGGCCAACACTATATTACTGTGTCTTCTCTGTGGGCCTCTTTCCCTTTCTCTCTCCCTAAAAATAATTTACTATAACAGCTTCTTCAGAAATCTTAGCTCCCGTACATCCTAGCTTTCAAGTGAGGAAGCCTGGCATTTAAAAGCCTCTTCAGGTTTTCAGTTTCAGCTCTGACATGTAAAAACTTTGAAAATTGTCACTCCTACACTTAAAAGAGTCCTGGTGTGGCATTGCAGGTCAATGTGCTGGACTGCAAAGTCAGTTTGAACTTCATGGTATGTGGTTCAAGTTTACCAGCTGCACCTTGGAAACCCTATAATGGGTCACTGTGAGTCGGACCTGACTCAATGACTCTTAACAACAACAACAGCATATCAGCTTCTTCAGAAACCTGATTTTTGATAAATCCTGGCTTTAATATGAGTACAACTGACATTAAAAGTCCCTTTCAGGTTTCTAGTTTCAACTCTGGCCTGTAAAAACTTTGAAAGTTGTCACTATTGCACTTAAAGACAAGGAAATGAGAAACACAAGCAAAGAGAACAAACTGAAAACAATAGTTTTCTGAACCATCAGAGAAATGTTACAAAACTATCTGCCACACCCAAATAAGGGACGCAGAGAGAAAAGGGCGAGTTCTGTTTATCTGATTCAGAAGCCAATGGAGCCTGTAACATGTAGAAGTCTTGTCATGGTAATTTTGATGACTTGCTGAAGGCTGAGTAACTAGAAGAGCAGAAACACAGCTGCCAAAGTTGTAGATGGGTGTGGCACTGTAGGATAAGCACTGGAGGGCAAAGTCAATTTGAACAGTAAAATGTAGTGGTTCAAACCCCCAGTGGCTCCTAGGAAACTTTATACAAGATTGCTACAAATTAAACTGACTCAACAGCACTAACAACAATATAATTTCTTAGCCTTTGCCTCCAGGAACCCCATCAAGTTCTCTTTTAACAGCTGAGAAGATCATCAAAACTGTTCCACATGAAAATTACTTCAAAACTGTTCCACAAAGGCCTTCCTTTCCAGTGAAGATAAAAGGACAAAACCTTATCTCACCTGGTGAAAAGACTCTCTCTGCACTAGCCTACAGATTCCTGGTGTGGCGCTGGGGGCTAATGCATCAGACAGCAAAGTCAGTTTGAACTGTAAGGTCCATGGTTCAAGCTCACCAGCTGCTCCTTGGAAACCCTATACAGGGTCTGAATTAACTCGACTGCACTTAACAACAACAATAACACTAGCCTACAGTGTGGCACTGTGGATAAGGTGCACTCCTCGGAAACCCTACACAGGGTTGCTATGGGCCGGAACTGACTTAAAGGCAATTAACAACAGCAGCCTTTTTTAGCCTTCCTGTGTTCCCTAAGTAAGGGAGTGGGGAAAAGAAGCACTTGTGTACATTAGATTATAGGGACAAAAAGTCACTCAAAGGCAGATTTAATCACAAGGTTAGAGAACACTTCCACTCCTCTACACCTTACCACCTCAACAGTAAAGTTCACATATAAAAACCATGGATTACAGGACAAAGAGCTACAAGAGAGAAGACTCCATTTAAGAAGAATTTATTAGCGAATTCCAAAGACAACACTGAAACAGAGCAAAGGAACTAGATATCACTGAAGATGCTGGCACCTGCAGCCTTGTATATTAAGCACAACTCAGTACTAGCCAGATTAGGTCACACCTCAGAGTAAATATCTTTTACCTCAATTATTATTACCCAAGCTATCATGTCTGGTTTTCAAAGCAAAATTACAAAACATGTCAAAAGAGAGACAAAATTAGTCTGGGAAGATAAGGCAGTCATTAGAACCTGACTCAGAAAATGTCATCAGAAATAGAACAGAGCATGAAAAAAACTGGTAATGAGGAGAAAGGGGATGTTAAGTTGCATCTTTGTGAAATCCTCCTGCAGCTGGATGGGGGCTTTCTGGATCAGAAAATCCCAAAGGTCAGTAGCATCCTAGGGTGTATTCTCTCTAGGGCCAGTAGATGCTGGTTATTGTATTCTCTGGGTATGTAAACCAAGAAAGCTCTAAGTGGCTAAAAGTATACTTACTTTGAGGTATTTGTTTAAATGACTGGAGGTTTACACATTTTATTTTGGCACCAGCAGGATCTTTTGGGGTACTAAACTTCATTATGAAATAGTAAAGAATTTGGGAGCAACTGACATTCTCTTTTTGACTTATGTACTTAACAGTTTATCAGTAGACTGGACCCAGCCAATGAAAGATTCATGGAGATGGAATATAAGGAAATCAAAGTTCGCACATGGAAATATAAAGAGAAAAAGAATGAAAAACATAGAAAAAAACATCCAAACAATTTGAGAAAAGTATAAAAGTTGTAATATGTATGTATTTGAGATACTAGAAGAAGAAGAAAATGAGAATAGCTCCGAGGAAATGTTTGAAATAATAATGTCCAAGAACCTTCCTAAACAATGACAGACACCAAACCAAATATTCT
>NW_006408562.1:3013058-3015532 GCF_000296735.1 Chrysochloris asiatica | reverse complement strand
CTGGTAGTTTCGAACCGCTGACCTTAAGGTTCGCAGCCCGATTCGTAACCACTACGCTACCAGAGCAGAAAGTTAAAACTAGAAGAAAAATAAAGAATCTGGTATAATATCACATAAGATATCAAAAACTATGAAAGTAATAATTTTTAAAGCAAATCAAGTTACATATTAAGAGTTCAAATAAACAAAAAGATATAGAATTGTATATCCAGTAAAATAATTCAGAAGAAATGAAGACATTCTAAGATAAAATTTAAACTGAAGAAATAATCATTTAGGTTTGGTACGCAATGATAAAAGACATTCTTTAAGAAGAAGGAATCCAACATTCACTTTCATGAAGACAAGAAGGGTATTGGATAAGGAATTGGTGTGGTAAAACATGAGATAAAATAGAATCAAAATCTCAATTAAAACCTAAAACCAGAGATGTAAAAAGGAGTGAAAAGGGAAGCAAAGAACAAATGTCATGAATAGAAAGAAGTCACAAAAATAAATGATATTAATCCAACTACATTAGTAGCCATTTAAAATAAAAATGGTCAATTGAAATTCAACGATTTTCAGAATGAATATAAAAACCAGGACTTAATTATGTTTTGTTTATAAGAAACCCACTTCAAATGTGAAGATTTAGATTAATAGTTAAGGAATAAATAAAAGCTTTTGATGCTAACCAAAATCAAAAGAAAGCTAGAAGAGCTATATGAATTGAAGACAAAGCTAACTGTAGAGCAAAGAAAATCATCAAGGATAAAGAGGGGCACTGTAAAATGTTCATTCTGCAAGAATGAAGATGCACATTCTGGAAAAATAAACTGAAAAATACATATTGAAAGTTCAGAGACCATCAGGCCAGGAAATTTTCCAAATTCACTGAGTAAATTTGTCCATAATGAAGGACATAAAAGGGGCCAGCATATTTATACAGTCAGAGCAGTGATCAAACTGTAAAACCACAACTGGTGGAAAAACAAGGAAATTAAAAGCAGACTATCTGAGAGCAGGGATTTTTTGTGGGGATGTTAACATATAGGTCCACCACTAGTCTGTCAGTTTGTCGTACTGTGGTGGCTTGTGAGTTGCTGGGATTCTGGAAGCTATGCCACCGGTATTTTAAATACCAGCAGGGTCACCCATGGTTGACAGGTTTCAGATGAGCTTCCAGATGAAGACAGACTAGGAAGAAGGAGTGATGAACTACTTATGAATATTTAGTCACTGAAAACCTTATGAATAGCAGAGAAACACTGTCAGATGTAGTGCTAGAAAATGAGCCCTTCAGTTTGGAAGGCACTCAAAATGTGACTGGGGAAGAGCTGCCTCCTCAAAATAGAGTTGACTGTGATGACATGAATAGATTAAAGCCCGTGGGAGCAAAGCATGCAGGACCTACATTTGCTGATGGGGCACAATTCAAAATGAAGAGAAACAGATGTGTTGTTGTTGTTGAGTCTATTCAGACCCATAGCGAACCTGTATAGGGTTTCTGAGGAGCAGCTGGTGAACTTGAACTGCCAACCATGCAGTTCAAATGGCTTTGCAGTCTGGAGCATTAACCCACAGCGCCACAATTCAAAATGAAGAGAAACAGCTGTAAACATCCATTAATAATCAGAACATGGAATATGCAAAGTATGAATCTGGGAAAATTACAAATTGTCAAAAGTAAATTAAATGCATAAACATAGATATTTAGGCATTAATGAGCTAAAATGGACTGGTATGGGCAATTTTGAATCTGACAACCATATGGTTTACTATGCCGGGAATGACAAATTGAAGAGGAATGGTGTTGCATTCATCATCAAAAAGAACATATCCAGATCAGTCATGAGGTACAATGCTGTCAGTGATAGGATAATATCCATGTGCCTACAGGGAAGACCAGTTAATGCAACTGTTATTCAAATTTATGCACCAAGCACTAAAGCCAGTGAGGATGAAATAGAAGAATTCTATCAACTTCTTCGATCTGAAATCCATCAAACATGCAGTCAAGATGTATTGCTCATTACTGGTGATTGGAATGTAAAGGTTGGGAGCAAAGAGGAAGGCTCAGTAGTTGGAAACCATGACCTTGGTGATAGAAATGATGCTGGAAATTGCATGATAAAACTCTGTAAAATCAATGATTTGTTTATTTCAAATACCTTCTTTAGACAGCATAAGAGGTGATTATACAGACGGACCGCAACAGATGGAATATGCAGAAATCAAATGGACTACATCTGCACAAAGAGAGGATGGAAAAGCTCCATTTCATCAGTCAAAACAAGGCATGGGGTAGATTGTGAAACAGACCATCAATTACTCATATGAAAATTAAAACAAAAGCTGTACAAAATGAAAAATATCCACAAGACCCAAAATATGACTTTGAATATATTCAACCTGAATTTAGAGATCATCTGAAGAACAGATTTGATACATTATACACTAAAGACTGAAGACTGGAAGACTTATTGGATGAC
>NW_006408562.1:3009907-3012485 GCF_000296735.1 Chrysochloris asiatica | reverse complement strand
ATTGAAGGAATTGGCAAAGAACAAGGCACCAGGAATTGATGGAATAAAAATTGAAATCTTTCAAGAAAGTGAGGCAACACAGGAGGCACTCACTCTTTTAAGCCAAGAAATTTGGAAGACAACTATCCGACTGACTGGTTGGAATACATCCATATTTGAGCCCATTCCAAAGAGAGGAGACCCAACAGAATGAGGAAATAATAAGATAATATCTATGATATTCCATGCAAGTAAAGTTTTGCTAAAGGTAATACAGAAACGGAGGCAAGCATATATTGACAGAGAAATTCCAGAGGTTCAAGCTGGATTCAGAAGAGGCCATGGAATGAGGATATCATTGCTGATGTCCGATGGATCTTGGCTGAAAGCAGAGAATATCAGAAAGATGTTTACCTGTGCTTTATTGACTAAGCACAAGCTTTTGATTATGTGGATCATGAAAAGCTATAGACAACATTGAGAAGTATGAGTATTTTGGAGCACTTAATTGTGCTCATGAGGACTCTGTACATGGACTAAGAGGCAGTTGTTCAAACAGAACATGGGAACACTGAATGTTTTAAAATTAAGAAAGGTGTGTCACATGATTCTGTTGTATTGTATTCTTTCACCATACTTATTCAACCTGTATGCTGAGCAAATAACCCAAGAAGGTGGGTTATATGACAAAAAATGTGGCATCAGGATTGGAGGAAGACTCATTAACAACCTGTGATATGCAGATGATACAACCTTGCTTGCTGAAACTGAAGAAGACTTGAAATATTTACTGATGAAGATCAAAGAGTGCAGCCTTCAGTATGTATTGCATCTCAGTGTAAAGAAAACAAAATTCCTCACCAGTGGACCCAGAAACAACATTCTTATCAATGGAGAAAAGATTGACGTTGTCAAGGACTTCATTCTTCTTAGATCAACTATCAATACTTATGGAAGCAGGAGTCAAGAAATCAAATGATGTATTGCATTAGGCAAATCTGCTGCACAAGACCTTTTTTTTAAAGTGTTGAAGTCCAAAGATGTCAACTTGAGGACTAAGGTGCATCTGACCCATGCCGTGGTATTTTCAATAACCTCATATGCATGCAAAAGCTGGATAGTGAATAAGGAAGACCATAGGAGAATTGATGCTTTTGAGTTATGTTGTTGGGGGAGAATATTGAAAATGCCATGGGCTGCCAAAAGAACCAACAGATCTGTATTGGAAAAAGTGCAGCTAGAGTGCTCTTAGGAGGCCAGGATAGCTAAACTTCATCTCTCCTACTTTGTATATATTTCAAGAGGGGCCAGTTGCTGGAGAAGGATATCATGTTTGGTAAGGTGGAGGGTCAGAAAGTAAAACCCCCAACAAGATGGATTGGCAAAGAGGCAGCATCAATGGGCTCAAGTGTTGGCAACAACAGTAAGGTTGGCCTGGATCGGTCATTGTTTCATTCTGCTGTGCATAAGGTCACTATGTATGGGTCAGTACAGTCTCGATGACACCTAACAACAACATATAGGTTGGATCACAGGATTGGGGTTACATGATTGGTTAAAGGTACATGATTATAAGTGTATGTCTTCATCAGTTAATGACAGGGTAGTCACAGGACAATGGTGGGGGTTGGTTTTTCTGGGAACCAGTTATTGAAATGTCTTCCCCTAGCCTGTTTGTTCTGGTAATCCATTGTGTATGAGATTTATTGTTAATTCTGTGTGACAAGTCCTTTAGGCACAGACTAAAAGGAGCTCTGGTAGCGTAGTGGTTACGAATCGGGCTGCGAACCTTAAGGTCAGCGGTTCAAAACTACCAGCCGCGGAGAAAGATGAGGCTTTCTACTCCCGTAAGGATTTACACCCTCGGAAACCCTGTACGGGGTCGCTATGGGTCGGAACCGACTCGACGGCACTTAACAACAACAACATTCCATACTAAGTCTTCTGGGCATACAAGAAGATCCCCTAAGAAGATGTCTGTAACAGCTGACATTTTCCAGACCACAGAGAATAGATCCCTGTGACAGCCAAAACCTACCAGGCTACAGGGAAGAAAAAGGTTTCCTTCAGGGTATATGGTTTAGATCAGCACAAAGGTTACAAAAGTTGCTATTAGAAAATGGCAGTTTTAAAATTTGCCATGGAAACTCTTGTCAAGACTTAAAATGGAGTTAAGGTTTTGCTTCTAGGCCTCTGTATTCACACAATTCAATCAATTATAAATCCTACAATCTTAAACATGTTTTAAACCTTAAAACAGAGCTTCAAAATATACATCCTTACTGACCTCATGAATATCAAAATATAATGATGGAAAGATATGAACAACTCTGTACCACAAAATTAATAGCTGGTTAAATTGACCCAATTATTGAAATAGGCAAATTATAAAATTTACATAAGAATGAATAATGACTCTGAAATAAGCTTATTTTGATGAAAGAAACTGAAAAATAATTATTGTTGTCAAGCGCTGATTTTGACTCTTGGTGGTCATTATGTGCTGTGGTGTCTGTTCCGACTCATAGTGACCATGTATAGGGTTTCCATATGGTGATTAGTTGGCTTCAACCATCAACCTTGTGGTTCAAACCAACCT
>NW_006408562.1:3005902-3009481 GCF_000296735.1 Chrysochloris asiatica | reverse complement strand
ATATAAAACCAACATATATATGTGTATATACATATGTATATGTTGGTTTTATATATATATAAATATATTTGTTGTGGTTTTTAAGTGCCATCGAGTTGATTCCAATTCATAAAATTTCCAAGGAATGGCTGGTGGGTTTGAACCACTGATCTTGCAATTTAAACCAATTTTGAATCAGGTCTGACTCAAGGGCAGTTAGCAGTGACAACAGGAAACAATGTGAGGTAATTCAACTTTTTCACAAGCTGTCCCTATGAGTCAAAGATTGACCTGAGGGCCCCTAACACCAACAATATTGACTACACAATCTGTTGCATTTGCAAGAGCCTTTCCTCCAAGTTTATTTATTTATTTTAATTTCACTTCTCATTGTTGTTAACGTGCCATCGACTTGGTTTTGACTCATAGTGACCCTGTATTAGAGTTTTTAAGGAGTGACTGGTGAGTTTGAACCCCCCAACTTTGAGGTTCAAACCAAGTTTGCAGTCCAGTGCTAATCTTAGCAGGATTCCTGTTGTTGTTGTTCTGAAGTGACGTTGAGTTGGTTCTGATCCATAGCGACCCTGAATAGGGTTTCTGGTGAGCTTGAACCACCAACCTTGTAGTTCAAATGGCTTTGCAGTCTGGCACATTAACCCACAATGCCACACCAGAATTCCTGTTAGCCACCCTAAATCATGTGTCTCACTTCTAGACACCTTTAATCATGTGCCCATTTATATTCATCCCCTGAAACTCATGCTCTTTTACACCATTTTGCATTTGTACAAGATGTTACTTCTTCATGGAATTATTTTTCTTTATGTGACATGAGAACCCACACTTCATACCTTCATACTACAAGACACATTGGAATAATAGCTTTTCTGTAAATCTTTCTAACTGATCAGAGAGAAGTTGAGGTTTCTTTATCATAATTTGTATAGCACTTGGTGCAGACCACTAGAAGAGTGCTTATCACATTTTAATGTACATGTTTGTTATACATTTTGATAAGACAAAAGAAAAGTTATTAGAGAAAAAACCGAGATAATAATAAAAATATGTCCATTGTAAATAAAGGTACATTAAGTAATTTTCACTTAAATTTATTACTCAGAAAAATTATTTGATTTCCTTCTGGGCTATGGAACCTAAAATTAACAAAACATCTACTTAGTAAACAGATGGATCTCTATGGGTGAGTATCTGAAGTTCAGTATACAAAAGGTCCCATAGAAATAACATTATTATCATAAAGGATTTTGTGACATGTTTAATAGTAATAGATTCACTATTGAGTTTACTGATTAAAAACCACTTTGTTTGGTGCCTTTCAGATACATAAATTTCATAGTCTGATTTTCAACTTGATGTCATCATTAACCTCACATTATGAATGCAAACCTGCAAATTGGGTTACTAACTATGCTGGTACTTAAACTCATGTTTTGGCCATTAGAACATGTGTTGCATGAAATTAGATTAATTGAATACCCTGATGCATATATTTTGCTACAAAATTCTTTATGGAAATAATTCTTGTAAACTGTGAAGCATAATCATTACCCGATAATTATCTTCAAATGTTGGTAAAGAAAGGGATAGAGATTTGAAAATCTTGGTAGAACTCACAGAATCAAAGGAAGATTAGTACACACTCACTACATCTCAAAGATTTCAACCAGAGACACTTCCCTTAGAGAGCCCTATCTCTCAGTCTCTTCAGCTTGTATGGAATGCTTACAGCATCCCTCTGCTGATAACTTTCTCCTGAAATCAGTGTGTTTGCCCAAGAACAGTCCTAGGACACATATCCTTGCTTAGATAACTAAAAGAATAAGCCTTTATCATCTAGCTGCTCTAAATTAAATTTATAAAATTAAGGAAGCACAGTTATTGACTCAGCCTGCTCATATGCCCATTTTCAGCACAAATACCAGCACCAGCAATATGGGAATCTGAAAATCCTATCAGCATCCACTGAGAATAGACTCCCTGCTAATATAATATTCTTTGAATGTGGGCAAGTATAAAGTTTCCCCTGCTACCTGAAAGCAAAGCATTCTTATGAAACATTCCAAAAGTCAAAAATGGTGTAAACTGAAGTCGTTTGTTATTGTTGTTGTTGTTAGGTGCCATCAAGCTAGTTTCATTTCATAGGAACATTCTGCACAACAGAACAAAACACTGCCTGGTCCTGTGCCATCCTCACAATTTTTGTTAAGCTTGAGCCCATTGTTTCTGTAACTATGCAAACCCATCCCATTAGGGGTCTTCCCCTTTTTCACTGACCCTTCACTTTACTGAGCATTATATCCTTCTCCAGGGACTAGTCCCTCCTAATAATATGTCCGATGTATGAGAGACAAAGTCTCGCCATCCTGACTTCTAAGAAGTATTCTGTCTGTACTTCTTCCAACACAGATTTCTTTGTTCTTCTGGAAGCCCATGGGACTTTTAATATTTTTCTCCAACACCATGACTCAAATGCATCACTTCTTCCATGAAGAAGAAATTACCATTAATTCATATGGGGGGAAAAAAAAATTAAGCCTTCCTAAACTTAAAATCTAACCTAACAAATTCATACCAAATAATACCTAAAATCAAAAATAACACTAACATACAGTACCTGCCAACAAAGTCCAAAGCTATGGCAGCTTGGTGCTGATAGACTGAATGTAGTTTGTGGAGAAGGAACATGGTAAGGCCATTTGAGATGTTGGGGGTTCATGCTGCCTCTTTATAACAACTAGCTGCAAAAGAAAAGCTGAATGCAATGCTAGTTTTCCTTTTCCTTTTTATTTTTAAAAGTGAAATCCTCTTCAGATTTCTTTTGGTTAGTAAAGCAGGTACTAGTGCTGGTCTTTAGTAAAAGCAAAGTGGAATAAAGTGAACTTTGAAAAAGCAAAGAATACCTATATTACCAGAAAAAATGGAGCTAGGAAAGGTGGTCAGAACAAATAATACTACCTGCTATGTGTGGCACTGTGGGTAATGTGTTGCACTACAAAGTCTGCTTTATTGCAAGGTCCACTGTTCAAGCTCACCAGCTGCTCCTCAGAAACTCTATATGAAGTCGCTATGGGTCGGAACCAAATTAATGGCATTTAGCAACAACAGCAATGCACATAAATGGACTCCTGGTGTGGCACTGTACGATCAGCCCTGGATCCTACACTGGATCAGCACTGTAGGATCCACACTGTAGGATCAGCACAGTTCAAACCCACCAGCAATTCCTTGAAAACCATATACAGGGTCGCTCTGAGTCAGAACCAGCTTGATGGCAGTAAACAACAACAATGCATATACATACCTGCAGTGTTGGGTTCAGGAGAGTCTGGTAGGAAAGGGTGGCTTGTAATGTGGAAAAGGAATCTGGGGAAAGTGTTCAGGTTCTGAATTTGTGAGGGAGGCATGGTGCGGGGGAATTATTGGTGAAAAACTAAGTGTAGAGGGGACTTTCCTGTGGAGGGGTCACGTCAAGAGTAGAAGAGTGTGGCACCAGGGTTCCCAATGAAATGGGGACCTAAGAAGTATCATTCTGTTGGTTGGGAACACCAAAGCAGAGCAACTTAGTGGAGTCATGGCAGG
>NW_006408562.1:2998880-3000557 GCF_000296735.1 Chrysochloris asiatica | reverse complement strand
TAGGTAAATCTGCTGCACAAAACCTCTTTAAAGGTTTGAAGAGCAAAGATGTCAGTTTGAGGACTAAGGTATGCCGGACCCAAGCCATAGTATTTTCAATAACCTCATATGCATGTGAAAGATGGACAGTGAATAAGGAAGACCATAGAAGAATTGTTGCATTTGAGTTTATGGTGTTGGAGGAGATGGCACCTAACAAAAACAACAACTACTATGACTAATAAAAAGAGTTCAATTATTTTCCCATGAACAAAATCTGGATTTCTGTGACTAATATTTTTTTCCCTTAAATACGAACTTCTCTAAAGTGAAAGAGAAAACAGTTGTTTTAAAGAGGTTACTTCCAAAGTGCTCTTGCAGACTGCAGGTTAAAAGTGACTCTCAACGTATAAAAAGTATCATATTGAATTTATTTCTTTCTTGCACCTCTCATATGCTCTTCTGTCTTTTCCCAAATCCTTGATCTCTTTTCTGGGTTTTTTGTTGTTGGTTTGTTGTTTTTTTTTACTGTTGTATAGAGAAATACCGCATGTTTATTTTTCCTCTGTTAAATTCATCCCTTGATGGCTGCTTTTTAGTAGCAGCAACAGCAGCAGTCGCAGCAAGCAATACCTCCTTGGATGCAGTGAGAGCTATTGAAGAGGTATAAAGAATGTTCAATTAAATTTGATTACTAAAGTAAAAAGACTGGCTAGCCATCTTCTAGATCTTTAATACTGCCTTTGCCAAGCTTTTAGAAGTTAAGTTCCAAGTGAAATTTTGTTGTCGGCTCTATCATGGATAAAAATGTTGAAAAACTATTACTTAAAAAACTCACTTAGAAATGGCTATTGTCCTTTAAATGAAGCTTCTACACTTTAAATTTGTTTATACTGGAAAAAAAAAAAAAAGAAGCAAAACAAACGAAATTTTTAAAAAGCTAAAGCAAAGACAAAAACAAAAACGGCTGGTTGCTGAGAAGTGTTTTTGTTTTGAACATTATACATTGACAATGATTACCAACATATGGACTTGGCTTCCTTGTTCAAGTTTAATGAGTTGGTTCTAAATTATATGGGCCACCAGGTACATGTTAATGTTAACTGTACTATCAGATTCAGAGTTGGAAAAAAGTGCTTTCCATAAAACTATAATATACTGAATCTCTATTTCTTCCCAAAGAGCACATTGATTCTTTTCACAAAACAAACAAACATTAACTACCCTGCTAAACTGTCACTCATTTCTTGTTGTTGTTGTTAAGTGCCATTGAGTAGGTTCTGACCCATAGCGACCCTGTATAGGGTGACCCTGTATAGAGTGGCTGGTGAGCCTGAACTGATGGCTTTGCAGTTTGGTGCATTACCCCACAGCGCCACACCAAGGCTCCAGCTTTCCCCCATAGCAACACCTATTATATATGTACTATGAAAGAAACACTGTACAACATTTTGGGGGCAAGAACACAACAACAAATGCTACACAGATCCTAAGAAAGTCTTTGTTGTTGTTGTTATGTGCTGTGGAGTCGGTTCTAACTCATAGCAACCCTGTACAGGGTTTCCGAGGCTGTAAATCTTTACGGGAGCAGAAAGCCTCATCTTTCTCCTATGGAACAGCTGGTAGTTTTGAACTGCTGACCTTGTGGTTCGTAACCACTATGCTACCAGAGCTCCTTAAGAAAGTCTTTAGAAAATT
>NW_006408562.1:2993570-2995665 GCF_000296735.1 Chrysochloris asiatica | reverse complement strand
CAAATAGAGAGAGTCTTACTTTCTCTTTGCCAATTTGGATGCCTTTCATTTTCCTGTCTTGCCATAAAGCTCTTGCTAAGACTTCCAGCACAGTATTGAATAGGAGTGGTGACAAAGGGCCTCCTTGTCTCGTTCCTATTTGCACAGGAAAGGCTTTCAGTTTCTCTCCATTGAGTGTAATGTAGCCTGTTGGTTTTGTATATATGCTCTTAATTATTCTGAGGAATTTCTCTTCAATTCCTTTGTTAAGTGCTTTTATCAGGAATGGATGCTGGATTTTGTCAAATGCCTTTTTTGCATCAATCAATATGATCATGTGATTCTTTCATTTTTTTCTTATTTATATGGTGGATTATGTTGATCATTTTTCTAATGTTGCACTATCTTTGTATCCCTGATATGAATCCCACCTGATCATGATGTATTATCTTTTTGATGTGCTGCTGGATTCTGTTGGATAGGATTTTGTTGAGAATATTTGCATCTATGTTCACGAGGGATATTGGTCTATAATTTTCTTTCTTTGTAACAGCCTTCCTTGGTTTTGGTATGAGGGTTATGCTTGCTTCATAAAATGTTTTAGGTAGTTTTCCATCCTCCTCTATTTTCTGAAATAGTTTAAGTAGAATTGGTGACATCTCCTCCCTGAATGTTTGGTAGAACTCACCTGTGAAGCCATCTAGGCCTGGACTTTCGGTTGGGAGTTTTTTGATGACCTTATCAATTTCTTCTTTTGTTACGGGTCTGTTCAGGTTTTCTGTGTAACTTTAGGTAGGTCGTGTTTTCCTAAAACTGTATCCATCTCTTCTAAGTTTTCAAATTTGTTGGAGTACAACTTTTAATAGTATTCTGTTATTATCCTTTTGATTTACTTTGGTTCCGTTGTGACATTGCCCATGTGGTTTCTAATGCATGTTTTTTGTGTCTTCTCCCTCTTTTCTTTTGTTAGGTTTGCCCATGGTCTGTCAATTTTGTTAATCCTTTCAAAGAACCTGCTTCTTTCCTGTGGATTCTTGCTATAGTTTTTCTGCTTTCTATCTCATTTATTTCTGCTCTAATCTTTATTATTTATTTTCTTTTGGTTGCTGTAGGTTTCCTCTGTTGGTCTGTTTGTAATTGTTGTGGATGCTGTGTTAATGTGTTAATTTTGGTTCTTTCTTCTTTTTGTATGTGTGCATTTATTGCAACATGTTGTCTTCTCAGCATCACTTTCACCGTGTCCCAATGATTTTGGTATGTTGTGTTTTCATTCTCATTTGTTTCGAGCTACTCTGTGAGTTTATGTTTAATTTTTCCTATTGGCCAGTTGCTTTTTAGCAGGGTGTTATTCAATTTCAATGTATTTGACTTATTTCCTTGGTCTTTTTTCTTTTGATTTCTAATTTGATAGCACTGTGGTCTGAGAAGCTGCTTTGTATTATTTTGATGTTTATAAAATGTATGGAGGCTTATTTTGTGGCCTAATGCATGGTCAATTCTGGAGAATGTTCCATGTGCACTGGAAAAGAATGTGTGTTGTGTTCTTGTTGAGTTGAATGCTTTGTACACATCTATTGGTTCCGGTTGGCTGATTGTGTTGTTTAGTTCTTCTGTGTCTTTGTGAAGTTTCTTTCTAGTTGTTCTATCCATTTTTGAAGGCAGTGTTTTAAATTGCCCACGATTATTGTAGATTCATCTATTTATTTCTTCAAATCTATTAGTGTTTGTTTTGTATATTTTGGAGCTCTTTAATTGGGAGCATAGATATTTATTATGGTTATATCATCTTGTTCAATTGTCCCTTTAATCATGAAATAATATCCATCTCTATCTACGATGCTGGCTTTTGCCCAAAGTTTATTTTATCAGAGATTAGTACTGCCACTCCTGTTCATTTTTGATAGAAATTAGCTTGGTACATTTTTTCCCCATCCTTTGGCTTTTAATCTGTTTTTGTCTGTGTGTTTAAGATGTGTCTATTGCAGACAGCATATTGAAGGATTTTATTTTCCTATCCATTCTACCACCCTCTGTCTATTAATTCATGTATTTAATCCATTTACATTCAGTGTAATTATTAATAGGTATTACTTAATTGCTGCCATTATGTTTGTTT
>NW_006408562.1:2979978-2992097 GCF_000296735.1 Chrysochloris asiatica | reverse complement strand
TAAGGTTTCTTTAATCAACACTCTATACAACCTGCACCATCTTCTTTTTTTCTATTAAAACACAAGAACACACACACAAATGTCTTCTTATAAGCCTGACCTAAAATGCTAAGATGTGTTTTCTAATATCATGGAAAGCCCCCAAATATTATTAATACATGGGAGGAGGCATTTGGCTTATTATCAATATCAGTTTTCCATGGAAGACATAAACTTTCCTTTCATAATTTTCCACTTTAGTATCAATTTATTTGAGTTTATCCTTGACAACTTCTGCTAGCTATCCAGACTGCTGATTTTAATTTGTCTGAAACTTTGGATTCTGACAAATGTCTGACTCTAGTACATAAACTTAGGTCCACATTTATCTTAATATTTGGTCACTGCTCTCCAGGTCTGATTACAGGCATATATTACTTATGTCTACAAATGTTTCCTTCGATATTTAATTTTTTTTTGTCACTTCCTTACCATTCTTTATTTATATATTGTTTAAGATTCCAACATATTTAGTCATTCAATAAAAGAGATTGCATGTGCATTTTGGTTTAGGCACTGGTCTATATTCTGGGGATGAGAATGGGTAGCAGAAGATTTAACAGCAGATCAGGAAGATATGATTCTGACTTTCACTGAGCTTAAAATCAGAGTAGCATGGATGTGGAAAATATAAAATTAATAGAATACCAGGAGTGAATGATATTATAAACATTTAATACAAATTTAGTTTTTGACAGAGTTATAAGTAAAACTATGTACAGTTGTAAGAAAAAGCTGTTCAGATGTCATGGAGTATCTTTCTGTTAAGGTAATATTTGACCCAAGCCCTGAATGATGAGTAGTCAGCAGCCATAGTAAAATTCTGAGAATACAGAAGACGACTAAGGAAAGAGAACTGCAAATGCAAATGCCCTGCCACAGGAACAAGCAAGCTTGAGAAATAGAAAGGCCCACGTGTGCATGTGTAGTTGTTGTTATTGTTAGGTGCCATCAAGTTGACCCTCAACACATAGTGACTCCATGTATAACCATAGAACTAAATGCTGTCTAATCTTGCATTAAAGTCATGACCAGTTGCTGATCAAACTGTTATCATTCATAGGGTTTTCATTGTCTGCATTTTGGTAATAAGTTGTCTGGTCATTCTTAAAAATTTACCTGAATCCAGAAGTTTCAATGAAATTTGCTTGACATAGCAACACATAGGGATAAACTGACAGATGGGTGGTAGCTGCTTTTGAAATACTTTGACTGTGACTCAGACACTGACTCCCACATGGAAGGCAAGATATCTACCTATCTCTGAAACACTAATATCCCTAGATATTTATAAAGATATAGAAATGGAGAGTCAGACATAGAAATGTATGCTAATTGATATATATGATCTTCTATCAGTGTATCTGGAGTACTGACATGTCTCTGTAGGTTAAGTGCTGGACTGCTAATCACAAGATTCAAGCCCTTCAGCTGCTCTTTGAAAATCTTATACAGTATCGCTATGAGTTCGTGCCAACTCAAAGGTCTGTAGCAACAACAACACAAGTCTATCTATGTCTCTGTGTGTTTGTGTGTCCATCTGTCTGTCTGTCTCTCTATATCTATCTATCTATCTATAGATAGATAGATAGATAGATAGATAGATAGATAGGTATATAGTTATGTTGTTATGTGTCATCGAGTTGGTTTTGACCCATAGCGACCCTGTACAGGGTTTCCGAGGCTGTAAATCTTTACAGGAGCATAAAGCCTCCTCTTTCTCCCGTGGAGCAGCTGGTAGTTTCGAACTGCTGACTTTAAGGTTCGCTGCCTGATTCATAACCACTACGCTACTAGAGCTCCTTTATATATATATATATATTTGTTGTTGCTGTTAAATGGCCGTAGAGTCAGTTCTGACTCATGGCAATCCTGTATAGAGTTATAGAGTTTCTGAGTAGCGGCTCATGAGATTGAACTGCAGATCTTGCAATTCAAACAAACTTTACAGTCCAGCACATTAATCCACAGCATCACACCAGGACTCTTTCTCACTATATATATATATACATATATTGTTGTTAAGTGGCTTTAGTGTCAGTTCCGGTTCATAGTGACCCTGTATAGAGTTTCTGAGGAGCAACTGGTGAACTTGAACCTCCAACTTTGCAGTTCAAACCAACTTTGCAGTCCAGCACATTAACCCACAACACCATACCAGGACTGATTCTCCCTCTCTCTCGATATTATAGATATGTACAGATGCCAAACCAAACTCATTGTCATTGAGTTGATTCAGACTCATAGGGTGTGATAATTAAGGTTTTGTGTCAACTTCACTAGGCCAACATTCTCAGTGGTTCCGTAGTTAAGACATGGTAATCCTCCATGACTCACTCTGTTTTGATCAATCATTAAATTGAAAGGATGTTTCCTCATGGGTGTGGCCTGCTTTCAGTATATTGGACACTCAGGCAAAATCTGCTTGCTTTATGCTGAGTCTGAACCCTGCATCTGACCTCTGGTTCTTGGGCCTGTGCCAGTGGCCTGCAGGGAGTAGTAGGCTATCATCTTACTTGTCAACCTTAGATTCTTTCACCTCTGCAGCTACAAGTCTGGAGTTGAACCTACCTATCTTGGATTCATCCACACATGTGAGTCAGAAGAAGCCGTTAGCCTGACAGCTGAACTCAGACTGACATTTGACCTACAGACTTGGAGCTTGCCCACATCTAGAACTATGTGAACCATTTCCTTGATATAAACCTCCCTGTGTGTATGTATTAAAAACTTTTTTTTTTTTTAATGGACTCTTCCACAAGTTTTGGAGGCCCCTATTATAGTTCTCTCCCTTTCTTTAGCCAAAGTTAGTCATAGTAATTTATTATCATTTGTCTTCTAAGTAGTTATCAGTAACATTTTTCTTTTTTTTAATCTTTCCAAACACAGAAAGTCAAAGCAAGAATAACTCCAGGATTCTGAAAGATCATTGGATTTCCTCTGGTATAGTTCACAGTTTAGGTTACAGGGTTAACTCATTCTTTATGGCCACTGTATAAAAAATTCAGGATTCACAGCCAATTAGACCAGGTATTAACTGTATCTATCCTTTGTATTGATCACTTTGAATTTCCCCAAATACTATATTTATATGAGAACCTAAATAGACCATCCTGCATGTAATACTGAATACAGTTTTATGGTGGTTTTATATGTCTTTTACTGGACTGCAAAATCCATTTGAACCCCAAGTTTAGTGGTTCAAGCTTACCAGCCTCTCCTTGGAAACTCAGGGTCACTGTGAGTTGGAATCAACTTCATGCCACTTAACAACAACATTGATTAAACCAACTCCATTTTGTTTAGGTCAGTGGATCCAGGCTATCACTACTAGGAAGCTTTTGACAAGCTTAATGATTTGTCTTTAATTTAGGTTCTTCCACACTCATGTGCTCCCATTTCTTGGAGTCAGTATTCTTCAACTTCAGCAAAAGCGTGATCCTCAATTTCACAACTTCTGGTTGCTGTCTCCTTTCATTTGTGAGATCTAGGCCCAGGGCTGTGAAGAGGCCTTGCCTTGCTACCCAGAGTTTCCGGTTCTCTTAGGCAGCCTTGGCTGCCAGATGTCAACTGATGGATGCCGTTGTTGTTAAGTGTTGTAGAATTGGTTTGGACTCAGTGACCCTGTATAGGGTTTCCAAGAAGCAGCTGGCAATAACCATGTTTTTTTTTTTTCAGGGGAATTACTCTTTGATGTTCTTGTGATGTGCATGAACACAGCAAAAGATACAGTGTTCAGATTCCCTTTTGTTCAACCAGATGTCAGAACAGAAAGAAAGCCTCTGTTGACTCAGTGTTGAATCATACAAGCAGTTTTATATACAATGATACAATAACAATATAATTTTTCAAAATGTTGTCTTGACCAAGTTTTGAGGCCCTGTCTGCAGTCAGTCTTCAGCAGCTGATTTAAGTTTCCTCACTACTCACTCCCCTTATTAGGTTATCAAACTCTAGGGCCACTATACACCAATATTGATTACCACCCTCAAACCAGGTACCCAACCACTGGAGCATTCAGAATTATTAAAATGTCTTATCCCCAGAAAGCCTGTGAAACTTAGCTAACTCCACTCTGTTAATTATACTTAAGCCCTCTCCTACAATTTCAGTTTATTGTTACCTTGTCCCTGGATTGAATTCCCTGTGTGGTCTTTCATCGGAGTGTGCTGGGCCTCCTTGTCTCAGGGACCTCTGAGTGTAATAAACTAGTTTCTTTTCCTGCCTTCCCTGACTCTTATTTTGTACTTGACTTACAATCCCATGGATTTGTTAGCATAAAGGCTATCTAAATCTCTCCTGAATTGGGTCAAAACCTAAGATGGGAATATATAGGGTAGCAGCTCTGGTAGTGTAGTGGTTACAAATCAGGCTGTGAACCTTAAGGTCAGCAGTTCAAAACTACCAGCTGGTCCATGGGAGAAAGATGAGGCTTTTTGCTCCTGTAAAGATTTACAGCCTGGGAAACCCTAAACAGGGTCGCTATGGGTCTGAACTGACAAACTTAACAGCAACAAACCAAACACATTTAGTTATGGACAATGAAAATATTTCCGAATGGAAGATAAGATGGAAAAAGAAAGTAGGTTGATTTTATCAAATAGGATATTAAATTGCTCAGCCTAGAATAGTTTTAAATTCTTCATGGATGCATTAATTTTTGCTTTTATCTTGTTGCTTAAAATTACCAAAAATATATTCTTCTCCTAAAAGGTGACTTGACTTCACAGTACAGATTTGCATGGTACCACTAACAGGGAGATGGTGAGAGCTTCTCCCTGATTAAGAAAACTCATCCCTGGACCCTCAAAGGAATGTAATTATGCAGATTTATGTAAATGGAATGTAAATCACCTTGTAAATAAAGTGTGCAAAGGCTAAGAGCAATGCTCCCAAGCTGTGACTTGTCAGTCTAAAGCTGTTTGGTGGAAAAGGATTCAGAAACTTGATGCAAACATCAGCTGAATTATGGAGAATGTAACTTGCCTCCTGTGTTTCTCTTGAAAATGAGTAGATTTAGGTGAGATAAGCAACTATTTTGGCTAACAAGATCATACTGTCTCCTTGACTATTCTGAATACAAAGTTATCTAGTACAGAAAAAGGTGAATCAGAATGACAGTGTTTTTAGGTATAGCTGTGGAAGGGTATTACTAAATCTTCAGACCCAGCTTTTGCCAAATAATCATGATATTTGATATTCCTAGTTTTCAGTTTCCCCCATCTATACTATTGGAGAGCACGTAGAATGAGCTGATTCAAAATGCAACATTACCAGACTCAGCACCAAAACAAGGATTCTGTGCATTCAAAATATACTCAATTGTCTAAGATACCTATAACCATGTGGCTCAATCACGTGTGATTTTGCTGCACAGGAAACTTAGGGCTAATAATTGGAGATATTTCATTCTATTGACTTCTAGTAGATAAAGGCCAAGAATGCTGCTAAACTTCCTCTAATGCACAGAGCGGCACTCCACAATGAACAATTCATTATTGTTTTAAATGAGTCAGTTCTACTCATAGTAACCCTATGCACAACAAAACAAAACACTATCTGGTCCTGTACCATCTTCACAATTATTGTTACTGCCACTATGTCAATTCATCTCTTTGGGGGTTTTCATCTTTTTTAGCTGACCCTCCACTTTACTATGCATGTTGTCCTTTTCTAGGGATTTATTCCTCCTAAAAACATGTCTAAAGGAAGAGAGACAAAGTCCCATCATCCATATTCTAAGAAACATTCTGTTTTCTAAGACAGATTTGTTTTTCTGGATATCCATGATACTTTTAATATTCTTCTCCATCACCATAAGTCAAATTCATCAATTATTTTTCAATTTCCTTATTCATTATCCAGCTTTTTCATTTTTTAACATGTTGTGAATTGAGTGAAGGTTAATAGACAAGATCATCGACTTTACATTCAACCAATTATACATTTAGTTTCATCTCAATGTTTACAATCTCCTCCCTGCAACCACAGGTAAACTGCTTTCTCCCTGTGGCTTCCATTTTACATCTTATATTTTACAAATGAATACAAAGTGAAAGTATTTTATGTTCACATGCAAAACAAAAAAATACATATAAATGTCTGAAGGGCATATTCTGCAAGCCAGCCTCCTGTCTGCAGGCACACAACCTTAGTCTATGGACCTAGAGCCCACAGATACTCTAGCTCACCATGCCATTGCCTCTGCCACCATATCTGCTACAACTGCTTTTCTAGGTAGGATCTACCACTCCACTCCTGTTCTCCCTTCATGATGGTTCTAGAATAGTCAGTTACTGAATTGAAAGATTAATTACTCCTCAGTATTAGTTATACATCTTGTACAATTACAGTTGTGACAATCACAATTAATCCTGCTAACAATTATGTATAATTGAATCATAAAATTCTATCAGCATTTAAAGAGGACTTTTGCAGCAGATTTGGCAAATGAAATAATTTGCTTGGTTTTTTTGAGTGATGCTTTCCTGAATGTTGATTGTGAATCCAAACAAAATGAAGCCTTTTACAACTTCAATCTTTTCTGTTTTCTTGTTATTGCTGTGTGCTCTGAAGTTGGTTTTGAATTCAAGAGCAACAGTTGGGTTTGAATTGAATGCCTGTGGCTATCAGTTTAGTGTTTATCTTACAGCACCACCCCAGTGCTCTTTCTCTGTTTATCATGATGGTATTATTGGTCCAATTATGAAGATTTTTGTTTTCTTTACATTAAGGTATAACTCAAAGTGAAAGCTGTAATCTTTGACCTTCATCAGTTAGTAATTTAAGTCATAGTCATTTCCAGCAAGCAAAGTTGTGTCATGCATATCTCAGGTTGTTAGCCTTCCTCCAATTCTGATGAAACATTCTTCTTTATATAATCCAGCTTCTCAGATTATTTGATCAGTATACAAATCTAATAACTATGTGAAAGATACAACCCTGGCAGACATCTTTTCTGATTTTAAACCATTCAGTGTCCTTTTTTTGTAGTCTAACAACTGTGTCTTATTTATCCTATGTGCAGGATATTCATTAGAACATTCAGGTGTTCTTCTAAATGTTATCCATAGTTAATTATGATTCACATAGTCCAATGCCTTTGCATAGTTAGTAAAGAATGAACAATTAACAAGCCCAAGACGTCAAAAGTCCTGTGGCTGTATATGTTGTTGTTGTTAAGTATGGTTGAGTCAATTCCAACTCACAGAAACATTGTACTGGGTTTCTAAGGATCATCTGGTGGGCTTGAACTGATGACCTTTTAGTTCTCAGTCCAGCACCCCACCAGGATGTGTAAATTTATGCCCTGCAATGGCATCATCACTGGGCTGCTAACCACAAGGTTGGCAGTTGAAACCAACCTTGTCCAATTATTTATCCCACAATGCAATATAAGGACTGCTTTCTGGAACGGAAATCCTCATCTGTCTCCCACAGGCCTTGTAGTTTGCAATCCAGTGCTTATCATACGGAGCCACGTGCTCCAGCAATGACTTCAAGCCTAGGGAACCCTATGAATCAGAATGGACTTGACGTCACTTAAAACCAACATATAAAGCTTAAATGAGAAAAAAGAAGAAGTAAAAAAAAAAACATGAAGATAGGAATGAGTGAAGGGAAAACAAGTTAATTAGTCATGGGAGATTTAAAAGGCCAAACCAATCACTTTAATTATAAAAGCAAATATCTAATAACTTAGATTTGTAAATTGATAAAATTAGACAGGAAGACACTTAGAGGCAGGAAGAAAAAGGGGTCCAGAATTAAAACCTGGGCCATTTACTGACTAAAATTTTGTGAATAAAATCCTTGAGGAATGCTGGGGGCCCTGCCCCTGCTGGTTGAGCAATTATGAAGACATGCAGGACAAACCCAGTGTCATAGCAAAGTAGTCGCACCCTAGAACAACAAATAAGACAAGAATGTTTTATGGGCTTGTTAAACCTCCTTCAAAATGCCTTTCAGGAATGACCAGCTACAGACCAGTCTTTGCAGCAAGTGCAGTTTCTCCAGGCCTGACCAATGATGCATGCATTACCTCACACTGAAAGTGGTCAACTACTGTGATCCCAACCTAGGATTCACACTGCAGTCCTGCCATGGCCTCCTAGAATCTTTCAGGGGTGACTCCGCATTGGACTGAACCGACTTCACTCTGATCTGTCACTGAATGCACCCCTCATTATCCTAATTCCACCACATCCCCACCCTTCTCCCAAGAGAAATCATGAATAAACATAGGGTTTTCCCAGCCTTCCTTGTACAAGAATGCTTTTGAGACACCATCCAAACAAAGACTCAGGGAGGTGGGGTTGAGGTGCTCAAAATCCTCCTTGTCTACTCTGGCCAGACCTTTCCTTTCAATCAATCTTTAACTTCTTTGCTCTGTTTGTCTAACCTCTTCATGCCTGGTTGGCAAAGTCAAAGATCCTCTATTCCTAACCCACAGGTAACAAATGAATGACACAAGGTTCCTGGTATCTATTTCAGGAATATGTGTAGAGCAGAGATTGAGACTGAGATGGAATGAGCTGATTAAAAATGCTACAATACCAGACCCAGCACCAAAACAAGTATTCTGTGCATTCAAAAACTAGTCAACTATATGATATCTACAGCTACGGTTACAACTACTGGTCTCAAGTACAATACAAAAGAAAGTTTTCCCAAGTTTAGTTTGCGAAGATTCCAATGAATACAGTTTAATTAATTAAAATGGCCCATATTGAGAAAAAAAATACCCTCTTAAATTACAGATTTATGTGTTAAAGGTAAAATTCTAAAAGTAGCAAAATGGTGGACAACATAGAAAAGGGTTAAGTACAGAATACTCTTTCTGAGAAATTCAAGCAAAAGATATACTAGGAAAAAAAGCAATGCTTTTAAAATTCTGACAAATATTTTGAATTAAATGTTAAGAATATATAATACATTTTGAGAGCAAAATAAAATTTTGAAACATGAATTTATGTATAAATTTATGTTTTAAAATAATGTATTAATACAATTAATAATAATATAACTAATATCTAGTCACATGTTGTTCTTGTTGATTATCAAACTGTACAATGTCACTATGTTAGTTCTGAGACACATAGTGACATTGTATAGTTTTTCAGGCTGTTGAGTGTGAACTGCTGAACTTTGCATTAACTCATAGCAACATACCAGGAGTCTGTTGTACCCAAAGGACCGGCACCACTACACGGAAGTCATATCAAAGCAAAGAGCTTTATTCCTGCAGCAGGGGCTGTGACACTTGGAGAGTGACAGCAGCCCCGAGGTCTTGTAGCAGGGGTTTATACACTGAATTTTTGGGTGGTATAGCAAGCAAGCAAGATACAGAAGCAGAACATTTGCAGTTATCACATCTTTGCACTGGTAGTTCCTCAGGGGTGGGGTGTAGTAATAGATGCAGGGGTGTAACGGAGGCAGGATGCTTCTCATGGTATAGCAGTAGGGGCCTTTCAGGGTGAGGTGCAGGAGCCTGACACTTATGTGCTTCTAATATGTAAGTTTAAAATTTTTCCTTTGAGGCTTTTTGTTTAGGGTCTCACATTTAGGGTCTCACAGAGTCCAGTACTTATCCTATAGTGCCACATTTAAAATATACATATTTAGAATTTTAAAAACCAGATTTAATAACAGAACTAAAAAAAAAAAAATGGCAGCATAAATAGTTTAAAATACTGTATAACACTAGTTTTCAGCACTGGACTTCAAATCACAAGGTCAGCCATTCAAATCCACCATCTGCTACTCAGAAACCCTATACAGGGTCACTATGTGTTAGAATCACCTCAAGGACATTTAACAACAAACAGCACACAATAACAGAAGCCCTACTAGCAGAGGGGGTCACATGTTGGGCTGCTAACCAAAAGTCAGCAGTCCAAATCTACTAGAAGTTCGGGGAGAAAGAAGAGGTTTTCTGCTCCCATAAAAATTTATAGTCTCAGAAACCCTACACAAAGTCACTACGAGTTGGAACTGACTGCATGACACACACACCACCACACATTGTTGTAAAGTGCCATGAAGTCAGTTCTGACTCATAGCAACCCTGTATAGGATTTCCAAGGAGTGGCTGGTAAGCTTGAATTGCTGGCCTTGTGGCTCAAAATGACTTTGCAGTTCAGACATGAACCTCAACCCCCGACACCAGACACCATAATATCCATAAAATATTGTTCCTATTTTTATTGGTGCAGACATGTTGATTAACTTCATTAAATAATGTTCATTTTTGTAATACTTCTATAGAGAGAATGTGAAACTCATTCAGTATTCTAGCAAATGTGATGAAACAACTTTGTTGATAATTTAAGACATTTAAAAATTTTTTGCTTTGTTTTAGTTGTACATAAAGTAATTGATAATATGTAAAAAAATGGTATCTTGTTAAATTTAGGGAAATATTTGTCGAGTTTCCTTCTTGCATTATTTGAAGGCATTTCAGATTTCATCAAGCTGTATCTCATCTTGCTGTTGTTGTTGTTAAATGCCTTTGAATTGGTTCTGGCTCATAGTGACCCTGTATAGAGTTTCCAAGGAGCAGTTGGTGAGTTTGAACCACCATCCTCATTAATTGTCAATACTTATTGAGCACATTGTTTTCCCAAATGGGAAATGGGTAAAACTTCCAACTAATAATTGCTAGGGTCATGGGCAATCTCAAATCTCCTTAATAGACAATGAAACAATTTTAAGATTTATAATAATATATCTAGGCAGACTAGTAGAAAAAATAAAATATATGAATAGTTTCTGAGCTAGCATCATTTACTGTGGCACCATAGGATAAGCACTAGACCTCAAGTTCAGTTTGAACTGCAAGGTTGATGGCACAAACTCACCAGTTACTCCTCAGAAACCCTATAGGGTTGCTATGAGTTTAAATGGACTTAACTCACACAACTACAACAGCAACATCATTGAATATATAATAAAATTATGTGCATTCTTATATACAAAGGGAACAATAACATAAAAATAACTGACTAAATAAAAATAAAAGATTACAAGTATAGCTTAAAAAGGATACCTTATAAAGATATTTAAAGCAAAATAGAGTTTCCATAGAACAAGAGTTTTATTCAGATTCAAGGATTTACAAATCAGGAAGTACCAAAATGCAAGTTCAAAATGGCATTCCAAAGAGGGAGGATAGACATATATTTATTATACTTAAGTTTTGCATTATTTCTTACAGATTTGGCAAGTGTACAGAGTAAATGTGATTGGTTGAATTTAATATTTCAGTTGAATTCTAAGAACCAGGGTTGTTGTTGTGAAATGCTGTCAAGTCAAGACGATTCTGACCCATAGCGAACCTGTAGAGGGTTTCCAAGTAGCAGCTGGTAATCTTGAACTACTGACCTTGCAGTTCAAATGCTTTGCAGTCTGGCGCATTAGCCCACGGTACCACACCAGGACTCTGCCTTAATCACAATTTTCTGAGATCCAGAGCTGATTCCTTCTGTTGCCTGCAATGTTTTAAGTGGACCACCTCATGATGTTGTGTAACAATACATCTGCCAGAAATGTGGTCCTGGGTCACATGCTCTGAAAAGCATAAGCATAAGCCTAAGATAAAATTGAATCCTATTTAGACCTGTGTCAGCCCCTGTAGTTATTTCAAGAGGCCCGGTTTTAGGATCTCTTTCACAAAGATAAAAATATGAAATTCACCAGAAATACATACCAAATCTAAAATTTTAAATGGATCAATGGAATAGAATCAAAATCATGGAATTTATAAAACCAAGATAACTACAAGTGGAGATAGATTAATAATCATAATGAGAGACACGAGTACATCTCTTCTATCAACTTACCAAAAGCTGATAAGCCAACAAGGATGCTGTTGTTAAGTTCTGTCGAGTCAGTTCTGACCCATAGTGACCCTGTGTAGGGTTTCTGAGGAGTGGCTGGTGAGCTTGAACCACCAACCTTGTGGTTAAACTGTAAGGACCAAATTGATTTTACCTGATTTTGCCTACCTAGAGACTGCTTGACTAAACTCTAGTCAGGCTCAGGAAAGCATTTTAAATAGACAAGGCCTCAGTTATTAGTTC
>NW_006408562.1:2978269-2979673 GCF_000296735.1 Chrysochloris asiatica | reverse complement strand
GCTGAGAAACCTGAGCTGTTTGAAAATTCTATAAAAACCCTGCAGACAATGAATTTGGGGCTCTTTCCCTATTCCGAAATGTTGGATAAGGTTAGAGACCTGGCTCGAGCTTGATTAAACAACCCTTATGTATTTGCATCGGTACACGGCTCCTGGGTGGTCTTTGGGGACCCTGAATTCTGGGCATAACAAAACTTTGCAGTCCAAAACATCCAAATCTTTAGCTCAACAAGTTTGACTGTATGTCCATCTATTTACTGCATCCAGAATGGAAAATACACATTATTTTATGTGTGCATAAAACATTTATGTTAAAGCTGAGAAAGTATTGAGTTATATGGCAAGAATCAAAATTTCTAAAGCACTGAAATAGTAGAAAAGTACAGTTCCTAAGACATGCTAATGCACTGTGATTAAATTAAATCATAAATAAATAGCAATCCCTTAGTCAAAGGAAAAAGGAAACAAAAACAAGAAACAATGAGGACTAGGAATTATTTTGAAATAAAGACAAAACATATGAGATGCAGTTAAAATCATTATTAAGGGAAATTTATAACCATAAACTGTATTAGTGAAGATGAGAATGCTCTAAATCAATAGTTCTCAAATTTTCTCTGCAGCAGAATTACCTGGGAGCTAATTACATGAATTGCTGAGATTCTCCCCAACTGTTTCTCATTCAGTAGAGTTGCAAATACATGGCGAATTTACATTTCCAACAGTGCCTTGTTAAGTGCTATAAAAGTGGTTCCAACTCTTAGTGACCCTGTATAAGGTTTCTTAGGAGCAGCTGGTAAATTTGAATCTCTGACCTAGGGGTTCAAACTGACCTTGGTGTCTAGTGTTTATCTTTCATCACCATACAAGGACTTCTGGTTGGTTCCAACAAGAGCTGGTTTGTTCCAACTACTTGTTGTTGAGTGCCATTGAGTCAGTACTGACTGATAGCAACAAGCTTGAGCTTAGTGGTTACGAACCGGACTGTGAACTGCAAGGTCAGTAGTTCAAAACTACCAGCTGTTCCACGGGAGAAAGATGAGGCTTTCTGTTCCTGTCAAGATTTACAGCCTCAGAAACCCTGTACAGGGTTGTTATGAGTCAGAACCGACTCCACGGCACACAACAACAACAACATGCACAACAGAACTAAACACTACATGGTCCTGCTCTGACCTCACAATCATTGCTAAATTTGAGCTCATTATTGCTGCCACTGTGCCAATCCATTTCATTGAGGCTCTTCCTGTTTTTCTCTGACCCTCTGTAATATCCTTCTCCAGGGACTGGTCCCTCCTGGCAATTTGTCTGAAGTATGAGAAATGAGGTTTGGCCATCCTGTTTTCAGGGAGCATTCTGGCTGTACTTCTTCTAACACAGCTTGGTTTGTTTTTTTTTTTTTTT
>NW_006408562.1:2973961-2974735 GCF_000296735.1 Chrysochloris asiatica | reverse complement strand
TTTCATGTCCTCTTCCCTTTAAGCAAACAAGCTCATATCATCTGCATGTCCCATGTAGTTAATGAGTCTTCCTACAATCCTGATGCCATGTTTTTTTGTCATATAACCCAGCTTCTCAGATTATTTGCTCAGAATACAGATTCAATGAGTATGGTGAAAGAATACAACCTTAGCACACAACTTTCCTAATTTTAAACCATTCAGTATTCCCTTGTTCTGTTCAAACAACTGCCTCCTGGACTGTGTACAGGTTCCTCATAAGCATAATTAAGTGTTATGGAATATATGTTCTCTGGCTTATAGAGACATTGTACAAGGTTTCTGAGGAACAGCTGATGGGTTTGAATTGCTGACCTGATTTCCAGTCCAGTACTGATCCTACAGTGTCACAATGTGACCAATCATTAAGTGAAAGAAATCAAGAAAAGGTAAGACACAAAATCTAATGTTTGGAATGAAAATATTGTCTCTGATGGTTTAAAAAACATTAATAATTATTTATGGGTATGAATCATGCCAACAAATTTGAAAACTTAACTATTGAATACAAATTTCCAAAAGTGACACCAAAAGGAAGAGAAATCTTAAAACCATTAAAGAACTGAACTTTTAGTTAAAATTCTCACCCAAAAGAAAATATCCAGTATGGATGGCTTAATTTAGAATTTGAGTTATGGTGTAGGAGGAGAATATTGAAAGTGCCAAGGGCTGCTAAAAGAACCAACAGATCCATTTTGGAAGAAGTGCAGCCAGAGTGCTCCTTGGAGGCCAGGA
>NW_006408562.1:2954736-2973466 GCF_000296735.1 Chrysochloris asiatica | reverse complement strand
TTCTAAATAAGCCCAAAATAAAAAGAGTACTAAACAGGTAAAGAACTCTGTTAAGGGTGATGGTATAATATGAGAATGGATAAAGGTGGTGACTAAAAAGCATTGATGTGGCTGTTCTGTACAGGTAAAGATGAATTTCAACTGTTTCATTGTATGTAAATGTATACAATAATAAAAAAATGACCTTGGGAAAAATACTATCATCAACTGCTTTTTTACAAGAGTGTTAGGTACTTTCATTTGAGAAGTGTCTCTTCAGTATTTGGTGTTGTTTGCCAAGTAAGTTCTGATTCCTAATGAGACTACATAGGATTTCTGAGGCTATGGTGGTGGTGGTAGTGTCATACTGTTGTCAGTTCTGACTCATAGTGACCCTGAATAGGGTTTCTAAGGCTATAAATCTTTACAAAGCAGAAAGCTCATCTGTGTTCCAAGGAGTAGCTGATGGGCTCAAACAGCTGACATTGTGGTTCACAATCTAGTGCTTAGCCTACAAAGTCACAGCATTCCCTAAATGGTGTTAGGAAAATTGAATTTCCACTTGCAGAAGAATAAATCCCGATTCAACCATTACACAATACACAAAAAACAATTCAAAATGGATGAAGTAACTTAATGTGAAAACAAAACCCATACAATTCTTAGAAAAAAATGTAGGAGCAAAACTTTAGGAATGGCAAACAGATATAGCAATAAAAATTGAGTAGCAAAAAACAAAATTGTTAAATGAAACCTTCATAAGTAGGAAAAGATGAAGTATGGATAGGGGAAAACCTGAGTAAGCCATATAGTTAAGATATATCAAAAATATGTAGCATACTTTTGCAACTAAACACAAAAACAACCCAATACTCTAAATGCCAACAAGCACATGGAAAGATGCTCAAACTCACTCAGACATTGTTATTGGTCCTAGGTGTCATCCAGCCTATCCTGATTCCCGGTAACTCTATGTAGAATAGAACCAAAGTCTGCAGGCCCTGTGCCATCCTCACAATTGTTATATTTGGGCCCATTGATGCTGCCGTTGTGTCAGTCCTATTCCTTGGGACACTTCCTCTTTTTTGTTAGCCCTCCACTTTGCCTCAGAAACCCTGTACACGGTTGCTATGAGTCGGAACCGACTCCACAGCACGTAACCACCACCACCACCACCACCTCCTCCACTTTGCCAAGTATGATGTCCTTCTCCATGCACCCATCCTTTCTGACAACATGTCCAAGATAGAAAACATGAAGTCTTGCCATCAAGTCTTCTAAGGATCATCTGGCTGGACATAATTCATATGTGTTTATATATTCTTTTAATATCTCCCTTACTCATTGTCCAGCTTTCACATGCATATGAGCTGATTAAAAATGCCAGAAGTTGGATCAGGCACACCTTAGTCCTCAAATTAACATCTTTACTCTTTAACACTTTGTTGTTGTTGTTACGTGCCATCAGGTCTTTACAAAACAGAAAGATGTTTCCATCTTTTGTATCCTTCCTTGAATAAATCTGCAACATTCAATTAACACCACGTCAAAACAGCATGCTTAGCATCCTTGAAGAACTCAAGTCATGTGTTTTAAATATTCTCTGAGTTTTGGAACAAAACAGTCTGAAAGGGCAATATGAGGGCTGTAGGTGGATGGGTTAAGATTTCTAAATGAAGTTCTTACAGGACATCCCTTAGCTACCCTGGAAGTGATTTGTACTTTTCATTAAAATATTATTTTGTCTTCTTGAGCTTTGGAATTCTGTTCAGCTTTCTTCTTCCAGTTGTTTTAGCTTCTCTACATTTAAGAGCAAATTCTAGAATCTCTTTTGACATTTCTGTTGGTCTTTTTCCCCTCTACTGTCTTTTTTTTTTTTTTTTTTTAAACTTTTTATTGTGAATTGAGTGACGATTTACAGAATAGATCACCAGTTTTATATTCAACAAATTATATACATTTTTTAATTTCAATAATTGCATCCCCCTCAATGTAGCAATAGTTATCCCACTTCCTTCTTGTTATTCTTGTTTCTATCGAACCTTATTTCCAAACGCTCCTGAATTTTGTCCTTAGGTAAATGATCCCCTTTTAATCTGGAACAGTTGACTGTTATATTGTGTGTCTACTTCAGTAGTGTAGTTGTTACCCTTATATACCTGCCTACTACTGCTTGGCTGGAAATGAGCCATAAGAGTGAGTTCATTTCCAGACCTGAGTGGTGATCAAGAGAGCTAGTGAAGAGTTCCCTCAGTATCTTTCTAATTAGTAAACTTGATCTTTACTATGATTTTGAGTTTTGTTCCACATTTTTTCCCACTCTACCCACAGACTAAGGAGCTCTGGTAGCATAGTGGTTATGAGTTGGGCTGCTAACCTCAAGGTCAGCAGTTCGAAACTATTGGCTGTTCTACAGCAGAAACATGAGGCTTTCTGCTTCCGTAAAGATTTACAGCCTCGGAAACCCTATACAGGGTCACTATGAGTCAGAACCAACTCCACAGCATACTCACAACAGTTGCTAGTGGTAGCCAGGCAAAATCTAGACTGATATTTAAGTATTTTATTAATCCATTGGACTAATTGATCCCAAATGTCTTCAATTTTCATTATTCTTTTTTGGCAGTACAGGAAGAGACAAATAGCTGCACTTTAGATGGCAGCTCATAAGCTTTTATGATCACAGTTGTTCCTCACAAAAGTACCTTTCCTGTGCTTTTAATTACTTTTTGCTTTGTTCATGTATAATGTCTAGAAGCCCCAAATTCTTCAGGTCTTTAGTCATTAGTATCTAATTTAGAAAATGTATTCTTGAGATGGTCTCTAAATTCAGTTGGGATATATTCACGGTCATATCTGAGCTCTTGCGGACTTGTTTTAATTTTTTTCAGCTTCAACCTAAACTTGCTTATAAGCTGTTGCAAAGAAATTTCCTGGCCTTTTTGTAGCAGGTGATATTGGACTTTTCTATTGTCTCTTCTTACAAATATAGTCAGTGTTAGTCCTGTGTATCGTATGTGTTGAAGTCCATATATAAAGTCACTGTTTTTGTTGTTTAAAAAAAGTGTTTGTAATGAGTAAGTTATTGATCTTACAAAATTCTATTTTGTAATCACCAGCATCAATTCTATCACCAAGACCATGATCCTTCTGCTTATTTTCCAATCTTTGCATTCTAATCACCAGTAATTATCAACGCATCTTGCTTCTCTGAGCAATTTTATTCTGAAGAAGTTGCTAAAATTCTTCAATTTCATAAACTTTGGTTTTAGCAGTTGGTGTTAAATTTGAATAATAGTGGTATTATCTGGTTGTCATTGATTTGTTGTTGTTGTTGCATAGTGCTTTTGAGTAGGTTTTGACTCATAGCAACACCATATACAACAGAACACAACATTGTCTGGTCCTGTGCCATCCTCACAATTGTTGCTATGTTTGAGCCCATTGTTGTTGGCATTGTCAGTCCATCTTGCTGGGGGTCTTCTTTCTTGCTGATCCTACACTTTACCAAACATGATATTCTTCTTTAGGGACTTGTCCCTCCTGATAATATGCTCCAAGAACAAGAGAGAAAGTTTTGCTATCCTCAATTCTAATGAGCATTTTGGCTGTATTTCCTCCAATACACATTTCTCTTATGTGTTTTTGTTTTTGTTTTTGTTTTTGGAAGTCCATGGTACTTTTTATATTTTTCACCAAAATCATAATTTCAATGCATGGATTATTCTACCATCTTCCTTGTTCATTGTCCAAATTTCATACGCATGAGACAACTGAACATACTATGGTTTAGGTTATGCATACCCTAGTCCTCATACTGACATCTTTGCTTTTAAACACTTTAAAGGTATCTTTTGCAGCAGAATTGCTTAATGTAACATGTTGTTTGAATTCTTGACAGTTGCTTTCAGAGTATTGATTGTGAACCCAAGCAAAATGAAAATTTTGGCAATTTCAATTCCCCCCCCCCCATTTGTTATGATACTTATTAGTCCAGTTGTGAAGATTTTCATTTTATTTACATTGAGATACAATACTTACTGGTATCTAGTCTTTGATAATAATCAGTAACTATTTTAAGTCCTCTTTGCTTCCAGCAAGCAAAGTTGTATCATTTGTATATTGCAGTATGTCAATGAGTCTTCATCCAGTCCTGAAGCCATATTCTTCTTCAGATAGTCCATCTTCCTGGATTATGTGCTCAGCATGCAGATCGAATGAGTATGGTGAAAAAATACAATCTGGCACTCACCTTTCCTGATTTTAAACCATTCAGTATTATGTTGTTCTGTTTAAACCACTGCCTCTTAGTCTATGTACTGGTTCCTCATGAGCACAATGAAGTATTCTGGAATGCCCACTCTTTGCAATATTACCCATAGTTTGTTTATGTTGCTGTTTTTATGTTTCACAATGTCAAACACCTTTTCATAGCAAATAAAACATAAGTAAACATTTTTCTGGTTTTCTCTGATCTTAGCAAAGATTCAGCTGAAGTCTGCAATGATATCCCTAGTTCCACCTTCTCTTCTGAGCTTGGCTTGAATTTCTGAATGTTCCTGTCAATGCACTACTGCAAGAGTTTGTAAATTGTCTTCAGCAAAAATTTACTTCTTGTTGTTGTTATTATTGCAAAATTTCAATGATTTTCACATTTTGTTCAGTCATCTTACTTTGGAATGGGAATAAATATGTATTTCTTCCAATCAATTGGCTAGGTAGCTGTCTTCCAAATTCCTTGGTATAGGTGAATGAGCACCTCCACTGCTACATCAGTTTGTTGAAACATTTCAATTTGCATTCCATAAATTTCTGGAACTTTCATTTAGTCAGTACCATCAATGAAGCTTGAAATTTTTCTTCCTTCAATAACATTGTTGTTGATATTGTTGTTAAGTGCGCTTGAGTCGGTTCCAACTCATAGTGACCGTGTGTAGGGTTTCCAAGGAAAGGCTGGTGAGTTTGAACCATTGACCTTGTGATCAAATGGACTTTGCAGTCCTGTGCAGTATTCCTTTAATACCATCAGTACTTAATAATATGCTACCTCTTGAAATGATTAGCATCAACCAATTCTTTTTGTTACAGTGACTTTGTGTACTCTGTCCACCTTCTTTTGATATTCCTGCATCATTTACTATTTTGTCCATTGACACTTTCAGTACTACAAATCAAAGCTTGAATTTTTTCTTCAGTTCTCTCAGTTTGAGGAATGCTGAGTGTGTTCTGCTCTTTTGGTTTTCTAACTCCAGATTTTTTTTTACAATTCATTACAATACATCCCTTTGTCTTCTTGAGCTGATTTTTGAAGTTCTTCCTTGGAGGTACATGGATGTTATCCTAACACAGGGAGCAGGGTATATACAGATACATCTGGAAATGCTCTTTTGGTGACAAATGTGATATTATTACTCTCGTTGTTGTTGTTAAATGCTGTTGAGTCAATTCCAGTCATAGTGATCCTGTATAGGGTTTTCAAGGAGTGGCTGGTGAGTTTGAACCACCAACCTTATGGTTCAAACTGACCTTGCGGTCTGGTGCTTATCCTACAGCGACATACCAGTTTCTGGCATAGCTAACCATTTAAGTGATTCAAAATGGTTAATGCCATGTCATTTCAGCTCACAAATGCCTAAGATATCAAGCTTTATGCATTCCATTTCATTTTTTACAATTTCCAACTTTCCTAGATTCATACTTAGTACATTTCATGTTCAGATAAGTAATGGATTTTCACAGCTGTTTCTTCTTATTTTGACTTGTGCCCTATCAGCAAAAGAAGGTCCTGAAAGTTTTGTTCCAGTCACATCTTTAAAGTCAACTCTTCTTTGAAGAGAGAGCACATCCCCATTCATATTTTGAGAACCTTCCAACTTGAGAGGCTCATCTTCTGGCATTACATCAGATAATACCGCACTGCTGTTCAAAAGGTTTTTAAGTGGTTGAACTTTCAGAAATGCTCCATCTCTCTTTCCTTCTATTCTGTGTTTGTCTGCAAGCTTAGCTTAAACCTATTCTGTATTTGTCTGGAAGCATTGTTGATCCTGCAGAGTTTTAAAATACCAGTGGCATAGCTTCCAGCATTACAGTAGCACACAGTCACCACAATATGAACTGGCAGATGAGTAGTGGTCATACTGTTAGATGCCATCAAACAAATTCGGACTCACAATAACCTTATGTACTATCCTCACAATGATTTCTATCTTTAAGCCCATTATTGCACACTGTGTTAATCTACTTAGGTTAGGGTTCTCCTCTCTATTTTACCAAGCATGATGTCATTCTCTAGGGACTGGTCCCTCCTGATACCATGTATAAAGTATGGGGGATATGAGATAAATTCTCACTATCTTTTCTTGTCATGAACATTCTGGCTGCTTTTCTTCTAAGGTAGATTGTTTGTTTGTTCTTTGGCATTCAATGATATACTCAGTATTCTTCATCAGTTCCATTATTCAAATCCCATCTTCTTATTTATTATCTTGATTTTCTGTGCATATGCTGTTATGGGTAAGTCACTATAGTCATTTCCAACTCATAATGATTCTGTATAGGGTTTCTAAGGAGTGACTGGTGGATTTGAAGTTCTTATTTAAAATCTCCTGTCTTCAGTCAGGCACACATTAGTCCTTCAAGGTGACTTAATTTGTTTTTTTTTTAAACTCTTCAAAGAGTTTGTGTTTTCTTTTTTGTTTTGTTTTTGTTTTCCCCAATGAATTTGCCCAAATGTATACATCATTTCAATTCTTGATTTCTGCTTCCATGGTCATTGACTGTGGAACCATATCAAATTAAATTCTTACCAAATTAAATGTTTTCTCTGTTTATCATGGTGTTACTTCTTGGTCCAGTTGTGAGGATTTTTGTTTTCTCTATGTTAAGGTGTACTCCATACTGAAGTCTTTAATCTTTGATCTTCATCATTAAATGCTGCAAGTTTCTTCACTTTCCTGAAGTAACACTGTGCCATACTTTAGGTTGCTAATAATTGTTCCTCCAAACCTGAAGTAACATTCATCTTCATAAAGTCCAGCTTCTCAGATTATTTCCTCAGCATACAGATAGAATAAGTACGGTGAAAGGAAACAATCCTCATATATAGCTCCCCTGATATTAAACTATTCAGTATCCACTTGCTCTATTCTAATGACTAGAATATACTCTAAGTCTATGTACAAGCTTCACATGAATACATTTGAAGTGTTCTGGAAGTCAAATTCTTTACGATGTTACCCATAATTTGTCTGAAGTTGGTGGTTATCTTTTAATCTTTTTAAAGGATAATGTTGGACTCCGGATCATGATTGCATTATATCTGTATCTCACTGTGGATGCTATTGACATTTCACCATGTTAAGTCATCCTATCTATGAGGATGGTACGTTCTTCCATTAATGCAGGTCATTTTTGGCAGTGTGCTGTAGTTTCCTTTGTATAGATATTTTGTATTCCTGGTTAGATTTGTTCCTAAGTAATTAATCTTTGGGTGGTCATTGTATTAAAGCCTTTGCATTTTTTGATAGGCATTACAACTTGAAATTACAACTTTTTTTTAGTAAAATATTTTGAAAGCTGTATTTGTAAAGTGTGTAAAATAGAACATAGTCCTTCTCCCAGGTCACCCTAAACTTTAAGCTACTACTTTTCTCTTTTCCTTTTATTCGATCATTTTCATGTCAGTTTCCTGTTATACCTACTCCTTTCACAATAAGCATGATTTTAAATAAATAGAGGAATAATTTTTTTTTTTTTTTTTAAAGTCTCTGTGTAAAAAATTCCAAGGTGTCTTGGTGTGGTGCTATGGGTTAATATGCCAAACTGCAAAGCCATTTGAACTGCAAGATTGAAGGTTCAAACTTACCAGCTGCTCCTTGGAAACCCTACACAGGGTTGCTATGGGTTGGAATTGACTCGACGGCACTCAACAACAAAAACCACCACCCATATTTATCTTTACAGGAATTTAAAGACACAATATAATTTTTCCAGGCAATCATAGTTTGTACTGAAGCTCAATGAACAAAATGCTGATCAATTACTTAGTAAAAGTAAATCATTAAACATTACTCCATATCCGAAGAATTAACCATGTTAAAATGTCAGTACTACTCAAAGCAGATAAAACACAATTCCACTCCAGATTTTGACACGATTCTTTAATGAGACAGAAAAAATGAATTACCAATTATATATAGAAAGGAAATAGATCCTAGATAAGAAAAATACTACTGAAGAGGAAGAACAGAGTAGGAGGCTTCTTGTTTCCCAATCTAAAAATCTACTACAGCGTCACAGACATGCTAGTCAGAAGAGAGTAATGCTGGTACAACAACCAAAACATAGAACAATGGAGCAGAATTGAGAACCCAGATAAATTCATCCCATCATCCCACCTATGGACAGCTGATATTTGACAAAGAACAGAAACACATTAAATGGGCAAGAGATCATCTCTACAACAGGTTGTTGTTGTTGTTGTTGTTAAGTGCCATCGAGTCGGTTCCGACCCATAGCGACCCTGTACAACAGGTTAGGCTGATAAAACTCGTATCCATTTGCAGAAGAGAAGAGGGCCCACAAGTCACATAATGTACAAAAATTAATGAAAGGTGGTTCAAATACGTAAATGTAAAACCTAGAACTATTAAGAAAAACTTAAGGACCCCAATACATGGCATAAATACACTATCAAACATAACCGAAAAAATATAAACAGCAGAAAACAAACTAGAAAACAGGGTCCTCCTAAAAAATAGATATTTTTATATATCAAGGAGTCCTGGTGTGGTGCTGTGGGTTAATGCACTGGATTGCAAGGCCAGTTTGAACCTTAAGGTCAGGAGTTCAAGCTCACCAACTGCTATACAGGGTCACTATGAGTCGGAACCAACTCTATGGCATTTAACAACAATAACATGCATATCAAAAAATTTCACCAAAAAGTAAGCAAAGAATCCACAGAATTTACCAGTGGATATGTAGAAACTCAAGCTGAGCAAATACCCTACATCACCACACCAGGAGTTCATATATAGTTTGTTGTTAAGTGCCATTGAGTTGGTTCTGAATCATAGTGACCCTATGTAGGGTTTCCAAGGAGTGGCTGATGAGTTTAAATCACAGGCCTTGTGGTTCAAACCAACCTTGTATTCCAGTGATTTTTTCCCACAGCACCACTCCAGGACTCCATATATAGTTTGTTGTTGTTGTTGTTGTTAAATGCCATTGAGTTGGTTCTGACCCATAGCAACCCTGTACAGGGTTTCCATGGTTGTAAATTTTTACGGGAGCAGGAAACCTCATCTTTCTCCCACGGAGCAGCTGGTAGTTTCAAACTGCTGACTTTAAGGTTCGCAGCCTGATTTGTAACCACTACCCTACCAGAGCTACTTATATATAGCTTAGAAAGAGGATATTTCTACATATATACTAATGTTGTTGTTGTTAAGTGCCGTGGAGTTGGTTCCAATCCATAGAGACCCTGTATGCGGTTTCTGAGCAGCAACTTGGTGAGTTTGAATTGCCAATCTTGCAGTTCAAACTGACCTTGCAGCCCAGCATATTAACCCACAGCATCACATGAATACAGTAGAGCATTCTGGGAGCACAGTTAAGAATGTGTTTAGCGATAACCAAGTATCTTGAGGGAATGTTTCCTTGATCTGGAGGCTCAGGAATATAGTTGCATGGAACATCACGGTCAATAGGCACAATATAATCCACAAGACAATATGCCACATCCTAGTGACTGGGGTCTTAAAGGCTTGTAAGCATTCATCTATGTACAACTATTGATCTCTCCTTGTCTAGAAGAAAACCAAAGACACATGGATAAAATTAGTACAAAGTATTAATAGAACTGTGTGATTTTGCCTCCATCACTGAAAGACCAGAACTAGATGTGTGGCTACCACTACCCGCTGTTCTGAAAGGAATCACAATACAAATTTTTTAATTTTTATGGGACAAAATGTGAAACAAAACTCAAAATAATAAAAAATACTAGACTCAGGTTAGATAGAAATGGTGGGATCATGATCCTAAATTACCCTTAAAGTATGGAACTGAACTTTACCTCATAGCTTCATTTTCAGCCAAACGGCACGTAACAACAACAACAACAACAACATAAACATATATGGTAGTTATGTGCCGTGGAATCAGTTCTGATTCATAATGACCCTGTAAAGTGTTTCTGAGGCTGTAAATCTTCACGGGAGCAGAAAGCCTCATCTTTATCCCCTGGAACAACTGGTAGTTTCGAACTGCTGACCTTGAGGTTTGCAACCCGATTCGTAACCACTACACTATCAGAGCTCCTTATAAGTATATATTCATACACATTCTGTTGTTGGTAACTGCTGTTGAGTTGGTTCCAACTCATAGCAATCCTGTATAGGGTTTCCAAGGAGCAAATGGTGGGTTTGAACCCCGACATTGGGTTATCTCTCTGTATGTGTATGTATTTACATAGATAGATAGATATTTAGATAGAGATGTTAACATAGATATACATTGGTCCTTGTTGTTGAGTGCTGTTGAGTCCATTTCTACTCATAGTGACTCTGTGTAGGGTTTCTGAGAGTGACTAGTGGGTCTGAACTACCCACCTTGTGGTTAATGCAGTTAATGGTCCAATGCTTATCCTACAGTGCCACATAGACTGTCTAAATTGCTGGAGATTTTTCACAACATGCACAATGCCACATACTTATTATATTTCTTATAATTTTCCTAGAGTCTAGGGATTTCTTTAAAATCTTTAGGAGTCTTTGAAGTGTGTCAACTCTTGTTGAATTACTTAATGTCAAACAATAGGCATTTAAACTATGAATGTATGTGTAATAAAAGTATGAAGACAATAAGGCCTTATAATCATTGCAAATATTAAAGTGTTTCCTAAATCTTTATGGCAATTTCTGATGTTACAACTTTTATTTTTGTTTTATATTTTTCAAATTTATTTTTGTCATATTGTTAATTTAGGATTAGTCATGAAAGGAATACAATAGTTGCTTAAATATCTTAGAGACATTTTCTTAGAGATAAATACATTGCACCCTCATTAGCAACAGATTTTGCTTTTCAGATACAGCCAACATGTGATTATTTTATGTAAGCAGCATTTTTTTAAAACAATTTTTAAATAGATTCCACATAAAAGACAAAGTCTAACCAACAATAGCTTTGTCTGACACCTGCTATAAAACATGGTTGATGACATAAAGTCATTTCTTGGTGTTACTTTCAATAGCACTGGAAATCAAGAAAGAAAAATGATGGCTGAAAGAGAAGCTAACATATTTTTTAAAAAAATACAAATGTAGTAGTTGTCTTAATTAATAACCAGTGAATTAAGAACTGGGCTGCTAACAGCAAAGTCAGCAGAACAAATCTACCAGGTATACTGCAGGATAAAAATGAGGTTTTCTGTTCCCCAAAAGATTGACAGCCTCTGAAATCCCTATAAAGGATTGCTAAGAGACAGGACTTACACGGTGACACACAACCACCAACACCACCTAGTTGTATTAATTAACTTAATTATGTAATGTGTATCCTAAGTATTGAAAAAAATTTTGCATACATTTTTGTCATTGTTTAAATTTGATAAAAAAATTTTGGAGTGCTGGTGTGGCATTTTAGGATAAGTACTGGACAGCTAACCAAAATGTTGGCAGTTTAGACCCATCAGCAGCTACCTGGAAGCCCTATACAGATCTCTATAACTATAACTTAAAAATAAGTCATAATTTTCTTGTCATAAGAGCATCTTACTAATGCTTTTGCCCAGCAGTATGATATCGCTTCCATCAATATCTCTACATGCTTATTTTCTTTATGTGGTATCTGTCATGGGTATCATTTTAAAATTTATTAAAGGATCTCATTCTCATTTTTATTATTTCATGGGACTATCAAGATTTTATTGAAATTGCAGTAATCAAGTCCTCTTCTCAAAATCAGAAGAAAGAAAAAACAGCTGCAAGCATCAATTAATAATTGGAATGTGGAATTATTGAGGATGCATCTAGAAAAGTTTGAAGTAATCAAAAATGAGATGGAATACATACAGATATATATCCTAAACATTGTTATTGTTGTTGTTGTTAGGTGCCATCAAGTTGGTCCTGATTCTTAGTGATCCTATGCACAACAGACTGCAACACTGCCTGGTCCTGGGCTAACCTCACATCATTGCAATGGCTGAGTACATTGCTACCACCACTGTGCCAATCCATCCTGTTGGGGGTTTTCCTCTTATTTTTCTGACCCTCAACCTAACCAAACATGATATATCCTTCTCTAGTGACTGACCCCTCCTCATAATGAAGTGTGAGACACAACATTTGGCAATCCTAGCTTCCAAGGAATATTCTGGCTGTAGTTCTTCCAACACAGATCTGTTTGTTCTTTTGGCAGTCCATGGTACTTTTAATATTCTCCTCTAACATCATAAATCAAATGCATCAATTCTTCTATGGTCTGCCTTATTCAGTGTCCACCTTTCACATGCACATGAGGTTACTGAAAGTATCATGGCTTATGTCAGGTGCACCCTATGTCCTCAAACTGACATTTTGCTCTTCAACATTTTAAAGAGGTCTTTTGCAGCAGAGTTGCCTAATGCAATACTAAACATAAGTGAGCTGAAATGCCTTGGCACTAGCCATTTTGAATCAGATAATCATACGGTCCACCATGACTGTAATGACAAATTGAGGGGGAAGAGTGTCACATTCATTGTTGAAAAGAATGATTCAAAATCTATCCAGAAGTACGAAGCTGAGGATGAAAGAATAACATCAAAATGCCTACAGGGAGGACCACAGTCCTGGTGTGGCACTGTAGAGTAAGCATTGGACTGGTAACCACAAGGTTGGTGGTTCAAACCCACTAGCAACTTCTACAGAACTCTATAAAGGGTCGCTATGAGTCAAAACTGACTTGATAACACTTAACTATAACAATAATGAGGACCAGTTAATATGACTTTCATTCAAATTGCACACTAACCACTAATGCCAAAGATGAAGATATTAAATATATTTACCAATTTATGCAGTCTGAAACTGATAAAACATAAAATGAAGATGAATTTCTAATTACTGTTAATTGGAATGTAAAAGTTGGAAACAAACAAGAAGGATCAGCATTTGAAAAATAATGCCCTTAGTGATTGATATGCAAGTGATCCCATGATTGAATTTTGCAACACCAATGATTAATCCATTGAAAATATCTTTTTCAAAAACAGAAACATCAACTGCACAAATGTTGGTTGGAATACGCAGGAATCAAGTCAATTACACCTATGGAAATTGATAATGGAGGAGCTTAATATCATCAGTCAGAACAAGTTCTGGGGTCTGCTATGGAACAAACCATACATTGTTCATATTTGAATTCAAGTCAAAGGTGAAAAAAATTAAAACAAGTACAAGAGAGCCAAATTACGGATTTGCATATAATCCACCTGAATTTAGAGACCATCTCAGCTAAGTGCTGTCAAATCAGTTGTGACTCATAGTGACCCTGTATAGGGTTTCCAAGGAGTGGTTGATGGGTTTGAACCAATGACAGATTGAGCACTAATGACTAAGGACCAGAGGAGTTGAGGGACCACATGAAGAACATCATGCATAAGAAACAAAAGGTAATTGCAAAGACAGGAAAGAATGAAAAGACTAAATAATATAGGAAGAGACTCTGTGAAACTTACTCTTGATTATGTTGTTGTTGTTGTTAAGTGCTGTCCACTCATTTCTGACTCATAGTGGCTCTGTATAGGGTTTCCAAGAGCAGTACTTATCCTACAGCACCATGCTAGTGCTCTTGAATATAAAACAGCTAAAGTGAAAAGATATGATGAAGTTAAATTGTTAAACAGAAGATTTCAAAAGGCAGAATGAAAAGACAAAGTAAAGTATTACAATAAAATATGCAAAAGTGTGGTGTTAAAAATCAAAAGGGAAGAATATGCTCAGTGTATCTCAGGTTGAAAGAACTGTGGAAAAAACTTAAAACCTTGAGTTTTAATGTTGAAGGATTCTATAGGCAAAATGTTGAATGACACAGGTTGCATCAAAAGAATGTGAAAGGAATACAGTTATTGTACAAAAAGAATAAGCTGAAATTCTACCATTTTAGGAGGTAGCATATAATCAAGAAACTATAGTACTGAAGGAAAAAGTCCAGACTGCACTGAAGAAATGCGTGGAAAACAAGCCTCCAGGAATTGATGGAATACCTACTGAAATGTTTAAACCAATGGATCCACTGCTAACGGGGGTCACCTGTATATGCCAAGACATTTGGAAGACAAAAACCTGGCCAAAAAGAGGAATTTGAAAAAAAAAAAAGGTATTCTAGAACACTAAATTGTGTATACGTGAAACATTGCTGCACATAGATCCAGAGTCATTAAGTCAAACAAACCAAGGGAATACTACCTAGTTTAAAATCAGGAAAGTTGAGTGTCTGAGTTTCTTTCTTTAACCATCCTCATTCCATCTGTACACTGAGTTGGAATATATGAAGAACAAGGCATCAGGATTGGAGGAAGACTCATAAACAATCTGCAATATGCAGATAGCATAACTTTGTTTTATGAAATAGAAGAGGACTTGATGCATTTACTGGTGAAGATCAAAGATGACAGCCTTCACAATGTATAACACTTCAACTTAAAACAAAGATGATCACAACTGGACCAATAAACAACATCATGGTAAACAGAGTAAAGATTTAAGTTGTCACTGATTTTATTTTACTGGGATCTGCAGCCAATATTTGTGGAAGCAGTGGTTATTAAAAATATGCATTGCATTGGGCAAATATGCTGCAAAACATGCACTTCAAGTGTTAGTAAGTAAAGACGTCACTTTGGAGATTATGGTGCACTTGATCCCAGACATGGTATTTTCATTCAGTTCATGTGTACTCAAAAACTGAACAATGAATAAGGAAAACCAAAAAATGTATGCTTTTAATTTATGGTTTTGCAGAAGACTACTAAATAGATCATGGACTGTCTGAAGAACGAACAAGTGTGTCTTGAAATAACTACAGCCAGAATACTAGTTAGGACAGGATGGTAAGACTTTGTTTCGCATACTTTGGTCAAGTTATCAAGAAGGACCAGTTCCTGGAGGACTACGTGCTTGATAAAGTAGAGGGTTAGTGCTAAGGAGGAATTCCTTGAACAAAATGGACTGACACAGTGACTGAAACAAGAATAATTGTGAAGATGGTACAGTACCTGGCTAGGCTTAATTCTGTTACGCATAAGGCCACTATACGTTGGAAGTGACTAGATGGCAACAACAACAATCCTCACTGATGTTTGAATAATAATGAATGATCATCTAGTGAATCTTGAAAATCATTAATAAATAGCTCATAAAAATAGAATTTTATGTGTGTGAGAGCACTCCACTATATTCAGAATAAGTTAGGAATGATGTTTTAAAGCTAAGTAAAGTTGATCTCTGGTCTCCAAAATCTATATGCTCTTTAACAATAACTAGTTTAAACTAGACATTCCATTAGTGAAACAGCCAGCAGCTTCATAAACATAATAAAGATATAAATAACACCTTTTTCTTCATAAAAAACATTCAAGTTATAGAATGTCCATGCTAAGTATCTGCAACAATTCGATTATAACATTAAACAAAAGCCTGTATCTATCTACCTACTACATTTTTTTTTTTAAGTTTTTATTGTGATTTATGTGGGTTTACATGGGAGAATATCAGTTTTATATTCATCCTATCTCATATTTTGTTTCATTGCAATGATCACAATCCCCTTCATGCTTCATCAACTAACCAAAGGATACACCCCACAGGCCCATCCACCACGCGCCCCCCATCAGTGCATAGCCCCTCTCTCTCCCTGAGTTCAGCGTCCCCCAGCTGCTCCATCTATCCACGTCATCGTCTCTGTCTCCATCCCTGGCATCACTGCCTCTCTGGGTAGGGTCATACTCTGCACTCTTCTCACTTGAGGGTCCCCAGGAACTCCAATCCTGGGCTGCAAAATAAATCACTCACCTCTTTTTGTCCAAAAAAACCACACATCTACCTCTATATTTCTGACCCTCACAGTCAGTCCTGATGGTTGTTCACTATTGTACCACAAGAGTCTTATCCCCATTTCGTTTCGCCAGCCCAGTCCCAACAGATTGCAAATCATTCAATGGAGGTTTTACCTATACCTGGCCCATCTGGAACTAGGCTCCTCTTGAAAGCTTGTAAGCCAGTCATTTTTTGCCTTTATAGTTCCCTCTTCCCCCATTTTGGGTAGCCATTGTCTAAGTTACCCATCCCTGTTAACCCTGTGTACCGAGGGGGTGGGAGTGTTCCTTGCTGTAAAGATTTGTTCCCTTCTTTGAGCTACTACATCCATACATATAGGTAAAGTTCATCAGATTGTAGTGGGTTACTCTTTTCTTTTCTTTTTTTTTTTTCTTTCCTCTTCTTTCTTCTTTTAGTCAACTTCTGATCATCCAGCCATCAAAGCCAGGGCAAGTGGGTACTATCTGCAAGAATGGGTGTTCTTGTGCATCTACCCTCACTTCATATCAGCTGGATGGTTCACTCTCCACTCTAGTCCTCTGTGGCCACATCACTGCCCCTGGGCCCAGGAGTCCCTGGTTCATGCCATAACTATTGGCCATCCAGGTCTCCGCCCGGGTTCACAGGAGAATATTGAATGTGGTCGGACTCAGATCCCAACTTCATTGCTGTTTTTTACCCCTCTTCCTTGTATCAGTGACCAACGTGGTCACCAGCCATACCACATGCCTGCTCATGTATTCCCCTTGAGTCTTAGTCTTAGAAGGGAGTTTGCTCTGAAGGGACCCCAACACTTGCCCTGATGGCTCCTGGGCAAACAGCTTACTTTTTCTTTAAGTAATCAAACATACTGACATTATTGTTTCTGATTTTTCCTGCTGGTCTTTCTTCACAAAGTATCTTCTGTTCATCTAGCCACTCCAGGCTGGTCTACTTGTCCTTTCCAGTGCAAATTTCCTACCTCAGACAATTCTGGATGGGATTCTGGTTTCCACCTATGGTATTATGTAGTGCAAAAGCTCCACAGAAGGTCTCTTTCACTGGACAATTTCTAGTCCCCTTTAAGGTATTCCAATCAGTTATAGTCTGAAGAAGGACTTACAAGCTTTCTATTGTGATGTTTCTGGCTATTCCTCCCCATCCCCCAAAGTGTCTATTTTACAAGGGAAACCAAGATTCAAAAGACAGCCAAGCATCTTAACATTATTCACCTCTTAAACCCTATCAAGCCATGCCTCTATCCTTGTACCCCAAAGCCTGTTGTTCCAAGGTTGTACGTACATCATCATTTACCTCTGTACCGCTTAGCCCATGTGAACCTGACTAACTGTTCTCCCATTAGCCTTGTTCTTCCATTCCCCTCCCCCTTCTTGTGTATTGCCCCCCCCCTCCAAACACCCAAGCTTTCCTGTGTCTTTTTCTTACCCTGTGTTCTATCTTCCCTTCTCTCTCTTCCTCTCATCCCAAACATCCTGGTGATCAGCAATTATATAAAGTTTTGGGTTTTTTTCCCCCCTTTGGGGGGATTATTTTTCTTAGTCTTTTACATTAATGGTCCTATGCAGTATTTCTCCTTTTGTGACTGACTAATTTCACCCAGCATAATGTCCTCAAGGTTCATCCATGTTATGCGGTAGCTTAGAGCTTCCTTGTTGTTCTTCAAGGTAGCATAGTACTCCATGGTGTACATGTACCAGTTTGTTTACCCATGCTTCAATTGATGGGCATTTAGGCTGTCTCCAACTTTTTGCTATTGTAGATAGTACTGCTGTGAACATTGATGTGCATATATCTCCTCATGTTATGGCTCATATTTCTTTTGGGTAAATACCAAATAGAGGAATTGCTGGATCATAAGGTATTTCTATTTCTAGCCTTCTGAGGAAGCACCATATTGCTTTCCATTGTGGTTGGACCATTTTGCAATCCCACCAACAATGTAGGAGGGTCCCATTCTCTCCGCATCCTTGTGAGCATTTATTGTCCTCTACTTTTTTGATCTTTGCTGTTATTGCTGGTGTGAGGTGATATCTCATTGTTGTTTTGATATGCATCTCTTTGATGGCTAGTGATCGTGAACATTTCTTCATACATTTGTTGGCTGCTCGGATCTCTTCCTTGGTGAAATGTCTGTTCATGTTCTGTGCCCATCTTTAAATTAGCTTATTTGTCTTTTTCTTGTAGAGGTGCTGTAGTTTCCTATATATTTTAGAAATCAGTACCTGATCTGATGTTTCATTGCAAAAGCTTTTTTCCAATTCTGTGGGTTCCCTTTTTACTCTTTTGGTGAAGTCTTTTGATACACAAAAGCTTTTAATTTTTAGTATGTCCCACTCATCTATTTTGTCTACTTTGTTTGTGTAGTTTTCAAACTGTTTGGTAGTCTGTGTATGCCCTGAATTAGAACCCTCACATTTGTCCCTATTTTTTCATTGATGACCTTCATAATTTTGGAATCACAGTTGTTTTCGTGTAGGGCATGAGGTAAAGCTCTTGTTTCAGTCTTTTGCATATCTCTTTCCAGTTCTGCCAGCACCATCTTTTAAAGAGACTATCTCTTCCCCATGCAATATACATTGTTGTTGTTGTTGTTAAGTGCCTTCGAGTCGGTTCCGACCCATAGCGACCCTGTACAGGGTTTCCGAGGGTGTAAATCCTTACGGGAG
>NW_006408562.1:2934296-2954396 GCF_000296735.1 Chrysochloris asiatica | reverse complement strand
TATAAAGTTTGTAATTGTCTTTTCCATCTCTTTGAAGACTATTGTGGGACTCTAGATTGTGATTGCATTATATGTACAAATTGCTTTGGGCAGTATTGACATTTTCACAATGTTGATTCTTCCTCTTTAGGAGCATGGTATGTTCTTCCACTTTTGCACATCTCTTTTGGTTTCTTTTATTTTTTAAAGTTTTATTGTGATAGTTTACATAGGAGAACATCAGTTTTACATTCATCCTATCGTATATAGTTTCATTGCCATGGTTGCAATCCACTCCATACATCATCAACCAACCAAAGGGTACACCTTGCAAGTCTGGCCCCCACCCCTCCGGTCATCAGCACAGAGCCCCTCTCCCTCTCTGGGTACTAAAGTCCCCAGCCATTCCATCTCTCCACATCATCGTCTCTGCCTCCATCTCTGACATCACTACTTCTCTGGGTAGGGTTCCGCTCTCGCTCTTGTCCCTTGATGGCCCCAGGGACTTCTGCTACTAGACTGCAAAGTTAATCACTCCCCTACTGATAACAATTGTTTACTATTGTATCACAAGAGACCTATCCACATTTCCTTTCATCAGCCCCACCTAGACAGCTTGGATACTACTCATTGGAGATTCTACCTTCCTCCATGCCCTCTTAATCTAGATTCCCTCTTGAAAGCTTGTAAGCCAGTCACTTCTTGCCTTTGAACCCCCCCTCCCCCCCCCCACACACACACCGCATTTTGGGTAGCCAATGTCCAAGTTGCCCATCCCTGTATGGAGGGGGTGGGATTGATCCTTGCTGTAAATATTTGTACCCTCTTTTGACCTGCTGCATCCATAGGTGTGGGTCAAGTTCATCAAATTGTATCAGATTACTCTGTTTTTTCCTCTTCTTTATTCTTCTAGTTGAGCTCTGATCATCCAGTCTTTGATGCCAGGTTAAGTTGGTATTATCTGCAAGTGTGGGTGTTCTTGTGTGTATGTCCTCTCTTCTTATCAGCTGAACGCTTCACTGTCCACTCTAGTCCTCTGTGGCTATGTCACTGACTCTGGGCCCAAGAGTCCCCAAGTCTTGCCATGCTGCTGGCCAACCAAGTCTCCACCAGGGTTCAAAGGAGTCTATTGAATTTTGTATCTTTTAGTTTCTTGTAGTACTGCTTTGTAGTTTTCTTTGTATAGGTTCTTTGTTTCTCTCATTACGTTTATTTCTAAATATTTCATCCTTTGAGTGGCTATTGTAAAGGGTATTGCTTTCCTAATGTACTTTTCAATGCTGCCATTGTTATTATAGAGGAATCTAACTGAAGTTTGCTTGTTGATCTTATATTTTGTCACTTTGCTGAATCTTCCGATGAGGTTTAGTAGCTTTTTTTACTGAGTCTTTTGGGTTTTCTATGTATGTGATCATATTGTCTGCACATAGAGAGAGTTTTACTTCCTCTTTGCCAATTTGGATGCCTTTAATTTTCCTGTCTTGCCGTATAGTTGTTGGTAAGGCTTCCAGGATAATATTGAATAGGAGTGGTGACAAAGGGCATTCTTGTCTGGTTCCTGTTTGCAGAGGGATGGATTTCAGTTTCTTTCCTTCTTTATCTCTTATGCTGGTATTGTCTTAAAGTTCACCATATCGATAGATCATGTGGTTCTTTTCCTTTTTCTTTTTTATATGGTGGATTATGTTGATTGTTTTTCTAATGTTGAACCATACTTGCATCCGTTTTATGAAACCCACTTGGTCATGATGTATTATTTTTTTAAAGTGCTACTGGATTCTGTTGGCTAGGATTTTGTTGAGAATTTTTTGTGTCTATGTTCATGAGGGATATTGGTCTATAATTTTCTTTCTTAGTGATGTCCTTCCCTGGTTTTGATATGAAGGTTAAGGTTGCTTCATAAAAAGTATTAGAAAGTTTTCTGTACTCTTCTATATTCTAGGATAATTTGAGGAGAATTGGTGACAGTTCTTCGATGAATGTTTGGTAGAATACACCTGTGAAGCCATCTGGGCCTGGACTTCTTTTGGTTGGGAGAGTTTCAATGACCTAATCAATTTCTTCTTTTCTATATCTTTTATGGAAAAGAAGAAATTGATTAGGTCATTGAAACTCTCCCAACCAAAAGAAGTCCAGGCCCAGATGGCTTCACAGGTGAGTTCAAGTTTTCTACTTCACTCTGAGTAAGATTAGGTAGGCCGTGTTTTTCTAAAAATGTATCCATCTCTTCTAATTTTTCAAATTTGTTAGACTACAACTCTTCATAGTACTCTGTTAATATTCTTATGATTTATTTTTTCCAATGTGACATCACCCATGTGGTTTCTAATGTGAGTTATTTGTGTCCTCTCCCTGTTTTTTTTGTTTTTGTTTTTGTTAGTTTTACCAATGGTTTGTCAATTTTGCTAATACTTTCAAAGAACCAGCTTCTTGTCCTGATGATTCTTTCTATTTTTTTTTTTTTTTCTGTTTTCCATCTCATTTATTTCTGCTTTTATCTTTATTATTTCTTCTCTTTTGGTGACTCTAGGTTCCCTCTGTTAGTCTGTTTCTAATTGTTGGAAATGCTGTGTTAATGTGTTAATTTTGGTTCTTTCCTCTTTTTGGGGTGTGCATTTACTGCAATACAATGTGTGCATTTACCGCAATACATCATCCTCTCAGCACCGATTTTGCCGTGTCCCAAAGATTTCGGTATGTTGTGTTTTCATTCTCCTTTCTTTCTAGGAACTTTTGAATTCATGTTTGATTTCCTCTTTTACCCAGTAACTTTTCAGCAGGGTGTTATTCAGTTTCCATATATTCTACTTTATTTTTTTGGTCTTCTTATTTTGATTTCTAGTTTTATATCATTGTGGTGTCTGAAAAGATGCTTTGTAGTATTTTGGTGTTTGTAAATTTATGGAGGCTTGCTTTGTGACCAAACACATGGTCAACTCTGTAGAATGTTCCATGTGCACTGAAGAAGGATTTATATTGTGCTGTTGTTGGGTTGAATGTTCTGTACATTCTCTGAGGTCAAGTTGGTTGATTGCACTGTTTAGTTCCTCTGTAACCTTGTCAAGTTTCTTTCTGGTTGTTCTGTCCCTTTTCGAAAGTGGTGTATTAAAATCTCCCACTATAATTGTAGATTTATCTATTTCTTTCTTCAATTTTAGTAAGGTTTGCTTCATATATTTTAGTGCTTTTTCATTTGGGAGCATAGATATTTATTAATGTTATATCGTCTTACTCAACTGATCATTTGATCATGAGATAGTGTCCTTCTTTATCTCTTATGCTGGTTTTTGTTATAATTTTTACTTTATGGGAGATTACTATTGCCACTCATGCTTGTTTATTGTTACAGTTAGCTTGGTATATTTTTTCCATCTTTTAACTTTTAGTCTGTTTTTGTCTTGGTGTGTAAGGTGTGTCTCTTGCACGCAGCATATTGAAGGGTCTTGTTTTCTTATCCGTTCTGCCATTCTCTGTCCCTTCACTGGTGTATTCAATCCACTGACATTCAATGTCATTATCAATAGCTATGAATTAATTGCTGCCATTATGTTAACTTTTTGGTAGGGCTGTTCATTCTTTTGTTCTGCATTGGCAAGTGGTGTTGCCACACCTGTCAATCTCTGGTTGTTTTCTGTTCTTGTTGGTTTTCAGGCCATAGAACTCCCTTTAGGATGTTTTGAAGTTCTGGATTGGTTTTGACAAAATCTCTTAGCCTCTGTTTATTCTGGAATGTTTTTATTGCACCATCATATTTGATTGATAGTTTTTCTTGATAGAATATTGTTGGTTGGCAGTTTGTTTTTTGTAGGATTTTGTATATGTTTCCCCATTGCCTTCTTGCCTGTATTGTGTCTGCTAAGTAGTCAGAGCTTAATCTGATTTGTTTGCCTTTGTAAGTAACATTTCTCTTTTCCCTGCTGCTTTTTGGATTCTCTCCTTGTCTATGATTTTGGAGAGCTTGATTATTATATGTCTTGGTGATTTTCTATTGGGGTCTTTCCTTTCTGGGGTATGTTTGGCTTCTTAAATGTTTATCTTCTCATCTTTCAAGATGTTAGGGAAACTTTCTTCCAGAATCTCTTCTACTTTCTCTTCTGTGGACTTCTCTGATTCTTCCTGTTTGGAATGCCAATAGTTCTTAAGTTGTTCCTCTTCATGTTATCCAACATGAATCTTAGACTCTCTTCAGATTTTTTTTTTTGTCCTTTTTTCTGCTTGCTCTTCTATCTTAGTAGTATTGAGAGATTTGTCTTCCAGCTCGCTAGTTCTGGCTTCCATCTCTTCAATTCTTCTCCTTTCCCTTTTCAGTGTATTGTCCATTTCTATTACTTTATTGTTAATCATCTGGTCCTCTTTTTGCAGGTTTATGAATTGCATTGTTTCCAATGCTGTATTTATCTTGTTTGAATTCTCTTGTAGTACTTTCCTGACTTCTTCCTTGTTTTCCTACACCCCCTTCGGAGCATTTCAATTTGTTTCCATATCATTCTTCTGAATTCCTTCTCAGGCAAATCCCAAACCTGCTCTTCTTCTTCTAGAAAGTCTTTGTCTTCTCCAGCTTATTTATCTCAGCTACTCTTTTCTGGTTTTGGACATGTTTTGATATTTTTTGTTGTTTTTTTTGTTTGTCATTTCCAGTAATTGTGTGAATTTTTAATGCTTAAATGGATGTTTGTTGCTGTGTTATTATGCTTACTGGGTGTCTTCTGGTGGATTTGATAAGGAGATAGGCTTTCCTTTTCACATGTAATGCTTATCAGCTGTTATTGGTTCTTGTCTCAATGGTAGAATACTATGGGGTGTGCTTATAGCTTGGCTATATGGCCACTATTGCTGACTCTTCTTGGGTAACATAGGGAGAAAAATCTCCCACCTCCAGGAAAAAAATGTGTCATCAAAAGGACCAAGAGCAGAAGCAATAAAAGCAGAGACAAAAGCCACCACTTTGAAACAAAAATAAAACTGTGGCCACTGGCCAGTTGCCTTGCTACACAAGCAGTGTGTGTGCACCGTAGAAGCCTCCAGTAGTGAGTAGCATTGTCCACTAGCTCAGGCCCTTCCTCTAATCACCACCTTAGAGGTGCACAGATAGATATTGAGAAGTTAATGGGAGAAAGATTGTTTACTATTTTCATCTCTGAAGGTCAGTTAAATATCTGCATGTGCATTGTGTAATTATTGAAATTGTTGCATCTTTTTATGTTGGGATTTTACAGATTGTTCATATGGTTTGTCTGTCAGTCCAGATATGCTTTTTTTCTTGCTGGATAGGCAGGAGTTAACTTTAGGGCTGGGACCCACAGAAAGAAGTCAAAAGCAGCAGCCAAAGAATTTGCCCTTGAACTGATGGTGCTCTTTCTCTCTGTGCCATGGGAAAGCTGTGGTCTCAATGCTGGACTTTTTTGGGAGTGCGCACCCACTCACCTGAAGGTGTCCGGGCTGGTCAAAGAAGGCACGGCAGGGAAGAGGAGGAAAACAATGTGTAGAAGCCCCCCACATCTCTTTTTGCAATGTCACTGCACTGCTTTTAGCTCCAGTTCCCAGTGCCAGTCAGGCTGTAGCGCCACCCTCTGTTCTCTGCCCAGGCAGGATGGCCGCAGAGGGAGTTCCAATTTCTTGACTGATTTCTAAATAGCATTATTTTCCCTTATACTGTGATTTTTCCACTGGCAGTTGTGGGAAAATTACACCCTGACACTTATGCTAGATTCAGGGCTCTGGTGCTTTTTTGTGAAAGCACCATCTTTGGGTTTTTGGTCTCTCACCCACCGATCCTTTCCTACCTGACTCTGCTCTGCCACCACCAAACCAGAAGTATCTACCTACTATTTATGTGCTGGTATTTATCATCCATCCATCTACCCATCTATCTATCTGCTTCCATAAAGATTTTCACCCTCAGAAAACCTGTACAGGGTATCTATGAGTCAGAACTGATTCAGTGGTCTATCTATCTATCTATCTATCTATCTATCTATCTATCTATCTCACTCTACATTTAAATTATAATCTTAGCATCCTGTTATATATTTGAAATATGGAAGTAACTTTTAAAAAATATTCATGAGTGAAGAAAAAATGAGAAAATCTTGGGTGCATAATGCTTTTTTGTACCAAGAATTAACCCAAAGATCCTGAAAGGGTGCTTATTTGGATATAGCTTATGCCCTGTAATGTAGAAATTATGATCCTAAGTAAACATAATTATGTAAATTGCTAAGATGAAATGTGAGATGTGCAGGGATGGAATTTGAGAATCTGTTGTACAACTGACCAAAATGGAGGACTGAAAATCTAGGTAAAAAATGTTATCAGGGATTCTCAAGAGAAAAGAATCAGGAAGAGATTTGGAAGCTAGTTGTCTATTAATTAAAAAGGAAAAGAAGGCAAACATTATATATTTTAAAGTAATAAAACATTTCACAAGGTATTTTCAGGGTATTTACGTGTTCCAAGGTACCCCAAACCCTAGCAAGTCCTCTACCCAAAGGCATTCAGTCATCTCACTCTGTAAGGTAAAAGTCCACTGTTATGTTTTGTGCCATTTTGAGTTGTATTACCTTGGATGCTACTATTCCTCTACTATTGCTTCTTACAGTCTTACACTTTCTCTGATGTCACCACTCTGTATCATGGATCAAAAAGATCTTTTCAGGGATTTCAGGTACAAAGGACACCACTCCCATCTCTTTTTTCTTTCTTGTGTTTTTACTTTTGTTCTTGCTGTTGTTTGTTTCTTTCTTTTAACTTTTTATTGTGAATTGGGTGATGTTTTACAGAACAAGTCATTTTCCATTCATCAACTCATACACATTTAATTTCACATCATTAATGTGATATCAGAGTCCTGCTTTGGCACTGTGGGATAATGCACTTGACTGCAAGGTTAGTTTTAAACACAAGATCGGTGGTTCAAATTCAACAGTGAATCCTTGGATACCCTATACAGCATCACTATGAGTTGAAACTGACTTGACAGCACTTAACAACAACAACAATTTGATATGGCTCATCCCAATTTCTCTGTGTATTTTCCAGTTCCATTCCTTCTTCTTGTGTAACCATTCCTAATTTCTGAACTTCACTCATGGCCTATGTTGCCCTTAGGGTCTCAAATGATTGATAGTTCTAAGGAGTACATATCACCTATTATTACTGTTTTCCATATAGATCTACTTTTGGGCTGAAAACTGAGCCAAAGGGGTGAATTTAATCTTGGTCTGAAGTTTGACTAAGGGTCATAATCTCTGTTTTTTCCAGGTGTAACACTGTAGGATAAGCACTGGACTACTAACTGCAAGGTCAGTGGTTCAAACCCATCAGCTGTTACTCACAAAACCTAAACAGGGTCGCTATGAATCAAAATAAACTTGATGACATTTAACAAAAATATCTGACTAGTAAACCTGATTTTTTTAATGATTTTGATTTTTGGTCTGTATTTTTTCCCACCTGATGGGTAGCCAGGCAACATCTAGTATGTCCTTAGGGTCATGGAGGCTAAAGTTCACATTAGACTCTTGTGCTAATTTTCCCATGTGTCTGATTCCCTACACTATTCTTTGATCAAAAGAAAGAGAGACCAATAATTATATCTTAGATCACAAACTTTTAAGACCCTAGTTGCTACTCCAAAAGTGGGATATAGAACCATTTCTTAGTGCATTGTGCTGTGCCATTTGACATTGATGTCCCCAGACATCAGGAACATCAGTATTCAGGAATAGCAATTTATCCCCTCAAGGTCTTTGGTTATAACTAATAAGTTTTCATAACTTTGTCCATGTATACTTTATCTTATTCATAGCTACATATGCTACATATGTGAAAATATCATGTGTCATATGTATAGTCCCATTTTTCTTCTCAAGCCTGTTTAGCTTGTGTATTTATTTATCCAATCAAGATTATTATTATCACTGGCATTGAAAGATTGTGTATATGACGGTATTTATCTCTCTTATATCTACCACTTATCTGTCACTTTGCAATACTGTGGTGGCTTGCTTGTTGCTGTGAAGTTGGAAGCTATGCCAAAGGTATTTTAAATACTAGTGTATTCACAAATGATGGACAGGTTTTAGCGTAGCTTCCAAATTAAGACAAACTAAAAAGAAGAATAAGCAGACTACTTCTGAATGTTTAGTCACTGAATACCTAGGAAAATATTTCCGGATATAGTACCAAAAAATGAAAATATTATGAATAGTAAGATGATGTGAATGGAGTACAGTTTTACAGACCTTCATTTGCTGATAGGGCAAAACTCACAATGAGGAGAAACAGCTGCTAAAATCCACTAATGAAATTGAAGGAATATATCAAATTCTTAGTTTGAAATTGATAAAATATATAATAAAAGAGTATTGATAATTACTGGTGATTAGAATGTTGGGAACATAGCCTTGGCGAAATAAATGAAGCATGATAGACTTTTGCAAGACTGATGATTTCTGCTTTGTGAATACCTTCATAAAAAACATAAAAGGTGATTATTCACATGGACCTTACCAGATGGAGTGCACAGGAATCACAATTGACTACCTCAGTGGGAAGAGATGGTGGAAAAGTCCTATATCATCAGCTAAAACAAGCCCAGGGACAGACTGTCGAACAGACCATCAATTGCTCATATGCAAGTTCAGACTAAACCTGAACAAAATGAAAACAAATTCAAAAAGTCTAAATATGACCTTGAACATATCCCACCTGAATCTCAAGAACAGATTTGATGCATTAGACAATATTAAAGACCACAAGAACTTCATACAACATAAAGAACAACATACAGAAAGAAAGCCAAAGGTCATTGGGGTAAAGTAGAATTCCCACTAAATAGTTTTCCTCTTTTCCAGATAGATATTGTGAAAGTGGGTGGGGAATGATGGTGATAGTATTTTATGATTTAGTTGTGAGTAATTGTTATCAGGATTAATTGTGATTATCACAACTGTAAAGGCAGAAAGTATGTAACTAAAAGTGGGGTGTAGTTAATCTTTCATTTCAGGAACAGAGGACTCCAGGACCATCAAGAAGGACAAGTATGAGGAGTGTGTGAGCTCCTTCCCAGAAAAGCAGCAACAGCAGAGATGGTGGCAGAGGCAATGGCATAAGAGAGATGGAGCAGCTGAGGACTCTAGGCCCATGAACTGAAAAAGTCTGTGTGCCTGCGGGTAGAAGGAGGGCTTGCAAAATGTGCCATTTGGATATCTAAATGAATATTTTTTTTGTTTTGTTTTGTACTTGTGCATCAAATATTTTTGCTTTGTACATTTGAGAAAAATAAGATGTAAATGAGAAGCCACACGGTGGAAGCAGGGTAACTGTTGTTGCAGGAAGAGGAATGTAATCAATGAAATGAAACAAAATGTATGATTGGTTGAAAGTTAAAAAAGAAAGAAAGAAACACTCTATGATGGTTATGGGTGGGGGGAAGGTAAATTTTTAAAAGCTAAGAAAATAAGAGAGGAAAGAAACAAATGACCAAAATGAGTATTTGAAGAGACTCTGGAATTTGCTCTCCAGCATAGAGTCCTAAAATGAATGGAAGAAATGAGGGGGTCAAAGAGCTGAAAACAAAAGCCAGCTTGAGAAGACAAAGTCAAGTATTAAAAAGAAAGATGCAAATATCTACCATCCAGGCAAGAGCCAATACCAGCTGCTATGCCTCTCCTGAATTCCTTCTCAGATATTTCAAAGGCCTGCCCTCTTACAATGTGAAATCTAGGTCTACCTCTAGCTCATTTGTCTCAGTCGCTCTATATTGTTTCTGGACATGTGCTGATATTGTCAGCTCTTTCTTGGGCATATTTAATAGTTAACTGTGAGTTCAATAATTAGATGGATTTATATTGATGCTTTATTATGCTTTCTGAAGATGTGATCAGGAGATGGGCTTCCTTTTTCACTTTTTTTTTTATAATTATTCAACTCAGAGTAACTGCAGCAGCTCTTGGCTGCCTATCTGGTGTATAGCAGCTGGTATTGGCTCTTGCCTGGATGGTGGGATTTTATAGGGTATAATTATAACTTGACTATATGACCACAATTGCTGTCTCCTCTTGGGTAACATAGGGAGAGAAAGAGACCCCTGAAGGTACAATGGGGACCAAAAAACCAAAACTGCAACAGCAACAAAACAAAACAAAACAAAAAAAACACAAAAAACAAATTGGATACTATAGTCTGTAATCATAGAAAAAGAGAAGAAAAAAAGAAAAATTCTGAAGTAAAATGTGAGTATGACTTTAATGTTCCTCTCTCAGCTTCTTGCCTTCAAGGCTGCCTGAGAAATGTCAAGATGTCACTGTTGGTCCTTATGATGTAACGCAGGATTTAATTTTTGGCCTGTTTCCTTTTTAGTCTGTCTCTTTTCCACTCCATAATCCCCATTCAGGCCTTTTTCCTAGTGATTAACAGATCAGAGCCGTCTGTAGTCATTTTGGGTGGCTGTTTGGTTTTAAACTGTGCCTTTCCCCTTTTGGGATTCTGCTGAGGAGATCCATGTGCATGTGTAGCAGAACCCTCTGGGTGTGTGTAGGGATGTCCACACAATCAGGCAGCCCCTCTAAGCACCAGAGTCTCAGGCATCCCCTCTAAGCACCAGAGTGGAGGGGTGCAAACAGTGAGACCAAAGAACAGAGAAGAAGAAGAAAAAAAAGAATGTCTACACCTTTATCTCTGAGAAGAGGTCAGACATCTGTGGTGGGAGTGCTGCTCTGATTCTTCACCCACTCTGTGATGCCCAAGATGCTGCTCCAGGAGACACTGGGACCAACAGATTAAAAAACACCAATTGTCTTATTTATGCTACAAATTCCACTGGCTGTAAGCCTCTGAACTTTTAAGTATTCCTTTACATTTACTTCAGACTTCTGGGATCATCCCTTGAACCTGCTTCATCTGGTATTTTGTGTTATTGCTGGCAGAGGTCTGCACTGCCCTTCTCCCTAATCCACCATTAAGTGTCGGCTCCCCAGATTAAATTCTGTATGTTGATCTTATAACTTGCATTATTCATAAACCTTTCAATTAGCTCCAATTATTGCCTTGCTGAGTTTTTGGGGTTTCCTATGATGATACTTTCTGCTCCCATAAAGATTTACAATCTCAGAAACCCTGTATAGGGTCACTATGAGTCAGAACTGAGTCCATGGCACATAACCACCACCACAACCATGATGTGGGCTGTAGGACAAGCACTAATCTACAAAACTCAAACCCACCAGTTTCCCCTCCGAAACCCTATACAGGGTCACTTTGAGTTGGAGCTGACTCGATGACACAGCAACTTGTATTGAGTCATATCACCTTCAGTTGAGATAGTTTTACTTCTTTGTCAATTTGGATATGTTTTGTTAACCTTATTACCAAAATGCTCACACTAGGACTTCCAAAACAATATTGAATTATTGTTGCTATTAGGTGCTATCGAATCACCACTCATAGCAACCCTATGAATAACAGAATGAAGCACTGCCCAGGCCTGGGCCATTCTCACAGTTGTTACACTTGAGCCCATCCATCACTGCTGTCACTTTGTCAATTCATCTTGTCGTGAGTCTTCCTAATTTTGCTGAACGTCTACTTTACCAAGCATGATTTCCTTCATAAGGGACTGGTCCCTTCTGATCATATATCCATAGTATTTGAGACAAAGTTTCATTGCCACTTCTAAAGAACATGTTGAGTGCACTTATTCTAAAATAGATTTGAACGTGAGCGGTGACAAAAGACATCCTTTTCTGATCCCACTTACATTGGGAATGTTTGTTTGTAAACATGCCCTCAATTATGTTGAGAAATTTCCCTACTATTTCTATTTTGTTGAGGTGTTTTGTTTTGTTTTTTAATTCGTTTTTGTTTTTTTTTAATAAGGCATGGATATTCGATTCTGTCAAATTTATTTTCTGTATTAATTGACATGATTATTTGGTTAATTTCCTTTGTTGTTTATGTGGTGAATGATTGTTGTTCTAGTGTTGAATAATTATACATATCTGGTATGAATTCTACTTGATCATGATGTTTTTGTTCAATATGTTATAGAACTATGTAGAGATATTTATAGAAAGAAAGATGAAAGGGAATAAGAAATTGCATGAATTTGTGGAACGTTTGTAAGCCGGCATAGTGGTCAGGTTGATTGAGGTGAGTGTTCTCTGGTTAACCTGTATACAGTTGCTCTGGCCCAGGGAGAGTTAAACTTAAAGAAAAGCAACTTCTTGTGAGGTCAGCATGTCCCTTTAGCACCACTCCCACCCAGAAGGAATGTTCTTTCATTTTCTCATACTCTCCCTTGCTCTTGTTTAATTGCCTTAATACAAATGCCTCACAGAAGTTATCACTCTGCTTTGTAACACATAAAAAGATTCGAGCCTGCTGAATTAAAAAGTCTTTTCACTTGCTTGCTGGCAAGGCTGTTTGAACACATTCTTGTCCATCGCTTCTTCGCCAAATCTGGATTCATTAATAGGGACACTGGGTGGTCTCTACAGAACTGCTATGATTAGGATTTTGTTGGGGCTTTTTCCATCTACATTCAGAAAGAATATTGATCTTTCATTTATTTTTATAGTTATGTCTTTGTTTGTCTTTGGTATCAGGGTTATGCTTGCTTCACAAAATGAATGTGAAAGTACTTCCTCCTTTTCTGGAACAGTTTGAGTAGGATTGTGTTGGCTCTTCTCTGTAAATCTGATAGAAATGCCAGTGAAGCTGTCTGGATCAGGAAGTTTTTCCAGATGGTTCTTGGTAAACGAAGGTGGGAGAAGATAATGATAGGATGATATGCTTCAGTTATTAATGATTTCATGTGGGTTAATTGTGAATCTGAAACTTGGAACGCTGACATATAATGAGCCATAACCATATCAGAAGGAAGAGGGAGTTTCTCATTACCACAAAAGAGGCAGGAATAGAGCACATATCCAGGTCCTAGAGCAATGAAGCTCTTTGATCCAGGGCCAGAAAGTTGTGACAGTGGAGAAGGGCCAGATGAGCAGTAGCAGAAGAATCAAGAGCCTTGGCATATGACAAAGTGGTGGGCTTTCCACCACACAAACAAGTAACTCTGAATGATTTAATTGGGGGAGTAAGGTTTGTTGCCACCACACATTTGGTGGTTTGCCATTACTATGGAGGCTTGTACGTTGCTGTGATGCTCAGAAGTATGCCACTGTGATTTTACATAGCAGAAGGGTCATCAACCTTGGAAAGGTTTCAGCAGAGCTTCCAGACTAAGACAGACCAAGATGAAAGAGAGATAAATAATTTCTGAAAGATTAGCCACAAAAAACATGATTAGCAGTGGAGCATTGTCAGATACAGTGCCAGAAGATAAAACCATTATGTGTAGCATCAGAATTTTGTCAGATATAATGTTGGAAGCACTTAAAATGTGAATGTGGAAAAGTTGCCTCCTCAAAGTAGAGTTGACCATGATGACACAAATGGTATAAAATTTTTGGGACTTTCATTTGCTGATGCAGAATAGCTCAAAATAAGGAGAAATAGCTGCTAACATCCATTAACAATCAGAACATCAAATGTTCTAAGTATGAATCTAGATAAGTTAGAAGTTGTCATAAACAGAATAGAATGCATAAAGATTAACATTCTAAGCATTCAGCTCACTAGCTGAAATGGACTGGTATTTGCCATATTGAATCTGAAAATCATATGGGTTATTATTCTGGAAATGACAAATTGAAGAGGAATTACTATTCATCATCAGAAAGAATATTTAAGCTCTATATTGAATTACAATACTGGGTTTGATCAGATAATGTCCATGCACCTACAAGAAAGATGAGTTAATACCACTATTATTCAAATTTATACACCAACCGCTAAAACCAGTGATATTGAAATTAAAGAATTCTTCAGTCTGAAATTGATGAAACGGGCAATCAAAATATACTGGTAATTACTGGTGATTAGAATACAAAGTTGGGAAACAAAAAGCAAGGATCAGTAGATGGATAATAATGCCTTTTTGATAGAAATGATGCAGAAGATTGCATGATAAAATTTAGCAAGACCAATGACTTATTCATTGCAAATACCTTTTTAAGCCACATAAAAGACTAGTACTACATGGACCTCACCAGATGGAAAACACAGAATCAAACTGACAATATCACTGGGAAGAAATGGTGGAAAAGCTCAATACCATCAGCCTGTTGTCATGACTGAGGAGAGGTTGTCCTGATGAAGAACTGTTCCCTGAACATGTCTGACTCTGACTTGTAACCTCTTAACTTCTTCATAAACCCCATACTGTGATTATGATGTTCGAGTTCCATGCTGCTATTTTAATGACTTATTGAACATAGATGAGAAGTAGGGAGTGTTGTGGGAGGCATGATTGGTGCCACTTTTTGCATGCATCTCTTCAAACTTTCTACCTCAGACTATGTTATTTTAGGTAGGTTATATGTTTCTAGACATGTTCTAGGTTTCAAGTTAGTTGGAATGCAATTATTCCTAAATGTTGTTAGCATCCTTTTGATTTCTGTGGATTTTTTAGAGCTATCATCCATTTCACTTATTTGTGTTGTTTGCATATTTTTCTTCTACCAATTGTGAAGATGGCACCAGACCATTCTTTTGTGTATTCAGTTGTGCATAAGGTTGCTATGAGTTATAACCAAGTCTCTTCCAACTCAGCAATCCTGTATAGGGTTTCCAAGGAGCAGCTGGTGAGCTTGAACCACCGACATCGAGGTCCAAATTGACATTTGCAGTCCAGTGCATTAACCCACAGTGCCACACCAGTGCCTGGGCATAAAGGGGTCTGCCTGTTACCATGACTGAAAAGATGTTACCAATTTATTTCATGAAATTTTCTGTACTAAGTTCATTTAGCTTATGGATTTTTGCTTTACCATTTCCCTTTTTTGATATTGTTTTAGTGTTTGCCAAACCTTTTTTATTTTTCTCTATTTTATTTTGAGGAGACTTTTTATTACTTTTCATTGAGGTTACCTATAATTCACTATTATCCTCTCATATTTTAAAAAGTAAATTCAAGCTTGACACTTTCTTGACTTGAGGTCTCTGGTTTCTTATTTTCCATCATGTAGATTTATTTTACTTTGGATACGTCTATATTTGTGTTGGTTTCAAGGTAATGTCATGTGTTTCCATGTCTAGTAGTTGTCTGTAATTGTTGGTTCTTTGCCTTAGGAATTCCCTTTAGTATTTCTATAAGGTTAGTCTGGTCTGGGTTTTTTTTTTTTTTTTTGAACATTCTTAATTTCTGTTTATTTGGAAACATCCTAATTTTTATGTCATATTTGAGGAAAACTAGAATAATTAGAACCCCAAATAAGTCTTGTAAATATGATTCAAACTTATTTATTTCTTACAAGATAGTATAGACGTATATAGCTCAAAGACTGGCATGGATGCTTGTGGTATAAAGTGCTAAGGGGTCTAGACTTTTTTAAGTTTCCACTCTGATCTCCGAGATCTCTGTCTTTATCATCCAGTATGAATCCAACACATTCTCATGCTCAGCAGCTTCAAGCAAATGTAGAGAATAAGGCGTGATAACCTAGAGCCATGTGGTATTTAAAGACATGTCCCAGAATATTTTCCTTTTGTGTCCTCTTATAGAGCACAAAAGGAGCTCTGGTAGCGTAGTGGTTACGAATCCGGCTGCGAGCTGCAAGGTCAGCAGTTTGAAACTACCAGCTGTTCTGCGGGAGAAAGATGAGGTTTTCTGCTCCTGTAAAGATTTACAACCTCGGAAACCCTGCACAGGGTAGCTATGAGTTGGAACCGACTCCACGGCCCATGACAACAACAACATAGAGCACAAAGACAACGTAGTCACATCATCATAAGTGGCTTAAGGTAAGACTGGAAAATAGAGTAAAATCTTGTACCCATCTACATATTTGGCCAATATTTATGCTCTCCTATATCTGTATGGAGTCCTGGTGTGGTGCTGTGGGTTAATGAGCCAGACTGCAAAGCTGTTTGAACTGCAAGATCAGTGGTTCAAGCTCACCAGCTGCTCCTCGGAAACCCTATACAGGGTCACTATGGGTCGGAGCTGACTCGATGGAATTTAACAACAGCAATTTCTGTATACTTCCTTTGTAGAAATTAAGAGGAGAGTAATTTTTCAGTAAGTTATATAATTACTTAATTGATATATATATATATATTTACCTTGGTTATTGTTTTCTTTGTTAACTGTCATTGAATCAATTCCAGCATATGGTGATCTTACATATAATAGAATAAGATGCTGTCCAAACATGTACCATCTTTGTAATCATTGCTAAATGGTGGTCCTTTCTAGCTCTTCTATCCCAAATTTGCTTGCCTCCACAATTTTTATTTATAGGATGTATTTTTTGCCTACTTGCCAATTATCTCTCTTTCTTCAATGCAGTAAATTATTTTCTTTTCATTGTATTTCTGGTTAAATCAAACTAGTATGTTGTTGTAGTTGTTAGGTGCCATAGAGTTGGTACCGACTCATAGTGACCTTATGCACAGCAGAACGAAACACTGCCTGATCATGGGCCAACCTCACTACTGTTGCCACACTTGAGCCAATTGATGCTGCCACTTTGTCAATCCATCTCATTGGGGGTCTTCCTCTTTTTCTCTGACCCTTCACCTTATCAAACATGATCTCCTTCTCCAATGACTAGCCCCTTCTGACAACATGTCTGAAATATGAGACGAAGTTTGGCCATCCTGGCCTCCAAGGAGCATTCTGGCTGCACTTCTTCCAACACAGATCTGCTGATATTTTTGGCAGCCCATGGCACTTTCAATATTCTCCTCCAACACCATAACTCAAATCTGCTGCTCAAGACCTTTTTAAGTGTTGAAGAGCAAAGATGTCAGCCTGAAGACTAAGGTGTGCCTGACCCAAGCCATGGTATTTTCAATAATCTGATATGCATGCGAAAGCTGGACAGTGAATAAGGAAGACCGTAGAAGAAAGCTAGTAGAGTATTCCATAAAAAATATGTCTGTCTGTTCACCATATACATTTTATTTTTGTATTTGATTGTTTATCTGTCTTACTCACTAGATTTCGAGTTAAGCAAAAGGCAGCGATTAACGTAAAAAAAAAAAAAAAAAAACAACAGTTGAAGAGTGGAAAACATGGGACTAGACAGACACACCACATGCTCAAAATTATTTACTGAAGAATAAATAATTATAAGGAAATGTAAGAACCAGCAAGATTAATTCAGAACTGTATTGAAATATTTAATCATTCCCATGAAAATGTTGCTTCTATAAGAGTCTAGGCCTTTGTCATTGTGTTCACTGCTGAATTTCCCTTTCTATCATTGTTGTTGGTAAGTGCCATTGAGTTGGTTCCATCTCATCATGACCCTGTATAGGGTTTCCAAGGAGTGGCTGGTGAGTTTGAACCGTCAACCTTGCTGTTCAAATTGACCTGCACATTAACCCACAGTGCCACAGCAGAACTCCATTCTATTATAGCCCTTCCTATATATTTGTGCTCACTATAGATTTGTTAACCTAGTGAAAATAGGTTAATGAATGACATGTTGTTTTTCCTTTATTTCAGACATGCCAACTGTTTTAGAAAATGTCTTCAAATTATTATGATGCAGCACAGTTAGAGGTATGTGTCATCTCTGATGATGTTTGCTGTATGACAACATATTTTCTCAAATGAATGTGAGTGTGTCAATATGTACATGCATCACTCAACCTATTATTTAATGAGTTGAGAGTGGTCTAGGCTCCTATTTGTACTAGGCAATGTACATAGCTATGGCTTGATTAAACCTGAGGAGCAGTATCACAGCTAGAGAACATCTTCATACACCACGCTCCCAGATCAGCCCCGATGTCAAGATTTCCAATTTGTTTGCAGTTTACATGTTTCTGGGTTTCCTCATAGACTGTTAATTCCTCTCCTAGTCTTAACTGATAAAGTTTTGAAAAAGTGAAAATCTTACTATTCTTGTGCCTAGCTCTTTTATTTAGTGATTTGTTGTTTTTTGTTTTGTTTTTGTTTTTGTTGTGTGTTGTTGTATCAGTTCTGGTGCATAGATATCCTGTGTAGTTTTCTCAAGAGTGACTGATGTGTTTGAACTAATGACCTTTCAGTTAGCAGTCCAATGCTTATCCTATAGTAGTACCTCAGGGATTTTACCTGCTATGATACAGATAGAATCTTTAGGCCTGGTTATTTCTGAGACTTGTTATCTCTAAATGGATTCCAAAGGATGAGAATAAAAGAAATTACTTGAAAGTGGCCTCAAAAATACTCCTTACAGTAGAGAACTGCTATCTACTTTTTGCTTAGCATTGTCACGAGATGACTGTGTCAAAAGTATGAATTCTATTATGTAGAATGAAGAGGAACTGGGATTCGATACTGTTTTTCAACCTTGTACTTACTGCAAATTTTTCTACATTTCACATAGCAATATCACCCTTAATGTTAAATATTTTTTGCTTGTCAATTTTCATCTTTTATGATTATAGATTTTACTGGGATTTAGTTGTCATTTGTTCTTAAAATGTCATGTTAATCCACTAAATGCTGGCACATTCAGAGATGTAAGTATTAAATCTGTCAGCTAAGGATTTTTGTAGTACAAAAATTCAAGTTGTAATTATTATATGCCAAATATTGTTCTGAGCACTTTACAGATATTAACTAATTTAATCCTTGTAGCAGGGTCCTGGTGTGGCACTGTGTGTTAATGCCCTGGACTGCAAAGTCAGTTTACACCACAAGGTCGGCAGTTCAAGCTCACCATTTGCTCCTCAGAAACCCTATACAGAGCCACTATGAGTTGGAAACAACTTGACAAAACTTAACAGAAATCATTATAGCAATGTTATGATTATTATCAACCTGGTTTTATAGATGAGGAAACTAGAGCACAGAGGGATTAATTTATTGGCTCCAGAATTTGACCTCTTAGACACAATGTTATTTAGCGTCTCGATGCTGGTGTCTGAGGCCCACTTCCACACATTGCCTATGGCAATGCCCTTTATAAATTATCTGCACATTTTTACTCACCACCACTTAGGAATCTAACATAATGCACTTAATTTAATTGATCAAAATATCAATCCCAATAATATCTATGTTGCCATTGTTGCTAGTTCCCACTGTGATGGCTTTAAATCATGACAATCACATTTACAAGGATGAGTTGAAAAAAAAAAAAAAAAAAAGTATTGCTACTTAAAGTATCCATGAGTTCATTCCAAAAAAACAGGTTTACATTTGTTTCTGGGATCAGCGGATAAGTGCAGAAAAGTTATCTCAGGAACACACTTATCTTAGGGTATCTTCGTAAAAACACAGCAGTCCGATCAAGTCAGTGGTTTCTGAGTGAATTTGCTAAGCCAGTAACATAAAAGGCAGAGAGGTCAGCTCTTTTTAAGGGTCCCAAGGAAATACTCTTGATAGATTTTCTCATAGGATACAGGACTTATTAGAAAGAAGTTTTAAGAAAGTTGAAAAGTGCAATGCTGAGAAAAATCCCAAGAGAGCTGTGCTGAGGAATTTTTTTCCATCACAAAAATGCACCTGCTCATTCTTAGAGATTAGAAAGGTTATCTTAAGAGAAAATCTTTGGGTACTTAAATTTGTTATATAATTAATGGAGCAATTGTATAAATGGAAAAGGAACTTATTTAGCATGCTGTTGCTATTGTTGTGTGGTGTTGAGTCAATTTCAACTCCTAGCAACCCTATATAGGGTTTCTAAGAGCAACTAGTAGGTTTGAACTGCCAACTTTCTGGTTAGCAGTCCAGTGCTTATCCTACACTGCACCGGAACTCATAGTAAACAACTATTATATCATTTTATTATAATATTTTTTGTTCCAGTCCAATGGTTTTCTAAATGTCATACACTCATTCATTATATCTTAGTTTGTTGTTGTTTTTAAGTGTCATCAAGTCGGTCGGTTATGACCCATAGTGACCCTGTACAGGGTTTCTGAGGCTGTACATCTTTACGGAAGCAGAAAGCCTCATATTTCTCCCATGGAGAGGCTGGTAGTTTTGAACTGCTGACCTTGCAGTTCGCAGCCTGATCCATAACCACCACACTACCAGAGCTCCTTAATATATCTTAGTAG
>NW_006408562.1:2889547-2934169 GCF_000296735.1 Chrysochloris asiatica | reverse complement strand
AGGAGTGGCTCATGAGTTTGAACCACTGACCTTGCAATTCAAACCACCTGTGGTCCAGTGCTTTTGCTATTGCACCATACCAGGACAAGAACTTGAGACAAGAAGCTTTATGACCTCCCAGTGAGAATGGTCAAGCTCCTTATACCCAGTCCAGGATTCAACTGCAGTTCAGAGACACCGTGCTTGTGTGCCACCCCATAATACTTCCTGCAAGTACCTCCCAGATACCTTTTTGACCAGTTGCACTTAGGATGTAGCCAACTCCATTCTGAACTCTTACTGCACATGCACTTCCTTATCCTAGCCCTACCACTTTCCAAGAAGAAGAAGAAGAAGAAGAAGAAATTAAAAACATGAAAGCTTTTCCTGCCTTCTCTACCAAAGAATCCTTTAAAATTTCAGTCAAACAAAGATCCATGGAGACAGTGTTAGCTTTGTAAATACCTCCCTGTCTCTCTGGCCAGTTCTTTTTCTCAAAAAACCTTTTATATCTCTTGTTTATATGAAACTCCTGATCATTCTTTGTAAGCAAAGACAAGGAGCCTCAGTTTAACAGTCAGGTTCTCCCTAGACGCTTCATGATGGCCACAAAGGGACATGTGTGTCCATATCCTCAAACTGTGATGCCCCTGAGGAGTCCTGTCTTACCCCTGAGGCAAGCACAAGCAGCTGCTGGGATTATTTTTGCTTTTGTGTCCCTACACTCGGTAAAATCATTCCCGTCTTAGGTTTCTCAGGGTCTGACTTAAGACCTAGTTTCTCCTGAGCCAAAGTATTTCTCTTTATGTGTGGGAACCATCTTTGGCATAATGTGCAGCTCAGCAAACAGATAACTAGACATCTGTGGGTAGACAGTCTCCTTAGGATACTGGATAGGGGCCTGGTTGAAATTGTGTAGGCGAGTTTTAATGGAATAGACAATCTGGACCCATGGGGAGACTTCAGTTTCTTAAGGAGATTTAGACAGGGAGACTCTGTCTCTTAAGGAGACTGGACAGGGGCCAGACTGAAAGGCTGAAGAAGCCTGGGCCAAGCCACCAAGGAAATTCAATTGTTGAGAGCACTTAGACCATTAAAATTTCCCCTGCAATGAACATGCAGTCTCAACAAGGAAGAGGCTCCTTGAGTAGGCACTTTGGTATTTTCATCTCTTCTTTTGTGGGACTGCAGCCCACTGTATTTAAAGGTCTGAATCAATCATTTACTATTTCTTCTTTCTATTAAAGATTCTCCTTTCCTTTCTCTGACCTCACTTCACCCTGACATTCTGACTGTTCAGGGTATTTTTAACTACATGCTTACATGTCTTCATAAATGCTTTGATGACTAGTTTTGAGAGCTTTCAAACCCCTTAACCACTCCTCGAAAACCCTATACAAGGTTGCTATAAGCCAGAACAGATTCCAAGGTACTTAACAACAAGAAGAAGTACATTTACTAATCTTTTAGAGTCATGCATAGAACAAAGACCTTAAACTGACAGGTTAGAGGGCAAATTTAATTAATGAGATGGACATTCTGAGAAATATGTTAATTTTAATTTTTTAAACATATTAAAGACTCCCAATGGGGGACAACCTAAACAGAATTACAATATTTTGCACCCATATTTTTAAACATATTTTATCATAATAGCTGTTACCATTGTGGAGTAGGAAGTCAAATTATTAAGAAAAATTATCACACTTCAGTTAATATTGTATACTATAAAGAAAAATTAAATTCCTATTTAAAAGTGAGAACTCAAGGTAGCATGCGCAAGGCTGGATTATCCCTTTGGATGCATCCTTAAATTTGGCAGTTTTTTTTTTTTTTTTCTTAATAAATATAATCCTTTATGGAAAATAGTTTTATAATACCATATGGCCCCAGCACACCTCAGAGTGACACATTTAATACCCAACATGGAGTCCTTATTGTACCATCCCCCAGTTATCTGGTCCTGGAGAGAGTAGCAAGCAAAAATTTTACCTCCCTCCAAAAATTTTGGGTGTTCTCTGGTCACTGGCCTTTCTTTGACCAAATATGGAAGAGAATTCTGTGGGGTGTAAACTTAAAACACAGAGAAAAGTAGACTAATCAATTGCATACATTAATTATCAGTGCCAGGAGTATAGTAAGTCTCATGTAATGGTCAGTGGGGCATCAGATTTCCCTACAACATCCATCAAAAGTCCCATGAAGAGACTAGGGAACAAGTATGGTAGGAATACCAAGAATACTACTCCTTTGTCACTTTCTGGTAGTCTGATGGCTTGTGTGTTGCTGTGATTCTGAAAACTATGCCATGGGTATTTTAAATACAGGAAGAATCATCCATGGTGGAAAGGTTTTAGCTGAGCTTCCAGAAGAACACAGACTAGAAAGAAGGACAGACAGACTACCTTCTAATATTTAGTCATTGATTACTGTAGGAACAGCAGTGGAACACAGTCAGCACAAGAATATTGAATACTGAAACATGATGAAGAACACGAGAATGCTGTCAGACAATGAGCCACTAAGGTTGGAAGGCACTGAAAATACAACTAGCAAAGAACTCCTTTGTCAAAATAGAGTTGACTAGGATGCAATGAATCAAGTAAAGTCCTAGGGACCTTTATTTGCTGAAGGGGCACAACTCAAAGAGAGGAGCAACATCTATTAATAGTTGGAACATGGAATGAATGAAGTATAAATCCAGAAAAATTGGAAATTGTCGAAAATGAAAGGATTTATAAACATTGATATCCTAGGCATTAACGAGCTGAAATGGACTGGTATTGGCCATTTTCAATCTGACAATCACATGGATTACTATAATGGGAATGACAAATTGAAGAGGAATGGTATCACATTCATCCTCAAAATGAATCTATCAAGATTCGTCCTGAAGTACAATGCTGTCTGTATCCATACACCTACAATGAAGACCAGTCAATACCTCAATTATTCAAATTTACATACCAACCACTAAAAGTCAGTGATGATGAAGTTGAAGAATTCTACCAATGTCTTCAGTCTTAAATTTATCAAACATGCAATCAATATGTACTGATAACCACTGGCGATTGGAATGCAAAGGCTGGAAACAAAAAGGAAGGATCAGTAGATGGGAAATATGGTGGGGGTGATAGAAATGATGCTGGAGATTGCCTGATAGAATTCTGAAAGACCAACGATTTGTCATTTCAAATACCTTTTTTAAAGCAATATAAAAGGTGACTATACACAAGGACCTCACCTGATAGAATACACAGAAATCAAATTGACTACATTTGTGGAAAGAGACGGTGAAAAAGGTCCATATCATCTGTCAAAACAAGACCAGTGTCAGACTATGGAATATCCTGTTAATTCTTTAAACGCAAATTCAGAATGAAGCTAAATAAATTTAAAACAAGTCCTGAGAGCCAAAATATGACCTTATATATATGCCACCTGAATTTAGAGATCATCTGAAGGACAGATTTAATGCATTAGATACTGAAGACCGAAGACCAGAAGACATTAAGAACATCATACAGGAAGAAATCAAAAGGTCATTAAGAAGACAAGAAAGACCAAAATGTATATCAGAAGAGACTCTGAAAATTTCTTTCTAGTGTAAAGAAGCTAAAGCAAATGAAAGAAGTGAGGACGTAAAGAGCTGAACAGAAAATTTTAAAGGTCTTCTTGAGAAGATAAATATTATAATGAAAGAAGCAAAGACCTGAAGTTAGTAAACTAAAAAGAAAGAACACACTCAGCATTTCTCAAGCTGTGGGGACTGAAGAAAAAATTCAAGCCTCGCCTTGAAGGATTCTGTGGGCACAATATTGAATGATATAGAAAGAATTTAAAGAAGATGGGAAAGAATACACAGAGTCACTGTACCAAAAATAAATGGTCGATGTTCAACCATTTCAAGAGGTAGCTTATGAACAAGCATCAGTGATACTGAAAGAAGAAGTCCAGGGTGCATTGAAAATGTTTGCAAAAACAAGACTCTGGGAATTGATGGAATACAAATCAAAATGTTGCAACAAATTGATGCTGCACTGGAGGCAATCACTCATCTCTGTTAGGAAATTTGCCAAGTGGCTGTAAGAGATCCATATTTGTACCTCTTCAAAAAAGAGGTGACCCAAAGGAATGTGGAAATTATTGGACAATTTCATCAATATTCCATATGAGTAAAACTTTTACTGAAGATAATACAAATCCTGCTGTGACCATACATTGACAAAGAAGTTCCAGAGGTTCAGGCCAGATTCAGAAGAGGACATAGAACAAGGGATATCATTGCTGACTTCAGATCGACCTTGGTTGAAAGCAAAGAAAACAGAAAGATGTTAATTTATATGCTATTGTCTGTGCAAAGTCTGTCAATTGTGTGGATCATGACAAGTTATGGACAACATTGCACAGAATGAGTATTCCAGAACACTTAACTGTATTCATGAGGAAGCTGTACATAGACCAAGATGCTGCTGTTTAAACAGAACAAATGAATACAAAATGGTTTAAAATTAGGAAAGGTGTGCGTGTTGGTTGTAATATTTCACCATACTTATTCCTTCTCTATGCTGAGCAAATAAACTGAGAAGCTAGATTATATAAAGAAAAAAAAAATGGCATCAGGATTGGAAGAGGACTCGTTAACAACCTGTGATTTGCAGACCATACAACCTTGCTTGCTGAATTGAAGATGACTTAAAAGACTGATGAAGATCAAAGAGCATGGATTGCATCTCAACATAAAGAAAACAAAACCCCTCACCACTAGACCAATAATCAAAATCCATATAAATGGAGAGAAGATTGAAGTTATCAAATACTTTATTTTGCTTGGATCAACTATCAACACTTACGGAAGCAGCAGTCAAGAAATTTAAAGTTGTGTTGCATTAGGCAAATCTTTTGCACAAAACCTCTGTAAAATTTTGAATAGCAAAGATGTCAGTTTAAGCACTAAGGTACACCTGACCCAAACCATGGTCTTTTCAATAACTTCATAAACCTGTGAAAGTTGGACAGTGAATAAGGAAGACCGTAGAAGAATTGATGCATTTGAGTTACGGTGTTAGAGGAGAATACTGAAAGTCCCATGGGCTTCCAAAAGAAAAAAAAGCTGTGTGTTGGATGAAGTACAGCCAGAGTGCTCCTTGGAGACCAGGATGGTCAGACTTTGTCTCTCATATTTCAGCCATACTATCAGGAGGGACCAGTCCCTAGAAAATGATATCATGTTTGTTAGAGTGGAGGGTAGGGAAGAAAAGTGGAAGACCTTGACACAGTGGCAACAGCAATGGGGTCAGGTATTACAATGATTGTGAGATTTGTGCAGGACCAGGCAGTGTTAAGTTCTGTTGTGTGTAGGGTCTCTATGACTTGATGGCACCTAACAATAACAAAAATAGCACCATGAACAAAAGTTCATCTGGTTTTGTTTAGTTGTAATCTATATTTAATTGTGTCTGCATGTATGTGTATTCTTGTGTGAGAGAGGGACCACCTGTATACATCTTAACTGAAAATGTTTCAGTTATAATGCTGTGGGGAGAAACAAATTAAGGTTTCCCTCTCATACTATGTGGCTACATAATTCAATATCAATATGGGTTCATAATATCAAAACTTTAACATATTCAAAAACAAACAAGGTTCCCATTTATTTATGTTCCACTGCTCTTCTGTCAGAGGAGAAAGATGAGCCTTTCTATTTCTACACAATTTAAAAAGTCTCAGACACCTTATACTGGGTCACTATGAGATGGAATTGTCACGAGAGCATTTAACAAAAATAACAACAACAGTTTGTTGTAATGTGGTGGATTGTATGCTACTATGATACAGAAAGCTATGCCACCATTATTTTAAATATTTTAAGTATCAGCCAGGTCACTCACCTATCATGAACAGGTTTCAGCTTAGCATCTAGACTAAGACAGACTAGAAGGAGAGGTGGGTTACTCCTGTATGTTTAGCCCTGCAGACCTTATAAAAAGCAGCAGAACATTGTCAGATTATGCCAGAAGAAGAGGCACTTCAATTGGAAGGCACTCAAAATAAAACTAGGGAAGAGCTGGCTCTTCAAACTAGAGTCGAGCATGATAATGCAAGTGGAGTAAAGTTTTGCTCATGTGGCAAAACTCAAAATGAGGAAAAACAGCAGCAAACATCGATTTAATAATTGGAACATACAATGTATGAAATAGGAATCTAGGGAAACTTTAAATTTGTCAAAAATGAAACAAAATGCAAAAGATCAAAATCCTAGGCATAGGGAGCTGAAATATACTGATATTGGTCATTTATAATCTGACAATTGTATGATCTACTATGATCTACTTGAACACCAAATTCAAGAGGAATGAAGTCACGTTCACCACCAAAATTAATATTTCAACATGTATCTTGAAGTACATGGCTGTCTGTGATAGAATAGTATCCATACACCTATAAGGAAGACCAGAGTCCTAGTGTGGCACTATAGGATAACTACAAGGTTGGTGGTTCAAACTAATCTACTGCTCCTCAGAAAACCAAAACAGGGTCACATGAGTCAAAACTGACTTAATGGCAATTAACCAACATAACAACAAGGAATGTCAATGAATACTACAATTATTCAAATTAAATACAGACACTAAATTTAGTGATGATGAAATTGAACAAGTCTACCAATTTCTTCAGTTTGAAATTGATCAAACATGCAATCAACAATGTATTAATAGTTAATTGTGATTTAGAATGCAAAGGATGGAAATATAGGCTGGAAAATATAGTATTGGTGACAGAAATTATGCTGGAGATTGCTTGATAGAATTTTGTAAGACCAATGATTTATTCATTGAAAATACCTTTTTTAGAACACATAAAAGACTGCTTATACACATGAACCACACCAGATAGAATACACCGTAATCAAATTGTGTCAATGGAAAGAGATGGTGGAAAAGCTCAATATCATCACCCAAAAGAAGGCATGGTACAGACAGTGGAATAGACCATCAATTGCTCATATGCAAGTTCAGGCTGAAGCAGAAGATAACTAAAACAAGTCTATAAGAGCCAAAATATGATCTTGAACAAATCCTGCTAAGGTATCTCAAGAACAAATTTGAAGCATTAGACACTGATGCCTGATGACCAGAAGAGCTATGGAATGACATCAAGAACATCATACAGGAAGAAAGCAAAAGGTATTATTAACAAGACAAGAAATAAAGAAAGAAAGGTTCACAATGGATGTCAAAAAAGACTCTGAAACTTGCTCTCCAGTAAAGAGTTGCTAAAGAAAATACAAGAAATAAGGAGAAAGAGCTGAAAAGGAAATTTCAAAGGACAACTCAAGAAGAAAATATCAAGAATTAAAATGAAATGCATAAAACCTGGAGTTAGAAAACAAAAAGGGAAGAAAATGCTCAGCATTTCTCAAGCTGAAAGAACTGACGAAAAAATTCAAGTTTTATCTTGCTTTACAGAAAGATTCTGTTGGCAAAATACTGAAATAGATATTATCAAGAACCAATGGTACTGAGGAAAAAGTTCAAACTTCACTGATAGCATTGGCAAAGAACAAGACACTGGAAATGGATGACATACAAATGGGAAACTCAGAAAACTGATGCAGCACTAGAGACAAGTACCCTTCTATGCCAATAAATTAGGAAGACGGCTACCTGGACAACTGATTGGAAAAGATCCATTATTTCTGCCCTTTCCAAAGGGAGGTGACCCAGTGGAAAGCAAAAATCATTCAACCATATCATTAATATCACATACAAGTAATATTTTGCTGAATATAATTAAAAGACAGCTGCAATGGTACAATGCAGTGGCTCAAGTCAAATTCATAAGAGGATGTGGAACTAGCAATATCATTGATGACTTCAGTTGTAACGACTGAAAGCAGAGGATGATAGAAAGATGATTACTTGAGCTTTATTGGTATATGCAAACTCTTTCAACTGTTTGGATTATGCCAACCTATGGATAATATTCCACCACTCATCTGTCAATTTGTCATATTGTGGTGGCTTGTGAGTTGCTGTGATTCTGTAAGCTATGTTGCCGGTATTTTAAATTCCAGCAGGTCACCCATGGTGGACAGATTACAGATGAGCTTCCAGACAAAGACAGACTAGGAAGAAGGAGTGACAAACTACTTCCGAACATTTAGTCACTGAAAACCTTATGAATAGCAAGCAAACACTGTCAGATATAGTGCTGGAAAATGAGCCCCTCATGTTGCAAAGCACTCAAAATGCGACTGAGGAAGAGCTGCCTCCTCAAACTAGAGTTGACCATGATGACACGAATGGAGTAAAGCCCGTGGGAGAAAAACCCATGTAACCTTCATTTGCTGATGAGGCACTACTCAAAATGAAAAGAAACAGTTGTAAAAATCTATTGAAAATCGGAACATGGAATGCACGAAGTATGAATGTATGAATATTGGAAGTTGTCAAAAATGAAATGGAATGCATAAACATTGATATCTTAGACATTAGTGAGCTGAAATGGACTGCTATTGGCCATTTTGAATCTGACAACCACAGGGTTTATTATCCTGGGAATGACAAATTGAAGAGGAATGGTGTTGCATTCATTGTCAAAAAGAACATATCCAGATCAGTCATGAGGTACAATGTAGTCTGTAATAGGATAATATCCATGCGCCTAAAGGTAAGCCCAGTTAATATCACTATTTTTCAAATTTGCACACAACCACTAAAGCCAATGAGGATGAAATAGAAGAATTCTACCAACTTCTTCAATCTGAAATTGATCAAACATGCAATCAAGATGTATTGATCATTACTGGTGATTGGAACACAAAGGTTGGGAGCAAAGAGGAAGTAGTTGTTGGAAACTATGGCCTTGGTGATAGAAATGATGCTGGAGATCACATGATAGAATTCTGCAAAATCATTGATTTGTTCATTTAAAATACCTTCTTTAGACAGCATAAGAGACAACGATGCACTTGGACCTGGCCAGATGGAATATATAGAAATCAAATTGACTACACCTGCAGAAAGAGAGGATGGAAAAACTCCATGTCATCAGTCAAAAGAAGGCATATAGGGCAGATTGTGGAACAGACCATCAATGCAAATTCAATCTGAAGCTGAAGGAAATGGAAAAAAGTCCATGAGAGCCAAAATATGACCTTGAATATAACCCACCTGAATTTAGAGATCATTTGAAGAACAGATCTCATACATTAAACACTAAAGACCAAAGACCAGGGCTCCGGACGTCGAGATGGAGGAGAGTGCATATGAGTCGGTACTCTGTGTCGAGTCGTGCTCTGTGTCAAGTCGGAGGCTTATGTTAACCGCATCCCGACGCGGGCCACCAACCGTGGCTACAGGGTGACAACTGTACCAGCCGTCTTGGAGTGACCAGCTGCGGATCAATGCAAACGGGCAGGTGGCCTACATCAAACTGGAGGATAGGATCTCAAGGGAGCTCTTAGCTCAGATACCAGTGGATCAGTTTCCTGGTACAGCCGAGGAGAGTGTGATGTATTCCAGCAGGTACTTCGTTATCCGCATCCAAGATGGAAACAGTCGTCGTGTGTTTATTGGAGTTTGCTTCAGGGACCGAGGCAATGCCGTTGACTTCAATGTTGCATTACAGGACCATTTCAAGTGGGTGAAACAGCAGTGTGAATTTGCAAAACAAGCCCAGAACCCAGACCAAGGCTCCAAATTGGACCTGGGCTTTAAGGAAGACCAGACCATCAAGCTCAACATTGCGAACTTAAAGAAGAAGGAAGGAGCTGCCGGGAGCCCCCGCGCACAATTCGCTAGCACAGGAGAACTGAGCTTACTTCCTCCTCCCACCCCGGGGAAAAGTCTCTACCCTCATGCTCCCCCCTCTCCCACCCCCCCGACCCCCACAGCAGTTGTCTGTTGTGGGGTCTCTCACCCAGTCCGCAGTTGCTCCCAGTTCAGAAGGTACCACCGTGTCCCGGTAACCACCCAAGGCTGCCACCACTGATATCTGGGGATACTTTACCAAATCCACAGGGTAAGTGTCCAGCTGGACTAAGCCAGGCACAGGCTGGGTCCAGTTCTGATATGAGCATATTCTTTTCCTCCTACACCTTCTGGAAAGGAGCCGCCTCATCCGGAGGACATCACACTCCCTGCCAGACTGTGTTTGCAGCATGACTTTCTCCTCCATGCCTGGCCTCTTCGAGAGATTGGGTGTGTCAGGCAGCTAATTGGCACCTTGTCACACTGGTGCCTAAGATCCCAGGATGAGACCAGAACCCAGGAGAAGAAAAGCTCCAAGGGCCTCTCCACTTCCTGTCCTCTTGTCATGAGAGACACTCTGAGACTTGACCTTTTCCAACACAATGGCTCAAAACAAGCACAATCCCCAAAGTAAAAGAAGGCGTAAAGTTTGCTGTCTGGATTCACATCAGCCCTTATCAGCGCTTACGTGTGCCGCGGCATCACAGTCCAGAGACAGGTGCTTTCTGCATTCCCATTGGCTCTCACCACTTAAGATGTCTTCTGGACGAGGGCTTCCTTCCTGATTTCTAGCAGGTTTACAGGCCATAGCTTGAGGGGAATCAGGAGTATTAAGCAGCTTTATGGTTTCCTTTAAATATTTACTTGGCAAATTTGCTGCTCTGCACTACCAGTTTTTCTTTGCAAAAGGGATTGCTCCCGTGGTGTATCCCAGAAAGGACTTCTGAGGCATTCCATGTCAGCATAAGGCTGCCCTGGGCCTCAGGAAGCCTTGTGCATCTCTTCCAAGTGCATGGTTTCCCTGTCAGCAGTGCCGAGGCAGACGCTGGAGGGCGATGGAGTTGTATTTCAGCAGGAAATGGAAGCTTTCCTCATGGAGGTTTGTCAGCCTCACATCCACTGGCGGCTCTCTGGGGTTCACAGGGCATTCTTTGGAGATTTCTACAGTGCCTGTTCTGCAGATAACCTCTGACTTGCTGTTCGCCGTCTATCACTGTCACTGACAGACAGAAGGAGTTGAGAGTGTACCGGAAGTCCAGGCTTGCCTGGATTACTGGTTCATTAGAAATAAGTTGATCTGAGCACCCCACTGGAATTCCTTTTACTGGCTCATCTTACTTCTCAGTTGAAAGTTTTTTTTAGTATGTGAAGTGTCGAGATCGTAAACTGAAAAAGAGGGTGGCCTGTTTGTGGGACCAAATTTTCTAAGATAAAGAAATAATAAAGATTTTTACATCCTGTCAAAAAAAAAAAAAAAAAAAGAGACCAGAGACCAGAGACCAGAAGAGTTGTGGGATGACATCAAGAACATCATACATGAAGTAAGCAAAAAGTCATTAAGAAGATAAGAAAGAAGAAAAAGTTCAAAATGGATGTCAGAAGAAACACTGAAACTTGCTCTCCAGCCTAGAGATGCTAAAGCAAGTGGAAAAATGAGGAGGTAAAAGAGCTGAATAGAAAATTTCAAAGATCAACTCGAGAAGATAAAGTCAAATATTACAACAAAATGTGCAAAGATCTGGAGTCAGAAAAACAAAAAGGAAGAACACACTCAGCATTTCTCAAGCTAGGGGAACTGAAGAAAAAATTCAAGCCTCAACTTTGTTATTGAAAGATACTCTGGGCAAATTACTGAATGATGCAGAAATCATCAAAAGAAGATGGAAGGATGCATAGAGTAACTGTGCCAAAAGAAAATGGCTGAATTTCAACCATTTTAAGAGATAGTATATGATCAAGAGCCAATGATACTGAAGGAAGAAGTCCAAGGTGCATTGAAGGAATTGGCAAAGAACAAGGCACCAGGAATTGATGGAATGAAAATTGAAATCTTTCAAGAAAATGATGCAACACAGGAAGCACTTACTCATATCTGCCAAGAAATTTTGAAGATAACTATCTGGCTTACTGATTGGAAGAGATCCGTATTTGTGTCCAATCCAAAGAGAGGTGACCCAATGGAATGCATCAGACAATCTGTTTGATGTCTCATGCGAGTAAAGCTTTACTAACAGTAACACAAAAATGGCTGCAAGCATGCATTGACAGAGAACTTCCAGAGGTTCAAGCTGGATTCATAAGAGGCCATGAAACAAGGGATACCATTGCTGAGGGCCAATGAATCTTGGCTGAAAGCATAGAATACAAAAAGATGTTTACCTGTGCTTTATTGACTATGCCAAGGCTTTTGATTATGTGGATCATGACAAGCTATGGACAACATTGCAAAGTATGAGTATTCCAGAACACTTAATTCTGCTCATGAGGAATCTGTACATGGACCAAGAGGCAGTTGTTCGAACAGAACATGGGAACACTGAATGGTTTAAAATTAAGAGGTGTACGAAAGGGTTGTATTATTTCACCATACTTATTCAACCTGTACGCTGAGCAAACAATCTGAGAATCTGGGTTATATATATGAAGAAAAATGTGGCATCAGGATTGGAGGAAGACTCATTAACAACCTGTAATGTGCAGATGATACAACCTTGCTTGCTGAAAATGAAGAAGACTTAAAATATTTACTGATGAAGATCAAAGAACACAGCCTTTGGTATGGATTGCATCTCATTGTAAAGAAAACAAAAATCCTCACCACTGGACCAATAGACAATATTCTTATCAATGGAGAAAAGATTAACATTGTCAAGGACTTCATTCTTCTTGGATCAACTGTCAACACTCATGAAAGCATCAGTTAAGAAATCAAAGGACGTATTGCATTAGGCAAATCTGCTGCACAAGACCTTTTTAAAGTGTTGACGAGCAAAGATGTGAGCTTGAGGACTAAGGTGCACGTGACCCAAGCCATGGTATTTTTAATAACCTCATATGCATGTGAAAGTTGGACAATAAATAAGGAAGACCGTAGAAGAATTGATGCTTTTGAGTTATGGTGTTGGAGGAGAATATTGAAAGTGCCATGGGCTGCTCATAGAAGCAACAAATTTGTGTTGGAAGAAGTGCAGCCAGAGTGCTCCTTGGAGGCCAGGATGGCTAAACTTTGTCTCTCATACTTCGGACATATTGTCAAGGGAGACCAGTTGCTGGAGAAGGATATCATGTTTGGTAAGGTGGAGGGTCAGATTAGGAGAGAAAGACCCCAGCTAGATGGATTGGCCAAGTGACAGCATCAATGGGCTCAAGCGTGACAACAATAGTGAGGATGGTCCACGATCGAGCAGTGTTTCATTCTGCTGTGCATAAGGTCGCTATGAGTCAGCACCAACTCGATGGCACCTAACAATAACAACAACAACAAAATGGATAATAGTCTGAATAATGAGTATACCAGAACACTTAATTATGCTCCTAGTCCAAGAGGCAGTTGTTCAAACAGAACATGGGGATATTGAAATTGGGAAAGGAGTGGGCCAGCATTGTATTCTTTCATCATACCTTATTAAATCTGGATACTGAGCAAATAATTCAAGAAGCTAGATTATACGAAGAAGACCCTGACATCCGGTTTAGAGGAAGATTCATTAACAACCTGTAATATATAGATGATACAAACTTTCTTGCCGAAAGAGAACACAACTTAAAATATTTATTCATGAAGATTAACAAAACCTTCACTATGGGATTCATGCCAATGTAAACAAAAGAAAACTCCCAACTTGACAATAAAGAACATCACAATAAACTAAAAAAAAAAAAAAAAAAAAAATTGAAATTGTCAAAGTTCTTCATTTTGCTTGGATCCACAATCAACACTCATGGAAACAGTAATCAGGAAATCAAATGACATATTGCAGTTGGTAAGTCTGCAACAATAAGAACAACCAACTTCTTCAGTTGGTTTTAAACATGCATTTAAAATATGTAGGTAATTACTGATGACTGATATACAAAGGTGGGGAACCAAGAAATGGTTGATGTTCAGTCATTTCTAGAGGGAACATATGATTGAGAACAGATAGTACTGAAGGAAAAAAATCCAAGCTGCACTGAAGGTTTTTGCAGAAAATGCGGCTCCTCGAATTGATGGACTGTGATATTTTAGCTATCTGGTTTTTTATTTACTTAACAAATTCAGTACTGGAAACTTTCACTAATCTGTGCCCAGATATCTGGCTCCCTAGCCAACCAATTGGGTGAGATCCATATCTGTGTCCAATCAAACCAAAAGGGACCCAACAGAATGTGAAAGTCATTGATAATATCAATAAAATTATATGAAAATAAAATTTTGCTGAAGATAATTCAAAAAAGACTGCAACAGTATATTGACAGAGAACTGCCAACAACTAAAGGAGGATTCAGAAGAAGATATGACACTAGGAATATCATTGCTGACATCAGAAGAATTTCTGCTGAAATGAAAGACTATCACAAAGATGCTTACTGTTGCTTTATTCACTGTGCAAAGTCTTTTAACAGGGTGGGTCATGACAAGCTGTGGATAACATTGTGAAGAATGGGTATTCTAGAACACTTGACTGTGCTCATGAGGAACCTGCACAAAGATCAACAGGCAGTTATTCAAACAAAACAAGAAGATACTTAATCATTTAATCTGTATGCAAGACAAATTATCCAAGAAACTGGGTTACATGAAGAAGAGCAAGACATCAGGATTGGAAGAAGGCACATTAACAACCTTTGATATGCAGACGGTACAATCTTGCTGGAAAACTTAGAATACTTATTGATGAATATCAACACTGCAGCCATCAGTATGAATTACATCTCAATATGAAGATAACAAAAATCCTCACAACTGTACCAATAAATACCATCATGATAAATACTGAAAAGATTGAAGTTGTCAAAGCCTTCATTTTGCTTGTATACATAATCAACACTCATGACAACATCAGTCAAGAAATCAAATGACATAGTGCATTAGGCACATCTGCTGCACAAGAATTCTTTAAAGTATTCAAGAGCAGAGATATCAATTTCAGGACTAAGGTGTGCTTGACCAAAGACATGGTATTTTCAGTAGATTCATAAGTATGTGAAAGTTGGACAATGAATAAGAAAGACTGTAGAAAAATTGATGCAATTGAGTTTTGGTGTTAGAGAAGAATATTGAAAGTACCATGGAAGAAAAACAAAGAAATCTGTGTGAAAGAAGTATAGCCAGAAGCTCCTTGGAAGCCGGGATAACGAGACTTTGTCTTTCATAGTTAGGACATACTATCAGGAGGGAAAGTCCCTGGAGAAGCACATCATTCCTGGTAACGTGGAGGGTCAATGAAAGAGAAGACTCCCAAGGAGATGGATTGGCACACTGGCAGCTGCATTGGGCTCAAGAGTAACAATTGTGAGGATGACATAGGACTGGGCAGTGTTTCACTGTGTTGTGCATAGGGACACTATGAGTCAGAACCAAGTACATCGCACCTACCGACAGCAACAACAAAAGGTTTTATTTAATCAAAGTGTCTGATTCTTGTTTGAGCTGAACATTTATATTGGTATTTCCCCTTAAATTTTTGCCTAATATTAAACAGCAGGCACATAGTATAATGTCATAATTTTATTGATCTTAATTTTTAGTTAATACACTTAATCACAAGTCTGTTTCTTATAAATTTGACAGCACAAAAGCCAGTGAGTTTTATGATAGACACACTTAACCATAAAATTTAATTCAAATGTTTGACAACTTACTGACTGAATATAAATAATACTGTTTCAGAACTCATATAATATAACTAAGGTATGTTACAAATAATATTAATAATTTATATTAAGACCTATTTCTGTCTAAAGGGTTTTAACTAATTTTAGTTGGCTGGACATTGTTGTTGTTGTTGAGTGCCGTCGAGGCAGTTCTGACACATAGTGACCCTTTATAGTGTTTCCGAGGAGCAATCGGTGAGTTTGAACCACCGGCCTTGCAGTTCAAACGGCTTTGCAGTCTGGCTCATTAACCCACAGCGCCACACCATTTTCTATAATTAATCCGTATTAAGTTTTTTTACTTTTAAAGAGTATTGTTATAAATTAATTATGGCCCTATCAAAGTTCATCATCTATGATTAAAAGAAAATGGGAAACTGTCATCTACAATGCCATGGCCAACTTCTAAAATAGTGACTCCATGAATTAAGTAAACAGCTAGTTATCAAAGTAAAAAAAAAAAAAAAAAAAAAAAGGCAGGGGTGGGGCTTGGGAGAGTATTTTAATTCCTACCCTCGCCTAGCACACAGCTCCAGCTAGCGGTCAACCTAAATATGGCTGCATGAGCTTAAGAAACAGGAGGGTTGTAAGTAATAAGAGACAGCTGAGAAGAGAAACAAAAACTAGTGACTGAGACAGGAGGAGGAAACCACGTGGTTTTCCACAACCCGCTGACTAAAATCTTAAGGTAGCATCCAAACACTGAAAGGCTGAAGTGGAGGACTTCAACAGCTATACATTTTATTAGCAGTGTACAGGACAAGGAGCTCTGGTAGCGTAGTGGTTACGAATCGGGGTGCGAACCGGAAGGTCAGCAGTTCGAAACTACCAGCTGCTCCGCAGGAGAAAGATGAGGCGATCTGCTCCCGTAAAGATTTACAGCCTCGGAAACCCTATTCAGGGTCGCTATGGGTCGGAACCGACTCGACAACACTTAACAACAACAGGATATGTGGGAGACCATTCCTAAAGCATAAATGGGAGTAGTTGCCAGCCCTTGACCTCACCTTAAAGACGATTATTACTCCATTTACTTCTTTCTGAATGTCTTTTCTCTAGGACACTTCCCTCCAGAGGTACTTCCCAGAGACTGCTTACGATTTAAGTTGTAGAAGGTCCAGTACCTGCAATAAGGATACTAAGTCAACGATTCACTTCTACCTCCATACCTGAGTTTAAGTATAAATTTATTAAGCGATAACTTGTTTCTTAGCATTTCACCTGTTTTCATGTTTTTCTCATTAAAAAGTCTACTTAGAGGAAAGTATACCTTTTTATCCATCAAGCAGAGTATTCTCTCACTCTCCAGGCTGGGGATACTCAAACAAATCCTTCCAGGTGTGGTGTTTGGCCTTACTCCTGTGGGGCCAGTTAAATAGGTACAACAAGACTAGGGGCTGGGGATATTGGAGAAAATGCAATTTGAGATTTCAGATACCTTGGGACTAGAAAAAAGGACCCCATGTTTGACACCACCTGATGCTATAACAAAGAATTCTTCATTTTCATTCAGTACATATCTGTCTTAGACACTGAGACTTACTATTATATTAAGTATGGAAACAAACAAACAAAATAAAAACAGAAATCAAAATGGGGAGACTGCTTGGGGAAAGGGAATCTAAATTTTTACTTTCAAAATACAAGTGCTGCACAAATATCAGAGGGTTGGGACTGGTCCTCTAATGGGCCAGTTACTCTGTCTCAAGCCACAGCAAAGTGGCAGGGGATGAAAAGACTGTTGGGTGTGCAACCACCTCCCTTGGTCAGGAGCTACACTTAGCCCTTTGTCTGTCCAAGAGTTTGACTCTGCTGGAATCCCCAACCTCACTCTCATCAACCAGCCACCCCAGGACCCTGTTCACACTTGGATAATTCAATAGTATCTTGGTTTCCCGTTTTTCTCCCTGTTGACTTGGTTCCAACTCATCAACTCTTCAGTTCTCTTCAACTGGACTATTCCCTCAGAATGGAAAACACTGCCAAAATATCCAGAAGCTAATAGTAGGCAACCCTACTGGGATTTTCAGCTCTTTCCCTGTTGTAATCAGAGCTTTCAGAACATATGATTAATCTCAGTAAACCTCAGTCTCCCAAGCACCTTAAACAAACACCTGTCCCTATGTGCACCCCCAGGATGTATCTTTTTAAGTGGTGGAAAGTCATATACAACCAGCCAGCCCTTCAGCCCCAGGGGTCTGTCTACTCTTGGGACATTCAATGCCTAATTAAGATCCATTTTGTAGGAAAATGCACCCTGGACTGCCTTGCCTTCCCTACTCAAATCCACCATTCATCAACCCAAGGCTGCCACAGTAAGCAAGGTAGGAGAAAGGGGATTTTAGAAGAAAGAGGATTCAGATAGTAGTTCCTCTGAACTGCCATGCTGGGTCTGGGGCTTTATCAAATCAATATGGCCATAAACATATTGTCTGACACAATTCATCTCTTAGCCTTGGATACTGAAAAGGCTTTGAGAGCTCAACAGACCTCCTTACATTCAAAAACCAAAATGGTTTTAGACAACCGCATTGTTTTGGACTTTTTGTTCACCCAGTCTGGAGGATTACATGTTATTATCACTAAAACTTGCTGTACCTGGATCAATACAACAGGGGAAATTTAACTTGAGATTCATGCCATCCATAAGGCATTAGAATGGGCCAGCCCTCAGCCTCAATGGGCCTGGTTCACCAGTTGCTTCCCCACCTTAGATTCCTGGCTGACTCTCATACTTAGTATACTGTTGTTGACTTGGTTCCAACTTATAGTGACCCTTTATAGGGTTTCTGAGGAGCAGTTGGTGGGTTTGAACTGCTGATTCAAAGTTCAGTGCTATACTGGGTTGTCTACTTGTCCCCTGATTAGAATAGATCGGAGCACAGGAAGCAGCTAGCATGGTAGGGGTGGAGAGTTTTTGCCCTGCTAGAGTGGGCTCCCTCCATTTTAGAAATAGGAGCTGTCTAGCAACTAATCAATGGATGTCTCCAATTTTCACAACTTAGGACCACCCCCCAATTTATACCAAATTTCATTAAACTTTCTCACCCCACAGTTCCCCATTCATCAGGAAGCAGACTGAGAAACATAGATGATACCCCATTTCCCAAGACAGAAACTAACTAAAAGGAGGGGATTGAAATGGGGTACTGTGAAACCCAAAATGTTGAAAGGGTTTTTAGCCTGACAAAAGCAAAATATATGAAAAGGTCTGAGCAGTCATCCTGCTAGCCTAGTACAATGGTTATAGTTAGGATTTTGCACACGTGCCTCCCCGCCCCTGCCTAAGCTGTACCTCATCCATTTCTAATTGTCTCCATAGTCAATTACTGCAATCCAAAATTAGTCCCCTTTTCTTTAAAAATAATTACTTGTTCTGCTCTAATTAGTAGTCAATCCCTACTCCACGAAGTTTCTCAGGACCTGAAGAAAAACAACCATACATCTTTTATAATGGCCACTGATAACCATCACCTGGCTAGATTAATGGCGCCAGTTACAGATTGACTAGAATTGTCACACAACCCTAAATACACAGAGTTCCTGAAATTTCTCAGAACCCTACTTCATACCCAATATCCCTATAAAACACGTCTCCCCTTTTCCTCAGGGAGACAAATCTGGGACATTTGCTGTTGTTCTATAATCTTGTCAATACTTAACAAACACTTTGCCCTTTGCTGAGTCTTGTCTCTGAATAGTGTTCCCATCAGTGGAAGGTGACAATAAACTGTTCTTCCAGATACATTGTTGCTAGTGTAAGTCAATTGTATAAAAATGACCCTGTATAGGGATTCTGAGGAGCAGCTGGCAGGTTTGAACAACTGACATTGCATTGTTTTTGTTGTTAAGTGTCGTGGAGTCAGTTCTGACTCATAGCAACCCTGTATAGGGTTTCCAAGGTGCAGCAGGTATGTTTAAACTAACAACCTTGAAGTCTACCAACTTCTTTAGTCTGTGATTGGTCAAGCAAGCAATCAAGGTGCATTGATAATTCCTGGTGATTGGGAAACAAAGAGGAACGATCAGTAGTTGGAAAATGTAGAAATACATAAAATACAAAAATATTAAAAAATTATTGAAAAATATTAGAGATCACTTGATAGACTTTTGCAAGAACAAGGATTTATTCATTGTAAATACCTTTCTTCAGCAATGTAAATGGTGGCTATATAAATGGTACTCACAAGATGGAATACACAGGAATCACTAAATTGACTATATCTGTGGTTAGATACTCTGGAGAAACTCAATACCACCAGTCAAAATAGGCCAGTCAAAATAGGTCAGGTGCTGACTGTGGATTTGACCATCAATTGCTCACATGCAAGTTTAGGCTGAAGTAGAAGAAAATTAAAGCAATTCCACAAGAGCCAAAATATGACCTTGAGTATATCCCACCTTCATTTAGAGACCATCTAAAGAGCAGATTTGATGCATTAGACACTAATGACAAAACCAGAAAGAGGGGTGGGATGCCACGAAGAACATCAAACATGAAGAAAGTCAAAGGTCATTAAAAAGACCAAAACCGATGTCACAAAAGACTTTGAAAATACTTCTTGAATATAGGCAAGTTACAGGGACTGAAAGAAATGATGACATAAAAAAGCTCAAAAGAAAATTTCAAAGGGCAGCTCAGGAAGACAAAGTTTAGTTTTATAATGAAATGATCAAAAACCTGGAGTTTGAAAGCTGAAAGGGAAAAACATGCTCAGTATTTGTCAAGCTAAATGAACCAAAGGGAGAAAAAAAAAAATTGAGGGCCCCAAACAAAGGTATAGAAAGCCTGTTTCTAAGATGTTGCAGCTGATGCCAAGGCACTAGACATCACAGGAAGACAACTAAGGGAAATACAGCCTCACACTATGCTTGCTCAATAAAAACATCATTATGTACCCTCTTACGTAATGATGCTGTAATGCTTGGCTAGCTCCTTTGTGTAACATGACTATACATGCAAGTTGGAAAAGCCCAGTGGGCACCACTAATACCTTCTTATTACACATAAAGCCATGACCTACCTATCTTCTGCTATGAGAGTTTTCTTCCAGTTGCCTTCTCCCTGCACTCCAACCCCACTCTCTGAGGGGCTCTGCTGACAAAAATGAACCCTCAGGTTGTACTGTTGAAAGATTCTATGGGCAAAATATTGAATAATGGAAGCATTCAAGGAATATGGAAGGTATTCACAGAGTTGTATAAAAAAGAATTGGCCAATGCACAACCATTTCAACAGCTGCAGGATAATGTGCAGTCCCCACAAGGTAATATCACTTCTATCACTTCCTCTGAGTTTCCCTTTCTATTCTTCCTTCTTTGCTACATTTTCATACCTTCTGCCCTTGGATACAAATGGATGATTATGCTGATGTCTCAGATTGCATACCCTCCTGTTATTATTGTTCACTTCATATATCGTCTTGTTGTTTGTCTGACAATTGAGCTGTGGGGGCTAGTTCATTTGCAGACCAGAAGAGTGAGTGAAGGCCATAGTCTTGGGAGTTTCACTAGTGTTAATCTGACCAGTAAGCTTAGTCTTTATTCTTCTTTTCAAAAAGGAGGCAGGCATTCTGTTTGCATAGTTCTATTTTGTGTGTCATTCTGTCCCTCCTTTTGCCTATGCTGCACACACATCTGGTGTCAAGGATTAGAATCCATGATTTCAAGATGGGTTCTATTGTGGAGGCATCTGGGATACTTGGCATAACCTGTCGGGGACCAGCCTAGACAAACTTATTAGGGGCCTCTCAAAGGGGAATGTGGAGTTGGCGAAAGGAATCACAAGGAGTAAATGCGTTGTGCTGAATCTTGCTTGCTTTACTCAATTTTTTCAGCTTCTTATATGCCGTTACAATACACCATGATCTCATAGTAATCAATTTCTTTAAAGCATAATCTCTGCTGTCATTACATTTACTTTTGATTCATGAATCTTCTAGTTGCATCAAAGAACATCACAATATTTTCCTTGATCATTTCACATACTGCTTCCTTATACTCCTTAGTCACCTTGATAACATCTGTTTTTCATAAGTGACTTTGTTCTTCTCCAATCTTCCCTAAAATGTCAGGTTAACCTTAAAACATGATTCTAAATCTTAACTATGCCTACTCTCACCTATTATTTTCTATAGATTCATTAATCACAACTTACACGCAGAACATTTTTCTCATAACCAACCCTACATATTAGTTACTCATAATTGCTTTAAAAACAAGAGTGTAAAAAGTACCTACAATTTTATAATTAAATGAAATTTCCTTAATACTAATAATTTCTGTATCCAAAACATCTAGTTAAATTTCTACTATTTATGTGTTCCTATGTCTTCCCTGCGAACCTTAAGGTCAGCGGTTCGAAACTACCAGCCGCTCCTCGGGAGAAAGATGAGGCTTTCTACTCCCGTAAGGATTTACACCTTCGGAAACCCTGTACAGGGTCGCTATGGGTCGGAACCGACTCGATGGCACTTAACAACAACAACAACATGTCTTCCCACAGCTCTTGATCATGCTTCAGTTAATTTCTAAAGGTCTTATTGTCTCAAGCTAAAACTATAGAGGATGTTGATTGTAATCTTAACTTGAAAAATGTGAACTGGCAGTACTTTAGCTAGTGTGGATTTTCCTAGTGGTTAAACTTATTGTTACTGTAAAAAGCAATCTTTATAACTATACGTGATTGAATATGGTGTGAAAGTGTCTAAATGTAATCTTAATATGATTATTGAAAAATCTACTGAAAACTTCTACAATAAAATCAAGAAAAATAAAAAATAAACTATTCATAAAAAGAAAACAAGAACTGTGGGGCCTTTTGCATTAGGTTCTCCTTGTGGCTTTGCCAACCAAGGAGACACTCATTGCCACTTTGCTAAAACAATGAGCTTTTCATGTGCAGGGTCTCCCGCCTTTCCGTTCCTTGATGGCATGGCCTTCGCCAATAACCTGTTTTGTTCCTGAAAATAGGTTAAAGGGGAGGTTAATATGTAGATTATGGTTAACAAAGCACACTGGGTTGTTGAATAAGGAAGGAGTACTTGCAAGCCCCACAGGATTCTGGACACACAAGGAGATAGTATTTTTCCTATTTACCTAGTTTATACCCTGCCTGCCTAAAAAGGTATTTTCAATGAAGAAGTCATTGCTCTTGCAAAATTCTATCATGCCATCTCCAGCATCCTTTCTGTTACCAAGGTCATATTTTTACAATGACTGATCCTTCCTCTTTGTTTCCAACCTCTGTATTCCAATTGGCTGTGATTATCAATACACCTTGATTGCATGTTTGATCAATTTCAGATAGAAGAAGTTGGTAGAATTTTACATTTTCATCATCATTGACTTTAGTGGTTGCTGCATATATTTGAATAAGAATGACAATGAGTGTTCCAGAACTCTTACTTGTGCTCCTTAGGAACGTGTACATAGACCAAGAGGCAGTTATTCAAACAGAACAAGAGAAAACTGAATGGTTTAAAATTAGGAAAAGTGTATGCTAGGGTTGTATTCTTTCACCATAGTTATTCAATCAGTATGCTGAGAAAATAATCCAAGAAGCTGGATTATATGCAGAAAAACATGACATCAGGATAGGAGGAAGACTCATGAACAACCTGCGATATGCAGATGATACAACCTTGCTTGCTGAAAGTGAAGTGGACTTAAAACATTTACTGATGAAGATCAAAGAGTATAGCCTTTGGTATGGATTACATCTCAATGTCAAGAAAACAAAAATCCTCACCACTGGACCAGTAAGCAACATTCTTATCAATGGAGAAAAAAAATTGAATTTCTCAAGGACTTCATTCTTCTTGGATCAACTATCAACACTCATGAAAGCATCAGTCAAAAAATCAGATGATGCATTGCATTAAGCAAAACTTCTGCACAAGAAATTTTTAAAGTGTTGAAGAGCAAATATGTCACCTTGAGGACTAAGGTGCGCCTGACCCAAGTCATGGTATTTTCAATAACCTCACATGCATAGGAAAGCTGGACAGTGAATAAGGAAGACCAGAAAAGAATTGATGTTTTTGAGTTATGGTATTGAAGGAGAATATTACGGCTGCTAAAAGAACCAATTGATCTGTTTTGGAATAAGTGCAGTCAGAGTGTTCCTTGGAGGCCAAGATGGCCAAACTTCGTCTCTCATACTTTGGACATATTGTCAGCAGTGACCAGTCACTAGGAAGGATATCATGTTTGGTAAGGTTGAGGGTCAGAGAAAAAGAGGAAGACCCCAACGAGATGGATTGGCCAAGTGGCGGGAACGATGGACTCAAGAGTGGCAACAGTAGTGAGGTTGGCCCAGGATCAGTCAGTGTTTCGTTCTGCTGTGCATAAGGTCACTATGAATTGGTATCAAATCAATGGCACCTAACAACAACAACAACGGACTGCCAAAAGAACAAGTCAATCTGTTTTGAAATACGTACATTCGGAATGCTCCCTAGAAGCCATGATGGCCAGGCTTCATCTCTCATATTGCAGACATATTATTAGGAGGGACCAGTTCTTGGACAAGATATCATATTTGGTAAAATAGAGGAAGTAAAAGAGGAAGACCACCAGCAAGATGGATTGGCACAATGACAGCAGCAATGGGCTCAAATGTAGCAATTATTGTGAGGTTGGCATAGAACCAGGCAGTGTTTTGTTCTGTTGTGAATATGGTTACTATGAGTTGGTTCCAACTCTATTGGTCCTAACTACAACAACAAAGCCTGACAAGGAGTTAGACTTTACCTTTTGTCCACATCCTGCTCCTCTGTTCTCTACATTTGGAGATTTACATTATGGTTTTATTGTTCTTTCCCCAATGTCACTTTCGGCTGCTCTCATAATTTTCCTCCTAATCCCTTGCCCTAACAATTCCACATTATTTTCTGATTCTACCCAGGATCCTTTATTATGATTTCTTTCAGAGGTGTTAGCAGTGTAGTCCCTCTAGTTCTGGTCTTAGCATGGTTGAGACTGAGGCTTACTTACATGGTCCATTAGTTCTTTGGACTAATTATTTATACATGTCTTTAATTTTCTTCAGTAGAACAATAGTCACACCTAATATGGCCAATTGTAAGCTTTTATGACCACAGTTGCTCACAAAACTAGAAAGTAGACCACTGTCTTTGTGAACTATGCTATGTTAGTTGACTTTGATGATCCCTGGGACTATCATCTAAAGTCTCCAGGTCTGGTGATTTGTACCCTTCTCATGTTTGGCTGTAACCAAGAAGTTTATATGTCTTTTACCCTAGTTTACTCTATTATAAACATGGATATGTTCACGACACACAAATATTTTTATAGAAATACCATCAGCCAAACCTATATATACGATCATGAATATAGTCCCTTTGGCCTGTCTGCCTATGTTTCCACTTGTAGATTATGGTTGGTTATTTCTGATAATGCAAGCCTGTGTGTGTAATAGTATTCATCTTTGTTGTTTGTAATCCTTACATACACCTCTCTTTGCTATCTTTTTCATTCATAGTGATATTACGTTGTTGTTAAGTGCCATCAAGTCTGTTCCAACTCATAACAACCTCATGTAAGGTTTCCAGGGAATGGCTGGTGAATGTGAACCACTGACCAGGCAGTTCAAACTGACCTTGCTTTATCCCATAGTGCCTGGTCACCCCTTTATTGTATGTTGCCTTTTGTTTCACCCAAAATAACATGTACCTTTTCATTTCACTCTTCAAAAGATGATCACCCTCAATTCATCAGTGTGCAGGGCCTCTTTTAATCAAAGGGAAGGTACAGTTTTTTTTCTAATTTAAAGCCAGACACAGCAATTACATACTGCCGAGTTTACAATAGTCTTTTTTTTTTTTCTTTTTAAGGGTAATAGTTCGTAAAACATTTTTTTGACTAAAACTGCATTACTGAGTTTAAGCCAGTTCTTTATGAAATAGGTTTTCTCTCTCTTTCTTGATATGCCTGCATGGGAATACTGTTCATCATTCTTGACAAGTTCCTGTTATCTAGGTATGCTAATTGCTAGAAGCTTTAAAACTGAGAAGCCTGAAAACTTCCCTTTCACGTTAGTTTGAATGTGAAGAGAAAAAAAAAAAAAAAAAGTCTCAGGAAGGGAATCTTGACACAGGTGTCTTTTGAACAAAGTGAGCCAAATGAATATTTCTTTCTGACAAAGATGTAATAAAAAGGATTGCTTGAAACTATCTTAAAGCTATCCTTATCTGAATTTCCCTTGACCACTTAAATATAATTTGATATAAGCTGTTTCAGGGAATTGAGACTCTGATACCAATAGGAATATGAACACATTCCTGAGATATCTGGCTAAAGTTTTGCAAATTTCAGTCAGTGATGTTTTATGATCCCAAATAAAAGCTATAAAACTATAATTAAGATTTCCTGTAATTAGTCCTAAAATCAATTACTATAACTCTTTATGTCCAGTTATCCAATAGAATCACAATTTCCAACCCTAACCCATTCTACTTGTGATCTCATCCAAAACTAAACCAAACAATTGTATTATAATTTCATTGTTGCACTACTAACTATATCCGTGTGAGACAATTTCAGTTGAATTAATCAGTATGGATTTGTGTGTAGACTGGCATCTTTTGACAACTGGAAGTAATAAGTTTTCTTCCTCTGAATAAATTCTTTTAAAGTCAATTTTTAGGGATTGAGTGGATTAGTCTCTATAACATACCATATATACAGTGGAATAAGGTTGTTTCTTGCCATCATAAATGCAAAGAGTGATCATCCCATCTATCTGACCCAATCCATGGCTATTTCCAATACCTCATATGCATTTGGAAGCCGGACAATAAAGAAAGAAGCTGAATAATCATTCACTTAATTTATGGTGCCTGAACAAATATTGAATATATAATGCAATACCAGAAGAATAAACAAATATATCTAGAAAAGTATGGGCCAAATACTCCTTAGAGGTAAGTATTGTGACACATTGTTTCACAACTTTGGACACCTCATTAGAAGTGACTAGTCCCTGGAGAAGAACATCATGCTTGGTAAAATAGAGGGTCAGCAAAAAATTACTAATACCATGGATGAGATCGATTGACACAGTGGCTACAATAATGAGCTCAAACATAGCAACTACTGTAAAATGGTGCTAGAACAGACAGTGTTTCATTCTGTTATACATAGGGTCAGTAGTCCACCAACTCCACAGCACTTAACCAAACCAACATAAACCCCATAACCAAAACAAAGAGCCAAGGTCTTGAGTATTTTGTATTTAAAACTGTTTTTTGTTGGTACCTGTTACCACAGTTCAGAAGTGTAGATCCCATCATTTCTGTCTCCATTAATCTTTGCTGCATACTTATGCTTCACTGCCTCCTTGTTTATAAACAGTAGCAAAGAAAGTTGTAACACTATTGATCCAAGTTAGAAAGCAACATTTTGCTACATCAATTTTAATCTGTGAGAATATCCTGACTCTAATTCTTGATATTTGAAGATTTTTTAATGTTTTCCAAATATTATGATGATAATGATGCATAGGTATATTTATTGCCTAACATATTTTATACATATTTGAAAATTACAAAAATATTAAATTCAACCTTCAACTATTTATCTACCCATTATTTAGTTCAAGGAGCCCATGTGGTACTGTTGGCTAAAGCACTGGGTTGCTAATCACAAGGTTAGCAGTCCAAACTCACAAGCTGCTCCATAGAAGAAAGCGGAAGCTGTGTCTTGTAAAGATTTCTAGTCTCGGGAACCCCATGGGGCCATTCTACTCTGTCTACACTGTATTGTTGCTTTCAGTTGCAATTGATCTAATGGCAATGTGTGTGTTACTTAATTCATTTCATGTTAACAGCAACCTAAGAGTCAAATTTCAAAATGTGTAGACTATTGACATATATATTTTTTATGAGTATGTGTATGAGATTTGCTTCGCTGAGATGACATTTCAGGTGTTTCCAATTACTCATTGTTTTCACAGGCATTGTAATAAAAATCTTTGAAAATTAAAAAAAATTTTAAGCATATTCTTTAGTGTTAAATATATATGGAGCTCTGGAAGCGTAATGGTTACGAATTGGGCTGTGAACCTCAAGGTCGCAGTTTGAAACTAGCAGCTGCTCCGTGGGAGAAAGATGAGGCTTTCTGCTCCCATAAAGATTTACAACCTCGGCACTTAACAACAACAACAACATATATATAATTTTAAGTTTGGATTTATCTTGTTGCCTATTGAAAAATAGCTCTGCAGAGAGCATATGGCATTTTATATTGACCACAGCAAAATCTGAATATTTGTCAGTATCAACTTCATTTATTGTAATCTAACAGAGTCCTGGTGTGGCGCTGTGGGTTCATGCACCAGACTGCAAAGCCGTTTGAATTGCAAGGTCGGCGGTTCAAGCTTACCAGCTGCTCCTCAGAAACCCTGTACAAGATTGCTATGGGTCGGAACCGACTCGACGGCACATAACAACAATAACAACAATGGCTTCATATCGTAGTTATTTACTAGTTCGGAAAAGACAAAATTGTATTCGAATCCTCAAAGGTCATTCCTTGTAATTACTAAAAAAGCTATTATTTTATTGCAAAACTCATTAAAGAAAATTAAAGTAGTAAAAAACAAACACTAGTAAACTCATCTCCAAGAGAAAGATAAACAAAATGATATACAGAGGCTACATATATATCCCACACACCCAGGTGATGCAAAGAATTAAATGCTGGGCAATTGACTCAAAAGTTGACAATTTGAATTCACTCAGAAACACATTAGAAAAAAAACCTGGTAACCACTTCTAAAAGGTCAGAGTCATTGACAACCCCATTAGATCTAATTTAAAACACATGCGATTTCCAAGCGTCCATCTCAACTTAAAAGCAACTGGCTTGGTTTTGGTTTGATATATACTTACTCATATGCTTGTATTTGTAATTGTTTTATATATATACTTTTAATAGTACAATACACCACCTGTTAAATCTTGTCAATAGATATTCTTTCTAAACATTATTTTAATGACTGGAGAATATTTCATTTATGGAGTACCTTCTTTTGCTCCTCTGTTCTTATATAACATAGACTGCCAAATTTGGGGCTAATACAAATTATGCTATATTAAATTTAGTGTCTGTATACGTCTTTGAATTGTTTCCTTAGCATAAATTCGAATTTGTGAAGTTCCCAATTTATGATATATTTTGTTAGGAAAAATAATTCTGGACTCTTCATTTAAAGTCATCAAAGAGTTGCATAATACTAGTAATGAGTACCCTCAGAAAATCTTACATTTTCAGGAGAACACTGGGCAAAAAAATAAATGCAAAGGAAATATTTGTACTCTGCCACCTAGGTTAGTTTGTATTAGAATCAGAGTTCCTCTGCAATTAGTATGATATGTAGCTCTTTATTAAATTGTACTCCTCTGGAGTCTTCTAATGAATTGTCTACAATAAAGGGTCCTCAAGGACATTAAGATCTGGTTTATGTTACTTTCTATCAATAGTATCATAAGTTAGTTATGTACCCTCTATGCAACTTTTTAATGTATGTTCCAAAAATGATATCAAAACTCTTCTATCATTGGGGTTGTGAGAATTTAATGAAATATGTAAATGGAAATACTCTGGATCTTTCCTTTCTCTTCCTTTAATTTGGTATTTCTGCCTTGATTTCTGTATTTTCTCATTTTTCCCCCTCTTTAGGTCTTCTTGTTTTTCATGGACATATACCACATTAAATAATGCATACTTAGAGATTTGTTTAATCTGATATTTGTCTCTGCTATATCTAATTTTAAAAAATAAGAAATGAAGGAAAGACAGAGAAAATAGAGAATGACATTTAGTGATATTTTAAAAATATTGCTTTGGAAGTAAACATAATATATAAAAATATAGTACTAAAACTTGATATTAGGTATTCAAATCTATATTTTTTGTAATAAAGTGGTAAATATTCTAAGTCCAGGGTAATGTTAATGTATATGATGAAATTTTCACACTCTCAGAGATCCTTATTTACATTTCAAAATAAGCAATTAATATATTTATTTGTTTTGATACTTTCCATCAAAGGACATCATGATAAAATAAGCTTTAAAATTTACGCATCATTTTGACATTTCGAGGATTACAGATTACAAAATGCTGTAAGAGTAATCAGATTGTTCCCTCTTCAGAGAAAATCATGGTGTTATGGAAAATATATGGAGGTTTTGGGCCAAGATATATTTACCTCATTCAAGTAGGGAAGCACAGAGAAACCAAATGAAAGAAAACAAATTATGCACACCTATTATCTTTTACCTTAGTTTGACGGTTCACAATCTGGTGAGTCAGATTTCATTTACGGAGTATTCATTTAGATTCAGTTAGTTATTGTGGCTCATCTCTAGTAGATATTGTTGGGATTACAAATCTACAGTCTATTGATGATTAACAATGTTACATACTCATATCTGGTGTTTGACTGACTATTGGCAGGGATGATGAAGGGATCTGAGCCATGCTTTGCCAAACATCCAGCAGGTTAGTCATCTTGTTCTCATGGTTGTGGTTCAAGGTTATCTGAGAGTAGCACGCCTAAATGTTCACATATTTTCAGGTCTAATGCACTATGATAGCTTTTGTCCTTTGTTGTTGTTAAATGCTGTTGTCTTGATTCTGACTCATAGATAACCTGTACAGAGTTTCTGAGGAGCTGCTGTTGGGTTTGAATTGCCAACCTTGTGGTTTGCAATCCACTGCTGATCCTACAGCATCACACCAGGAGTCTTAGTAACCAAAGAAGTCAGAAAGCCAAGTACAGGGGCAATGTGTGAGGAAGTTATCCAAATATCCAATGGTTTGGGTTTTGGAGACAAAGAAAAAGGTATTATTTCTATTCTACGCAATCATAAATGATAAAGAAGACGACCCCAATGACATGGATAGACAACTTGGCAGCAGCAATTGGCTCAAATGTAACAACAATTGTGAGGGTGGCACAGCACCAGAAAGCATTGTGTTCTGTTGTGCATAGGGTCACTATGAGTTGGATCCAATTTTCTGGCACCTAACACAATTTTATAACAAAATCGACTCAATTATGAATTTATACTACTTCATGGAGTCATGGTGTAGCACAGAAGGATAAGCACTGGACTGTAATGCAAGTTTGAACCTCAAGGTTGGAGTTTCAAATCCACCTTGGAAATTCTATAAAGATTTGCTATGAGTTGTAATGGATGCAATGGCACTTAACAACAACAACAACAACAACAACAACAGTACAGTGCATATAATATGTTTGCATTCAGCACACATATCTATGATATGACATACAATGTTTTTAGTGTATAAAATTTGCTATTTCCCATTAATCAACATAATAGTCTACTTTTATAGCTTTTGTTATTATCTTCATAGATAATTGTAAACATGGTGAGTTTAAATAATATGTCAAAACTTACTCTACTAATTAATATGCGGCAGTGGTGTTGGTGGTAGTGGTGTGACATGGAGTTGGTTCTGACTCATAGTGACCCTTCATGGGATTCCCAAGGCTAGAAATCTTTACAAGAGCAGATAGCCTCATCTTTCCCCTGTGGAACAGCTGGTAGTTTCAAACTGCTGACCTTGAGGTTAGCAGCCCAACTCGTAACCACTATGCTACCACAACTCCTTAATTAATTTGCAGTCAGGACTAAAATCAAGCAGTTAACCTTGCGTTATTATGTACCCCCGAGTTCCTGGATAGTTCAAAAAGTAATCCATTTTTCTGTTAATAGAAATCTTGGAGGTTCATGTCTACCCTGAGGAACCCCAGAGGCAAATTCTGTTAATCTGCTTCCAAAAAAGATCAGCCATTGCACATCTGCTGGTGCACAGTCGTGCTCTGACACACATGAGGTTGCAACACATTAGAATAAAATGCAAAAGCAATTGGTTTTTATGCACCCTACTAAATTATTGAAAATTTTGTTGAAGACAATAACATTTGTAGCAGTACATCAACAGGGACTGTCAGAAATTCAAGCCAGATTCAGAAGAGGGTGTGGAAAACGGATGTCATTGTTATTGTCATATGGATATTGTCAGAAAGTAAAGAATCTCAGAAAGATGTTTATTTGTGCTTTTTTGACAGTCAACTTCTTGTATCATTACATACTAAGGATATCATTGAAATGAGTGGGAATTCCAGAATGTTTGATATTGCTTATACAGTACCTGCACGTAGACAAAGGCAGTTGTTTCAACAGAACAAAGAGGTAATGAGTGGTTTAAAATCAGGAAAACTGTGCTGTAGTTATATTACTCAAACTGAATGCTGGACAAATAATCTGTGATATTGGACTATGTGAAGAAGAACATGGCATCAAAAATGGAGGAAGAAGTCTCATTTACAACCTTGATATGCAGATAACACAACCTTGCTTGCTGGAAGAGAAGAGGACTTGAATCAATTACTGATGAAGAACAAAGACTGCAGCCTTCAGTATAGATTACACTTCAATATGAAGAAACCAAAAATCCTCACAACTGACCAATGGTGGTGGTAGAATGCCATGTAGTCAGTTCCAACATATAGTGACCCTACATAGGGTTCCTAAGGCTATAAATCTTTACAAGATCAGAAAGCCTCATCTTTCTCCCATAGAACCACTGGTAGTTTCGAACTGCTGACGTTGAGTGTAGTAGCCCAACTCGTAACCACTATGCTACCAGAGCTCTTTATACAACAGGATGAATACATAAAATGATGATGAATGTTATTTCAAAAGATTGATGTTGTAAAATATTTCAGTTTGTTTGGATCTACAATCAACACTCATGAAAGTAGTAGACAGAAATCAAATGATATATTGCTTTGTGCAAATCTGCTGCAAAAGACCTCTTTAAAGTGTTAAAAGCAAAGATGTCACTTTGAGGATTAAATTGTGAATGTTTCCTCATATGCATGTGAAAGCTGAACAATGGATAAGGAAGGAAAAAGAAGAATCAATGTATTTGAATTATGATGTTGGTGAAGAAGATCAAATGTATCATGGAGAGGAATAAATGTGTTTTAGAAGAATTAAAGATAGATTCTTCTTAAAAGTGACAATGATGACTCTTCATCTCTTGAACTTTGGATAGATTATCAGGAAGGACCATTCCCTGGAGGAGGTAATCATGTTTAATAATGTGTTGGTGGTTGTTGTTGTTGTAAAGTGTCATAGAGTCAATTCCGACCCATAGCGAGCCTGTAAGCGTTTATGAAGAGCAGCTGGTGAGCTTGAATCACCAATCTTACAGTACAATTGGCTTTACAGTCTGATGCATTAACTCGTAGTGCCACACCAGGACTCCAACGTGTTGGTGGTGGTGGTGGTTGTTAAGTGCTGTTGAGTAAATTCTGACTCATATTGACCCTGTATAGGGTTTCCAAAGAGTGGCTGGTGAGTTTGAACTACCAACTTCTGGTTCAAACTGACCTTGCCATCTAGTGCTTTATCCCACTGCATCACAACAGGACTCCAATAAGGCCAGCATAAAATAGGAAACATCTGAAACAATAACAGCAGTGTGATTGACTACTACAAGAACAAGTAAGCTGTTTGCCCGAGAGCCATCAAAGCAAGTGGTTGGGATCCCTCAGAGCAAACCCTCTTCCAAGACTGAGACTCAAGGGGAATACATTAGTAGGCATGTGGTCTGGCTGGTGACCACGTTAGTCATTGTTAAGGGAAAGAGGGGAAAAAAACAGTAATGAAATTGTGAGCTAAGTCTGACCACATTCAACAGACCTCCATGAACCTGGGTAGAGACCTGGATGTCCAGAAGTACGGCAAGACCTGGGAACTTCTGGGACCAGAGGCAGTGACATGGCCACAGAGGACTAGAGTGGAGATAGTGAAGAATCCAGTGATATGAAGCAAGGGAGATGCACAAGAACACCCATACTTGCAGACAATACCCACTTGACCTGGCTTCCATGGCTGGATAATCAGAACTCAACCAGAAGAAGAAAGAAGAGAGAAGGAAAAAAAAAGAGTAATCTGCTACAATTTGATGAATTTTACCTATACTTATGGATGTAGTAGCTCAAAAAAGGGAACAAATCTTTACAGTGAAGATCAATCCCACCCCCTTAAGTACATAGGGTTGACAGGGATGGGCACGATAGACATTGGCTACCCAAAATGGGGGGAGGGGTCTATAAAGGCAAGAAATGACTGGCTTATAAACTTTCAAGAGGGAGCCTAGTTTCAGACTGGGAGGGGGAAGGTAGAATCACCACTGAATGATTTCCAATCTGTAGGGAACTGGCTGGCTAAAGGAAATGGGGGATAAGACTCTGGTACAATAGTGAGTAATTTCCATCAAGTCTGACTGTGAGGCTAGGAAATATAGAGGTAGATATTTTTTGACAAAAGAAGGAGAGTGATTTTGCAGCCCAGGAGCGGAGGTCCCTGGGACCAAGTTAGAAGAACGGAGAGCGGGATCCTACTCAGAGAAGCAGTGATGCCAGGGATACAGACAGAGAAGATGATGTGGACAAATGGAGTGGCTGGGGACACTGGACTCAGGAAAAGAGAAGGGTTGTGTGCTGATGGCCAGGTGGGGCGGGCCTGTGTGGTGAACCCCATGATGATGCATGGAGGGGATTGTAATCATTGCAATGAAATGAAATATGATTGGATGAGTGTAAAGCTGATGTTCTCCCATGTAAACTTCACAATAAAAAATAAAAATAAAAAAAAGATGAAGACTCACCACCCTATCATCTAAGGAACATACTAGTTGTACTTTTTCCAACACAGATTTGTTTGTACTTCTGGTGTTAATATTCATTGCCAACCTTATAATTCAAATGCATGAGTTTTTTAAGAGCAGGAATGGGGAAAATATGGCTGGCCTGAAAAATCATTTGGTCTAACCCTACCAAGGCAACTGCAGTTCCAGCCATTACATTTTTATTGTTGCTATGTGCCCTCAAGTAGGTTAGGACTAAGAGCAACCCAATATAGGATTTCTGAGAAGTGGCAGGTGAACTTGAACTGCCAAATATGTGGCCCAAACTGACTTTGCAGTCTAGTGCATTGACCTGCAGTGCTACACCAGGACTCCAGACATCACACTGTTGTTTTTGTTGGTGTTAGGTGTCATCAAGTTGGTACTGACTCATAGTGACCCTATGCACAAGAGAATGAAACACGGCCCCGTCCTAGGCCAACCTCACAATTATTGTCACATTAAGCCCATTGATGCTACCAACTGCCAATCCATCTTGCTGGGGGTCTTCCTCTTTTCTTCTTATTCTCTACCTACCGATATCCTTCTCCAGCAACTTGTCCCTCCTGACAATATATCTGAAGTATGAGAGATGAAGACTGGCCATCCTGGCCTCCAAGGAGCATTCTGGATGCACTTCCTCTGACTCAGATCTGTTTGTTCTTTGGCAGCTCATGGCAATTTCAATATTTTCTTCCACTACCATAACTCAAAATCATCAGTTCTTCTATGGTCTTCGTTATTCACTGTCCAGCTTTTACATGCATATGAGGTTATTAAAAATACCATGGCTTGGGTCAGGTGCCCCTTAGTCCTCAAGCTGATATCTTTGTTCTTCAACACTTTAAAACTGTCTTGTGCAGTAGATTTGCCTAATGAAATACATCGTTTGAGTTCTTGACTGATGCTTCCATGAGTGTTCATAGTTAATCCAAGAAGAATGAAGTTTTTGACAACTTCAATCTTTTCTCCATTGACAAGAATGTCCAGTAGTGAGGATTTTTGTTTTCTGTACATTGAGATGCAATCCATACCCAAGGCTGGGGTCTTTGATCTTTATCAGTAAGTATTTTAAGTCCTCTTCACTTTCAGCAAGCAAGGTTGTATCATCTATATATTGCAGTTTGTTAATGAGTCTTCCTCCAGTCCTGATGCGACGCTCTTCATAAACCATGTTCTGGGATTATTTGCTCAGCATACCGGGTGAATAAGTATGGTGAAAGAATATAACCATGTCACACACCTTTCTTAATTGAAAACCATTCAATGTCCCCATGCTCTGTTCAAATAACTGCCTCATGATCCATGTACATATTCTTCATGAGTACAATTAAGTGTTCTGGAATACTCATACTTTGCAATGTTGTCCATAGCTTGTCATGATCCACACAACCGAAAGCTTTTGCATAGTCAGCAAAGTACAGGTAAACATCTTTCTGGTATTCTCTGCTTTTCCAAGATCCATCGAACATCCGCAATGATATCTCTTGTTCCACTTCCTCTTCTGAATCTGGCTTGAGCCTCTGGAAGTTCTCTGTCAATGTATGCTTTCAGCTGTTTCTGTATTACCTTTAGTAAAACCTTACTCACATGGGATGTCAAAGATATTGTCTGATGATTTCTGCATTCTATTTGGTCAACATTTTTGGAATGGACACAAATACAGATCTCTACCAATCAGTTGGCCAGATAGTTGTCTTCCAAATTTCTTGGCATAGATAATGACTGCCTCCATTGCCGCCTCACTTTCTTGAAAGATGTCAATTTTTATTTCTTCAATTCCTGGAGCCTTGTTCTTTGCCAATTCCTTCAATGCACCTTGGATTTCTTCCTTCAGTATCTTTGACTCTTGATGATATACTACCTCTTTAAATGGTTGAACATCAATCATTTCCTTTTGGTACAGGGATTCTGTATATTCCCTCCATCTTCTTCTGATGTTTTCTTCATCATTCAATAATTTGCCCAGAGAAAACTTCACTAACAAAATTCGAGACTTGAATTTTTTCTTCAGTACCCCCAGCTTGAGAAGTGCTTAGCGTGTTCTTCCCTTTTGGTTTTTTGACTCCAGATCTTTGCACTTTTTGTTGTAATATTTGACTTTGTCTTTTTGAGCTGACTTTTGAAATTTTCTGTTCATCTCTTGTACCTCCTTGTTTCTTCCATTTGCTTTAGCATCTCTACACTGGAGAGCAAGTTTCAGTGTCTTTTCTGACATACATTTTAATATTTTCCTTCTGTTTTGTCTTCTTAATGACTTTTTGCTTTCTTTGTGTATAATGTTGTTGATGTCATCCCACAACTCTTCTGGTGTTTGGTCTTTAGTTTTTAATGTATCAAATCTGTTCTTCAGATGATCTCCAAATTCAGTTGGGATATATTCAAGGTCATATTTTGGCTCTTATGGACTTGTTTTCATTTCCTTCAGCTTAAGTTTGTATTTGCATATGAGCAATTGGTGGTCTGTTGCACAATCTGCTCCAGGTCTTGTTTTGACTGATGATATGAAGCTTTTTCATAGTCTCTATCCACAGATGTAGTCAATTTGATTTCTGTGTATTCTATCTGGTGAGGTCCATGTGTATAGCTGTTCCCTTGCTGTTGAAAAAATGTTATTTGAAATGAACAAATCATTGAATTTGCAGAATTTTATCATGTGATCTCCAGCATCATTTTTATCACCAAGACCATATTTTCTAACTACTGATCCTTCCTCTTTTTCCTAACCTTTGCATTGTAATCACCAGTAATGTTCAATACAACTTGATTGCATATTTGATCAATTTTAGATTGAAGAAGTTAGTAGAATTCTTCTATTTCATCCTCACTGGCTTTAGTGGTTGGTGCATAAATTTGAATAATAGTGGTATTAACTGGTCTTCCCTGTAGACAAGACACATGGATTATCACATTAGAGGTGAATTAATTGAAGTTTGACCAAATATAGCATGCTTATTTTTAAGTTGATAATTTTTAATGGTTCAAGAATGTTATAAATTTTTGCAGAGAAAGGTTTCCTACCCCTATTTTAGTGTCTTCCTCATTGTCCAACTATCACTTGTGTATGAGGTAATTGCAAATACCTGGCTTGGGTCAGATGCACTTTAGTTCTCAAAGTGATGTTGTTGCTTTTAGATACTTTAAAGAGGTCCTGTGCAGCAGATTTACTTAATGCAAGTTATTTGATTTCTTGACTGCTGTTTCCATAAGTGTTGATTGTTGATCCAAGGAAAATGAAATTTTTGATAAGTTTAATGCTTTTTTGCCTTTTATCATGATATTACTTATTCATACAGTTGTGAGGAATTTTGTCTTCTTTACATTTAGGTGCAGTCCATACTAAAGGCTCTGGTCTTTGATCTTCATCAGTAATTATTTTAAGTTCTCTTTAAGCAAGCAATGTTGTATTACCTGGATATCACAGGTTGTTAATTAGTACTCCTTCAAACCTGATACTGCATTCTTTTTCATATAATTCAGCATCTTGGATAATATTGTTGGGTGATTCCCACATTCTATTGAATTATCTCTCTTTGGAATGGGCACAAATATGGATCTCTTCCACTCTCTTGGCCAAATAGCTGTCTTCCACATTTTATGGCATAAATGAATGATCATCTCCAGTATTGCCTCAGTTTGCTGAAAGATTTCAATTGATATTTAATCAGACCCTGGAGCTTTGTTTATCGCCAGTGCCGTCAGAGAAGCTTGGATTTCTTACTTCAATACCATCAGTTTTAGACCATATGCTTGCTACCTCTTGAACATCGATCATTTCTTTTGGTACAGTAATGCTGTATTTTCCTTCCATCTTATTTTGATGCTTTCTGCATCTTTCAATATTTTGCCCATATTGTTGTTAAGTTCTGTCAAGTTGGTTCTGACCAAAACAACCCTGTATTCGGTTTCTGAGGAGCAGCTGGTGAGGTTGAACCACTAGTTCAAACCAACTTTGCAATCCAGTTTATTAACCCACACCCTACATTCCCTCAGTATTGCAAGTTGATGCTTGAATTTTTTTCAGGTCTTTCAGCTTGAGAAATGCTGAACATATTCTTCCCTTTTGGATATCTAACTCCATGTCCTTGTACATTTCATTATAATAGTTGACCTGGTCTTTTCCTCAGCTACCTTTTGAAATTTTCTGTTCAGCTCTTTTACTTCCTTGTTTATTGTCAATGCCTTCAGGGAAGCTTGGACTTTAGCCTTTCTATGCTCAAGAGCAAGTTACAGAGTCTCTTCTGAAATCCATTTTCTTTCTTTCTTGTCTTTTTAATGACTTTTTTGGTTGTTACTGTATAATGTTCTTGGTACCATCCTACAACTTGTCTGGTATTTGGTCATTAGTGTCTAATGCATCAAATCTGTTCTTGAGATGATCTCTTAATTCCAGTGGGAAATACTCAAGCTCCTAATTTAACTCTAGTGGATTTATTTAAATTTTATTCAGCTTCAGTCTGAACTTGCATATGATTAATTTATGATGGTCTGTTTCACAGTCAGCTGTGACTATGTTTTGGCTGATGATATTGCACTTTTCCAACCTATCTTACCACAGATGTAGTCAATTTGACTCATTTGTATTCCATTTGGTGAGGTCCTTGTTTATAGTCATCTTCCTAATCTCACCAATCACTCCTCAGAGTCAGAACAAACTTGATAGCACTTAAAAACAACAATGTTGTTAAAGAAAGGTATTTGCAGTGAATAAGTTATTGGTCTTGAAAATTCTACCATGGGATCCCCGGAGTGATTTTGATCATGCAGGTCATATTTTCCATCTAATGAACCTTCCTCTTTGTTCCCAACTTTCTCAATCCAATTACCAGTAATTATCAGTACCTCTTGGTTGCATGTTTGATCAATTTCAGACTTAGGAGTTGGTTGCTGTTGTTGTGTGCCGTGGAGTCGGTTGCGACTCATAGAGACCCTGTACAGGGTTTCCAAGGCTGTAAATCTTTACGAGAGTAGAAAGCCTCATCTTTCTCCTGTGGAACAGCTGGTAGTTTTGAACTGCTGACCTTGAGGTTAACATCCCGATTTGTAACCACTACGCTACCAGAGCTCCTTTAGGAGTTGGTAGAATTCTTCAGTTTCATCATCACTGGCTTTAGTGGTTGGTGTGTAAATTTGAATAATAGTGATATTAACTGGTTTTCCTTGTAGACATATGAATATTATCCTATTAGTGTTGTATTTCAAGCTGGATCTTATTTGTTATTTTTTTTATGATGAATGCTATGCCATTCCTCTTAAATTTGTTGTTCCTGGTATAATAAACCTTTTGAATGTCTGATTCAAAATAGACAACACTAATCCATTTCAGCCTAGGATATCTGTCTTTATGCAATCCATTTTATTTTTGACAACTTTCAATTTTCCTAGATTCAGAATTTATACATTCTATGTTCTGATAACTAATTGTATTTTACAGTTTTTTCATCTTATTTTAAGTTGTGCCGCTCAGCAAATCAAGGTCCCGAAAACTTTGCTCCATTCACTTCATTATAATCAACTCTACTTTGAGTATGCAGTTTTCACCAGTCATATTTTGAGTGACTCTCTACCTGAGGGACTGATCTTTCTTCTGCACTCATCTAACAGCCTTCTCCTATTCAGAAGGTTTTCAGTGGCTAAACATTCCTAGTCTGTTTTAGTCTGGACACTCTGCTGAAACTCATCTAATATGGATGACCTGGATGATATTTAAAATATCAGTGACATAACTTCCAGCATCACAGCAACACACAAGCCACTGTGATATGACAAACTGACAGACAAGTGGTGCTAGATCCAATTTGTTCAGATTCATAGCTTGTGTATTGGGAATGAAATTTTGTCTGATCTTGTACCATCCTCACAGTCATCTGCAATTGTTGCAGCTATGTGTTAGTACATAAGTTTGAGGGCATATGGAAGAAATGCAAATATCAAAATAACAAAATATTTGGTTTAAAAAAAGTGATATCAATAAATTTTTTGTAACTTTTTGATAAATCTATTATATAATTTTGCTCTCCTGTGAATAAAATCTGGGATGATTACATTTTTAAATAAAGCTATTTCATTTCCACTTGATTCATCGAATGTGTTCTCTGGAAATTGCCATCACAGATCTTTCCAACAAGAATGGTCTTTGGTTCAGGTGAAATTAGCTTTCTTTAATTCTCTCTCTGTCTTTTTTTCCATTTTCTCACTTCTTTGGACAATTGTTTTCATAAAACTATGTTTGTTATTTTCATTTTTTCCCCATTCACTGTTATACTTTCATGTTTATAAATTGATTAGCTGTCAACATCAGTCATTGGTCATTTTTGATTGTCAACTTTGCTCAAGGCTCAGTAGGTAGAAACACCAGATCTTTGAAACCATGTCCCTGTAGAAGCTTAAAATCAAAGTGTTAAACAGCAAATGATATGAACACATTAATTCTGAATCATTGCATTTACTATACATTGAAATGCAATGGTTCCTAGTTTCAAGGAAGAACATCATATTGAGGAATTTTATTTGCCTTTCCTCATCCTGTATTTTTAGATTGGTACAATAAACATAGACTAAAATTGGAGATGTCAAGCAAGATGACTATCCACTAAGTCGAAAGGTGAGTTTATTGTTGTCGGTGTTGTTAGCTGACATCAAGCCTTCTCCCACTTATACCAACCCTATGAACAACAGAACAACAGACTGCCAAGTCATAAACCATCCTCATGATTGTTGACATATTTGAGCATATTGTTGGTGCCACTGTGTCAATCCATCTCACTGGGGATCTTCCTATTTTCTGCTGACTTCCATCCACTTTACCAGGCATGATGGCCTTTTACAGTGACTAGTCCCTCCAAACAATATGTTCAATGAACAAGAGACAAAGTGTCACAATCCTTGCTTTAAAGGAGAATTCTGACCTGTACAGATTTGCTTTACTGGCATTCAATGGTACTTTCAAGGAGCTACAGTAGTGTGGTGGGTTATGAATTGGGCTGCAAACCACAAGGACAACAATTTAAATCCACCCACTTCTCCATGGGAGAAAGATAAGGCTTTCTGCTTCCATGAAGATTTACAGACTTGGAAACCCTACACAGGACCACTATGAGTAAGAACAGACATCAATGCAGGCACATAACAATATAGTACTTTCAACATTCTTCTCCAATGCTGTGATTCAAATGCATTATTTCTTCTATAGTCTTCCTTATTCACTGTCAAACTCTCAGATGCATATGAGGTGATTGAAAATACCATAGTTTAGGTCAGGTACACCTTAGTCTTCAAACTGATAACTTTGCTCTTTAATACTTTAAAAAGGTCTTTTGCAGCAGATTTGCCTAATGCAATACACCCTTTGGTTTCTTGACTGCTGTTTTCAATAGTGTTGATTTTGCATCCAGGCAAAATGAAATCTTTGACAACTTCAGTTTTTTTTCTGTTTATCATGATGTTATTTGTTGGTCGAGGTGTAAGGGTTTTTGGTTTCTGTACACTGAGGTGCAATCCAAACTAAATGTTATAATCTTTGATCTTCAACAGTAATTATTTCAAGTCCTCTTCGATTCCTCAAAGCCAAGTTGTATCATCTGTATATGTTGTTTTTAAGTGCCATTGAATCTGTTCTAGTTAATAGTAACCCTGTTTCAGAGGAGCTGCTGATAGGTTTGAACTGCTGACCTTGTGGTTTCTAGTCCAGTACTGATCCTACAGCACCACACCAGGAGTCGTCATCTGCACATGATAGGTTGTTAATTACTCTTCCTCCAATCTTGAGGCCATGTTCTTCTACATACAATCCATCTTCTTAAATTATTTGCTCAGCATACAGACTGAATAAGTATGATAAAAAGATACAACCCAAGCACACAACTTTCCTGATTTTTAATCATTCAACAGCCCCTTGTTCTCTGTGAAAAAAAATGCCTCTTGCACTATGTACAGGTTCCTCATAAACATAATTAAATTTCTGGAATATCCATGACTCATAATGCTATCCATAGTTTGCCATGATCCATACAGTCAAAAACTTTTGCATAGTTCATAAAGTAGAAGTAAACATCTCTCTGGTATTCTTTGCCTTCAGTCAAGATCTCTCTGACCTCAAGAAATTATATTCTTAGTTCCACGTACTCTTCTGTATCTGGCTTGAATTTCTGAAAGTTCCCTATATTTATACTGTTGCAAAGCCATTTTTAAATTTTCTTCAGCACTTATAATTTTTGAGCAACTTCTGGTGTTGCACTGTTGGATAAGCACTGGACTTTGAGCCACAAGGTCAGTAGTTCAAACCCATCAGGTATTCCTCAGAAACACTGTTCTGGATTGTTAGGTGTCAGAATCGACTCCAGGGCACTTAAAAACAAGAAAAAAAAATAACAAAATGATAGTTACTTGTTAAAATTCACTTGCTTCTCTTTTTCTACCTTCTTTGCTGTCTTGTGTTTATCTGGGGAAATTTATTTGGTTTACTCTCTACAACATCTGTTAGAATTCAGGAGAGGTGGACTGGAATCCTGTTCCCTTTCCTTACCATTATTCTAAATATTCAAAATCCATTTATTTTCTGAATCTCAAGAATTTTCTACTATAAAGTGAAAATATTTACCTGCTGCATAGGATAATAATGAAGATTAATAGCATCATATACACTGAGTGTTTAGCAGAGTTAATGCCCAATTGCCAATTACTCTTTCTATCGCTACACTTCAGGAATAGCTGTATCTTTCATTCTTCCAAAATTATTTGCTGCTAGCATACATTGCCATCCTTGTAAACATTAACACTCATTAGTAATTTTCTAAATTAGTATGGATCTTACTGTCAAATTATTAACAGATAAGTTTTGGAATGTATATAAGTGTTTAGTAACTAATGAACAGTCTTTGAAGAGTTACCACTTAAGACGTTGTCTTTTAAACCAATAGAAAAAGGAAGTGAGATGTATATGAAGGAAAATATTGTCCTGTATACCACAAGGCTCCTAGGGGCCATGCACAACTCCTTACTCCGTACTCCAAGAAGATTCTATTTGATGACTTCATAGCATTTCACCACTTTTTCTTGATTTGTCTCTAAGTTCAGTACCCTCGTTTGTTAATTTAGAGTTTCATTGAAGTCTAATATTTTATTCAACCTGTTCTGTAATATTTTACTTGTATTCCATCTGCATTTTATAACTTCAGTTCAGACCAATTCCTTTCATCTTTCTTAAAGCTTTAAACCAATTGAATAAACACACAAAAGTTCTTAAAATAGTGATGAACTATATCAACTTAGTGCCACCCACTCAGACACTCACATGCCACAAATTAGACAGCAGGTATTTCTACATACACAAAGAAGTGCACAGTTTCCCTTTTTAATTTCTTTTTTCAAGAATGCAAATAAATTCTGGGAAGTATGTATAATTACTATTAATATTTTCCATCTACTTTCTACTAGAATTTACTTCAATCTACTAGTATATAATTTTGTTTCATTTGATACATATCCTTGGTATGTATCTATGTAATTATTAGTCCAGCTGAACATTGTGGTGGTGGTGGTGGGGTATCTAAATGTAGAGAAAGAAGAGAAAATTTTTCTGTGGACAACACATTTCTACTACCAAACATTTCCTCTTCCAGCTTAATCTTATATAAGGGTCCTGTTCCTATATTTATCCCTTCCCTTTAGATATGAGAATTATGACCACAAAGACTATTATCTTTGAAATATTCTCTAACCTTTTGTCCTTAGTAATCACTCTAGTCTTTAGTCTTTGATTCCTGGCTCTTACTACTTCAACTGCCTACAGTCAAACAACTCATATAAGTAGTATTTTATGATCCAGAATTTTCTTTTTCTTCCTATTTTAGACATCTCAGGGTGCCATAGCAAAATACCATAAATATATGATTTTTTTCTCTAACTGTTCAGGAAGCTAAAAGTCCAAAAGAATATCTCCACTGCACCAATTCTTTCTGAGGGAGTTTTCTCTTAATTTCTTGACATTGCTTTACTGCTTACACATGCATGTGCCTCTCTTGTCATAATGGTGTCCGTCTCTAAGTGTCTCCATGTCTGTATCTCCACTCAAAAAGGGTAGATTTAGAATTCTGCTTCAGTATGACCTCATTACCTTCCCAACTGGATCCCATTAATAAATACAGGGTTTGTTGTTGTTGTCAGGTGCCATCGAGTCGGAACCGACTCATAGCAACCCCATGCACAGCGGAACGAAACAATGTCCAATCCTGGGCCAACCTCACTACTGCCGCCACCCTTGATGCAATCAATGATG
>NW_006408562.1:2871667-2887575 GCF_000296735.1 Chrysochloris asiatica | reverse complement strand
ACCTGTATGCTGAGCAAATAATCCCAGAACCTGGATTATATGGAGAAAAGTGTGGTATAAGATTGGAGGAAGACTCATTAACAACCTGTGATATGCAGATAATACAACCTTGCTTGCTGAAAGTGAAGAGGACTTAAAGCATTTACTGATGAAGATCAAAGGGCACAGCCTTCGGTATAGATTGCCTCTCAATGTCAAGAAAACAAAAATCCTCACCACTGGACCAGTAAACAACATTCTTATCAATAGAGAAAAGACTGAAGTTGTCAAATACTTCATTCTTCTTGGATCAACTATCAACACTCACAGAAGCAATAGTCAAGAAATCAAATGATATATTGTATTAGGCATATCTACTGCACAAGACCTTTTTAAAGTGTTGAAGAGCAAAGATGTCAGCTTGAGGATTAAGGTGTGACTGACGCAAGCTATGGTATTTTCAATCACTTCATATACATGTGAAATCTGGACAGTGAATAAGGAAGACCATCGAAGAATTGATGCCTTTGAGTTATGGTGTTGGAGGAGAATATTGAAAGTGTCATGGGCTGCCAAAAGAACCAATAGATCCGTTTTAGAAGATGTGCAGCCAGAGTGCTCCTTGGAAGCCAAGATGGCCAAACTTCATCTATCATACTTTGGACATATTGTAAGGAAGGGCCAATTGCTGGAGAAGGATATCATGTTTGGTAAGGCGGAGGGTCAGAGAAAAAGAGGAAGACCCCCAATGAGATAGATTGGTCAAGTGGCAGCATCGATGGAATCAAGTGTGGCAACAGTAGTGAGGTTGGTCCAGGATGGGGCACTGTTCATTCTGCTGTGCATAAGGTCGCTGTGGGTCAGTACCAATTCAGTGGCATCTAACAACAACAACAACAAAGTCAAATGGCAAATAATTTTAAGCATTTGTCATCATTCCCACAATAGCAATCCTATGCACAATAAGGTGAAACACTACCGTGTCCTGGTCACCCTCACAATCATTGCTACACTTAAGCTCATTCATTGCAGCTGCCATTGTGCCAATCCATCTCTTTGGTGCTCTCCCTCTTTTTCACTGACTTTCCATTTTACCAAGCATGGTGTCCTTCTCCAGGGACTGGTCCTTTCAGATAATATGTCCAATGAATGAGAGAGAAAAGAAGTCTGGCCATCTTGGCTTTTAAGGAGCATTCCAGCTGTACTTCTTCCAACAAGGATTTTTTTTTTAATGGTTTATTGTGAATTTTATGATAGTTTACATGGGAGAACATTAGCTTCACTTTCATCTTATCATATATGGTTTCCCTGCCATGATTACAATCCCCTCCATGCATCATCAACCCTGCAATCCTACCCCTCTATCATCATCACACAGCCCTTCTGCCTCTCAGGGTTGAAAGTCCCTAGCTTCTCCATCTTTCCATGTCATTGTCCCTGCTTCCATCTTAGGCATCACTGTTTCTCTTGGTAGGGTGCTGCTATCTGCTCTTCTCCATTGATGGTCCCAGGAATCTCTGCAAAGTTAATCACCCCCCTCCTTTCGCCACAAGCCATCTACCTTACATTTCCAACCCTTACAATCAGTCCTGATAACAATTATTCACTATTGTATCACAAGAGACCTATCCTCACACCTTTTCATCAGCCCCTCCTAGACAGATTTGATACTACTCAGTGGAGATTCTACCTTGTTCCATGCTTTCTGGATCTAGGTTCCCTCTTGAAAGCTTGTAAGCCAGCCACTTCTTGCCTCTGTAGCCACTCCCAATTCTGGGTAGCCAATGTCCATGTTGCCCATCCCTGTTGATTCCATGTATGGAGCGGGTGAGAATGATCCTCGTTGTGAAGATTTGTTCCCTCTTCTGAGCTACTGCATCCATAGGTGTAGGTCAAGTTCATCAAATTGTATCAGAATACTCTTTTTTTCCTCTTCTTTCTTCTTCTAGTTGAGTTCTGATCATCTAGGCATTGAAGCCAGGTCAAGTGAGTATTATCTGACAGTGTGGGTGTACTTATGTATGTGCCCTCTCTTCTTATTGCCCTCTCTTCTTATTGACTCTCTACTCTAGTCCTCTGTGGCTATGTCACTGACTCTGGGTTCAAGAATCTCCAGGTCTTGCCTCACTGCTGGCCAACCAGGTCTCCAGCCGTATTCACAGGAATCTATTGAGCATTGTAGCAATTTGCTCGCAGCTTCATTGCTGTTTTCCCTCATTTCCACTTATCTGTGATGAACGTGGCCACCAATCAGAACGTGTATTCCCATTGCGTCTTAATCTTAGAAGGAGGTTTGCCTGAGTGGACCCAACCACTTGTCTAGATGTCTCCTGGGTGAGCCACTTGTTTGTTCTTGTAGTAATAAGTTGGTCTGCCTATGTTGTTTTGTATTTTTCCTGTCAGTCTTTCTTTCAAGAAGTATCTTCTGTTCTTCTGGCTGCTCCAGGCTGGTCTGCTTGTCCTTTCAAGTGGATATTTCCCACCTCAGAGGATTCCACCTGTAGTCTTATGTAATACAGAGGCTCCGTAGGACACCTTCTTCACTGGGCACATTGTAGCTCCATTTTAGATATTCTGATCAGTTATAGTCAGAAGATGGACTTACAAGATCTCTATGTTGTTATTTCTGACTATTCCTTTCTCTCCCCCTCAAGTGACTATTTTATAATGGTATGCCAAGGAAACCAAGATTCAAAAGACAGCCAAGCATCTTAACATTATTTGCCCCCCTTTCCCCATTCCTACCATGTCTCAATCCCTGTATCCCAGAGCCCTGTTGTTCCAAGGTTATGCATACATCATTATTTACCTCTGTCCCACTTCAGCTTCATATTCATCCTATCATATTTCATTTCATTGCAATGATTACAATCCCCTCCATGCATCATCATCTATAAACAAAGAGTACACCCCACAGGCTCGCCCCACTGGCTGTTAGCAAACAATTCCTCTCCCTCCCTGAGTCTCATGTCCCCAGCCACTTCATCTGTCCATGTCATCATCTCAGTCTCAATGTCTGGTTTCACTGTCTCTCTGGATAGGGTCACACTTTCCGCTCTTCTCTCTTGATGGTCCCAGGGACTTCCACTCCTGAGTTGCAAAAGCAATCCTCCTTTTGCCAAAAAAAACACACACAAAAAAAACAAAAAACATCTGCCTCTACATTTCCGACCCTCACAGTCAGTCCTGATGGCAGTTATTCACTATTGTACCACAAAAGATATCGCATTTCCTTTCATCAGCCTGGTCCCAACAGTTTAGAAATCATTCAGTGGAGATTCTGCCTATCCCTGCCCCATCTGGGACTAGGCTCCCTCTTGAAAGCATTTGAGCCAGTCACTTCTTGCCTTTATATGCCCCCCTCCCATTTTGGGTCTGGGTAATTTCTAGCCCCCTTTAAGGTATTCCAGTCAGTTATAGGCTGAGGATGGGCTTGAATGTTTTCTATTCTGATGTTTCTGGCTATCTTTACACCAACCCCCAAAGTGTCTTTTTCACAATGATAGGCAAGGGAAACCAAGATTCCAGAGACAGCCAAGCTCCCTAACATTATTCCCCTCTTTCCCCTTTCAAACCATGCCTTAGTCCCTGTATCCTGAAGCCCTGTTCATCCAAGGTTGTGCCTACATTGTCATTGACCTCTGTCCCACCTTGCCCATGCGAACCTGCCTAACTGTTCTCTCATTCGCTTTCTTCTTCTTTTCCTCTCCCCCTTCTTGTTTATTGCTAGTCCCTCCACCCCGCACAGCACCCAGGCTCAATTGTGTCTATTCCCTACCCTGTGCTCTATCATCCCCTCCCTCTCTCCCCTCCTCTAATCCCATAAATCCCAGTGATGAGCAATTATATATATAGATTTTTTTTTTTTTTCCCCTTTTGGGTAGATTCTTTTTCTTAGTCTTTTACAATAATGGTCTTATGCAGTATTTCTACTTTTGTGACTGACTAATGTCACTCAGCATAATGTCCTCAAGGTTCATCCATGTCATGTGGTGGCTTGCAGCTTCCTTGTTGCTCTTCAAGGTAGCATAGTATTGCACTGTGTGTATGTACCGAAGTTTGTTTATCCATTCTTCAATTGATTGGCATTTAGGCTGTCTCCATCTTTGTGCTATTGTAAATAGTGTTGCTATGAACATTGGTGTGCATATATCTACTTGTGTTATGACTCATATTTCTTGTGGGTAAATACCAAGTAGATGAATTGCTGGATCATAAGGTATTTCTACTTACAACCTTCTGAGGAAGTGCCATATTGCTTTCAGATAGGTTGGACAATTTTGCAATCTTAACAACAATGTACGAGGGTCCGAATCTTTCTGTATCCTTGCCCAAAATTTATTGTCCTCTTCTTTTTTGATCTTTCCTGTTATTGCTGGTGTGAGATGATACTTCATTGTTGTTTTGATTTGCATTTCTCGGATGGCTAGTTATCATGAACATTTCTTCATATGTTTGTTGGCTGCCTGGATCTCTTTCTTGGTGAAGTGTGTGTTCCTGTCCTGTGCCCATTTTTTAATTGGGTCATTTGTCTTTTTCTTGTAGAGGTGTTGTACTTTCCTATATATTTTAGAAATGAGTCCCTTATCTGATGTGCCATTGCAAAATATTTTTTTCCCATTCTATGTGTTCCCGTTTTATTCTTTTGGTGAAGTCTTTTGATTCACATAAGTTTTTAATTTTTAGTATGTCCCACTCATGTATTTTGTCTACTTTTGTTTGTGTACTTTTCAAAATGTTTCGTAGTCTGTATATGCCCTGAATTAGCGCCCTCACATTTGTTCCTATTTTTTCATTGATGACCTTTATAATTTTGGGATTCACATTTAGATCTTTGATCCATGATGAGTACGTATTTGTATAGGGCATGAGGTAAAAGTCTTGTTTCATTCTTTTGCATATCACTTTCCAGTTCTGGCAGCACTAGTTGTTAAAGAGACTATCTCCTCCCTATGCAATATGCCTAGGCACTTTGTGGAAAATCAGTTGGCTGTATGTGGATGGATTAATTTCTGAATTCTCGATTCTACTCCATTGATCAATGTATCTTTCATTGTACCAGTATCAGGCTGTTTTGACCACTGTAGTAGCCATGTAGTAAATTTTGAAATCGAGGAGTGAGAGACCTCCAACCTTGTTCTTCTTCTTGAGCAGTGTTTTGCTTATCCTGGCTCTCTTTCCTTTCTGTATAAAGTTAATAATTGTCTTTTCCATCTCTTTGAAGAACTTTGTTGGAATCTGGATTGGGATTGCATTATATGTGTAAATTGCTTTGGGCAGTACTGACATTTTCACGATGTTAAGATTTCCTATCCAGGAACATGGTATGTTCTACTTCTGTAGGTCTCTTTTGGTTTCTTGTAGTAGTGTTTTGTAATTTTCTTTGTATAAGTCCTTTGTTTCTCTGGTTACGTTTATTCCTAAATATTTCATCCATCGGGTGGCTATTGTAAATGGAATTGCTTGCCTAATGTCCTTTTCAGCACTGTCATTGTTGCTATAGAGGAATCCAACTGATTTTTGTATGTTGATTTTATACCCTGCCACTTTGTTAAATCTTCCAATGAGGGCTAGTAGTTTTTTTGTTTGTTTGTTTGTTTGTTTTACTGAGTCTTCAGGGTTTTCTATGTATAGAATCATATCATTTGCAAATAGAGAGAGTTTTACTTCCTCTTTGCCATTTGGATGCCTTTAATTTCTCTATCATGCTGTATAGCTCTGGCTAAAACTTTCAGAACAATGTTGAATAGGAGTGGTGACAAAGGGCACCCTTGTCTGGTTCCCATTTGCAGAGGGAAGGCTTTGAGTTTCTCTCCAATGAGAGTGATGTAGGCTGTTTGGTTTGTATATATGCTCTTAATTATGTTGAGGAATTTCCCTTCAATTCCTACTTTGTTGAGTGTTTTTATCAGGAATGGATGTTGGATTTTTTTCAAATGCCTTTTCTGAATCAATAGATATAATCATTGGTTCTTTTCCTTTTTCTTATTTATATGGTGGATTACGTTGATTGTTTTTCTAATGTTGAACCATCCATGCATCCCTTTTATGAAATCTACTTGGTTGTGATGTATTATATTTTTGATGTGCTGTTGGATTCTGTTGAGAATTTTTTTGTCTATGTTTATGAGGCATATTGGTATATAGTTTTCTTTCTTAGTGATGGCCTTCCCTGCTTTTGGGATGAGGATTTATGCTTGCTTCATAAAAATTATTGGGGATTTTTATATCCTCTTCTGTATTCTGGAATATTTTGAATAGAATTGGTCACAATTCTTCCCTGAATGCTTGGTAGAACTCATCAAGCATCTGGACATGGACTTCTTTAGGTTGGGAGTTTTTTGATGACCTGCTCCATTTCTTCTTTTGTTATGGGTTTGTTCAAACTGTCTACTTCACTCTGAGTATATTTAAGGAGGTCATGTTTTTCTAAAGATATATTCACATCTTCAAAATTTTGAATTTTTTGGAGTATAACTCTTCGTAGTATTCTGTTATTATCCTTTTGATTTCATTTGTTTCCTTTGTGACATCGCCCATGTGGTCTCTAATGCGAGTTATTTGTGTCCTCTTCCTCTTTTCTTTTGTTAATTTTGCCAATCGTTTGTCAATTTTGTTAAACCTTTCAAAGAACCAGCCTCTTTTCCTGTTGATTCTTTCTGTAGTTTTTTTCTGTTTTCCATCTCATTTATTTCTGATCTTATCTTTGGTGACTGTAGGTTCCCTCTGCTGTTCTGCTTCTTATTGTTGGAGATGCTGTGTTAATTTGTTAATTTTGGTTCTTTCTTCTTTTTGGATGTGTGCATTTATCACAATAAATTGTCCTATCAGCACTGCTTTCGCTGTGTCCCGAAGATTTTGGTATGTTGTGTTTTCATTCTCATTTGTGTCTAAGGACTTTGTGAATTCACGTTTAATTTCTTCTTTCACCCAGTCGCTTTTTAGCAGGGTGTTATTCAGTTTCCATGTATTTGACTTTATTTCCTTAGTCTTCTTATTGTTGATTTCTAGTTTTATAGCATTGTGGTATGAAAAGATGCTTTGTAGAATCTTGATGTTTATAAATTTATGGAGGTTTGCTTTGTAACCTAACACATGGTCAGTTCTGGAGAATGTTCCATGACCACTGGAGAAGAATGTATATTGTGCTGTTGTTGGGTTGAATACTGTGTATACATCTATGAGGTCAAGTTGGTTGATTGTGTTGTTTAGTTCCTCCGTAACTTTTTCCATTTTATTTCTAGTTGTTCTGTCCCTTTTCAAAAATGGCATATTAAAATTCCCCGTTATAATTGTAGATTTATCTATTTCTTTCTTCAATTCTATTAAGGTTTGCTCTTTTATAGGTAATGTAGATATTTATTATGGTTATGTTGTCTTACTCAATTGACCCTTTGATCATCACATAATGTCCTTCTTTGTCTCTTATGCTGGTTTTTTTTATCTTAAAGTTTACTTTGACAGAGATTAGTATTCCCACTCATGCTTTTTTATTGCTGCAGTTAGCTTGGTATATTTTTTTCCATCATTTAATTTTTAATTTGCTTTTGTCTTTGTGTGTAAGGTCTGTCTCTTGCTGGCAGCATATTGAAGGGTCTTGTTTTCTTATCCATTTTTCCAGTCTCTATCTCTCCACTGGTGCATTCAATCCATTGACATTCAATGTAATTATTGATAGGTATGAATTAATTGCTGCCAATATGTTACTTTTTTTGTAGTGCAGTTTGTTATTTTGTTCTGTATGCCTTCTTGTGTTGGGTTTGCGTTTTTGTGCTATGTCTTGTTGGTTTCTTCTTAGTTTTCATGTTTGCTTGTTCTGCTTGGAAGTTCATTTTCATGGTATGTTGTGAAATGTTAACTTTCCTTGGGGTTACTTATAATCTACTAACTTTTCTCTCCATTTAAGAGACTCTATTGTTTCCTATAATCTACCTGACATCCTCACCACCTGGATCTCTGTTGCTACGTTTATCCCTTCTTTGACACTGATATAATTTTGATTTTCAGTTGATCCCCATCAGCTCATTTGAATTAGTTGTTGTAGTCTTGTTCTGTTCTGGACTCTGCTGTCAACTGAGTTCCAAGTGGTGTTATCACGTCTGTGAATCTTTGTTTGTTGTCTATTCTTGTTGGTTTTCAGTCAACAGAACTCCCTTTTGGATGTTTTGAAGTACTGGATTGGTTTTGATAAAATTTCTCATATTCTGTTTATCGTGGAATGTATTGATTGCACCTTTGTATTTGATTGATAGTTTTGCTGGATATATGATTCTTCATTGGCATTTTTTTCTTTTTGGGTTTTGTATATGTCTCCCCATTGCCTTCTTGACTATATGGTTTCTGCTGAATAGTCAGAGCTTAGTCTGATTTGCTTGCCTTTGTAAGTGACACTTCTCTTCTCCCTGGCCGCTTTTAGAATTCTCTCCTTGTCTTTGATTTTGAAGAGCTTGATTATTGTATCTCTTGGTTACTTTCTTTTGGGGTCTATCCTTCCTGGGGTATGTTTGACTTCTTGAATTTTATCTTTTCATCTTTCAAGATGCTAGGGAAATTTTCTTCTAGAAGCTCTTCAACTATCTCCTCTGTGGACATCTCTGATTCTTCCTATTCCAGAATGCCAATAATTCTTAAGTTGTTCCTCTTCATGTTATCCTGCATGAATCTTAGATTCTCTTCAAATTTTTTTTTTCTTTTTTCAGCTTTCTGTTCTATTTTAGCAGTACTGAGAGATTTGTCTTCCAGCTCATTAGTTCTGTCTTCCATCTCTTCTATTCTTCCCCTTTCCCCTTTCAATGCATTGTCCATTTCTGATATTTTATTATTAATCATCTGAACCTCATTTTGCAGGTTTTAAATTATTTCCAATGCTGTGTCAATCTTATTTGATTGCTCTTGTAGTACTTTCCTGTCTTCTTCCTTGTTTTCTTCCACTCCTTTTCAGAGCATTTGAATTTGTTTCCATATCATTCTTCTGAATTCTTTCTCAGGCACATCCAAAACCTGTTTTCCTATTCTAGAAAGCCATTGTCTGTCTCAAGCTCATTTGCCTCATCTGTTCTCTTCTGTTTTTGGACATGTTTTGATATCTTTCATTATTTTTTGTTCATCCTTTCCAATAATTATGTGGTTTTTTAATGCTTACATGGATGTTTGTTGTTATGATATTAAGCTTACTGGATGTCTCCTGGTAGATATGATAAGGAGAGAGGCTTCCCTTTTCGCATATAATGTTTAGCAGCTGTTATTGGATCTTGTCTCAATGGTGGATATTATGGGGTATGCTTGTAGCTTGGCTATATGGCCACGATTGCTGTCACTTCTTGGGTAATGTAGGGAGAAAAAGCTCCCACCTCCAGGAAAAATGTGTTGTCAAAAGGTCCAAAAGTAAAAGCAATATAAAAACAGAGACAAGAATTTCCTTGCTTTTAGCGTGGGTACCCTTTTCCAGTCTGGCTGTAGGCTTGCCCTCCGCCTTCCTCCCTGGTGGAATGGCCACAGAAGGAGTCCTATAAGATGGGCTCTTTCTCTCTATATTGTGGGAAAGCTGTGGTCTCAACTCTGGATCTTTTTTTGGGTGCACACCCACCCGCCTGAAGGCATCTGGGCTGGGTAAAGAGGGCACCATAAGGAAGGTGTGGAAAAAAACGTGTAAAATGTCTCAATGCCTCCTTTCCCAAAGGTTGCTTCCCTGCTTTTAGTGGTGGTGACCTTTGCTGGTCTGTCTGTAGTCTCACCCTCTTACTTCCTCCCATGTAGGATGGCCACAGAGGGAGCCCCATGATGATTTTCAAAAAGCAATGTTTTCCTTATTACCTGATTTTTCTGGTTGTGGTTTTGTGAAACTGATGCTCAGACCCTTATGGAAGATCTTTGATTTTGAACATTATATAGAGGTTTTCTGTAGCAGATTTGCCTGAGGAAATATACAATTTGATTTCTTGACTGCTTCCATAAGGGTTGATAGTGTCTGCAAGGAAAATGATGTCTTGGACAATTTCAAACTTTTCTCCAATTATTATGAAGTTACTTATTGGTCCAGTGGTAAAGACTTCTGTTTTCACTACTCTGAGGTATAGCCCATACTGAAGACTGTAGTCTTTGATATTCCTCAGTAAGTATTACAGGACCTGTTCATTGTCAGCAAACAAGGTTGTATCATCTGCATATCACAACTTGTTCATCAGTTTTCCTCCAGTCCTGATGCCATGTTCTTCTTTATACAATGCAGTTTCATGGATCACTTGCTCAGCATACAAATTGAATAAGTATGGTGAAAGACTACAAGCCTGTGCACACCTATCCTGATTTTAAATCATTTGGTGTCCTCTTGTTCCATTCAAATGACTACCTCTTTGTCTCTGTACAGGTTCCTGATGAGCAAAATAAGTATTGCAGAATACTCATTCCGGCAATATTATCCATATTTTGTCGTGCTCCTCCAAGTTAAAAGCCTTTGCATAGTCAATAAAGCACAGGTAAACATCTTTCTGGTATTCTTTGCTTGCAGTAAAGATCCATCTCACATTAGCAATGGTATCCCTTGTTCCATGTCCTCATTTGAATCTGGCTTGAATCACTGGCAATTCCCTGTTGATGTACTCTTGCAGTCATTTTTTAATTACCGTTAGCTAAATTTTACTTGCATGTGATATTAATAACATTGTCCAATGATTTTCACATTCTGTTGGGAATTGACACAAATATGGATCTCTTCCAATCACTTGGCCAGGTAGCTGTCTTCCAAATTTCTTGGCATAGATGAGTGTGTGCCTCCTGTACTGTATCAGTTTGTTGACTGATTTCAATTTGTAATCCATCATTTGCTACCTCTTGAAATGAGTGAGCATTGACCATTTCTTTATAGTACAGATGTTTTGTGTATTCTTTCTATCTTCTTTTGATATTTCCCACATAATTCAATGTTTTATCCATAGATCCCTTCAGTATTTCAAGTCAGCATGTTATTCCATTTTATTTTTCTAACTCTAGGCCTTTGCACATTTCATTATAATATTTGACTGTGTCTTCTTTGAATTGCCCTTTGAAATTTTCTGTGCAGCTTTTTCATCTCCTCAGTTCTTCCACTTGCTTGAGCACGTCTAAAGTGGCAAGCAAGTTTCATGGTCTCTTTTAATATCTATTTTGTTTTGTCTTCTTAATGACCTCTTGCTTTCTTCCTGTATGATGCTCTTGAAGTTGTCCCACAACTATTCTGGTTTTGGGTCATTAGTGTAAAAAGCATTATATCTGTTCCTGAGATGATCTCTAAATTCAGATGGGATATGATCAATGCCATATGTTGTCTTCCATGGATTTGTTTTCATTTTCTTCAGCTACAGCCTAAACTTGCATATGAGCAAGTGATGGCCTCTTCCACTTTCTACCCTTGAACTTGACTTTCCATAGATGTAGTCAATTTGATTTCTGTGCATTCCATTTTGGTGAGATCTACTTGTATGTTGTCTAAATATATATATTTTTTATGTTGTTTAAACTGGTATTTGCAATGAAGAAGTCATTGGTTTTATGAATTTTTTTTATTTTGTTTAAAAAGTTATTTGCAATGAAGAAGTCTTTGGTTTTGCAAAATTTTTGTCATTTAATCTCCAGCATAGTTTCTATAACCAAGGTCGTATTTCCTAACTATTGATCCTTCCTTTGTTTCCAACCTGTGCATTTCAATTGTCAGTAATTATCAATATTTAATGATTGTATGTTTGATCAGTTTCAGACTGAAGAAGGCAGAATTCTTCAATTTCATCAGCACTTACTTTAGAGGTTGGTGTATAAACTTCAATAATCATGGTGTTAACTGATCTTCCTTGTAGGCATATAGATACTATCCTGTCACAGACTTCATTATACTTATACTTTATACTTCAAGATGGCTGGTGGCTGTGTGCCGTGGAGTCGGTTCTGACTCATAGTGACCCTGTACAGGGTTTTTGTAGCTGCAAATCTTTACAGGAGCAGAACACCTCATCTTTCTCCCACAGAACAGCTGGTAGTTTTGAACAGCTGATCTTGCAGTTCATTACCTGATTCATAATCACTATGAGATAGATATTGATTTTTTTTTTCCTGAAGATAAATGTGACATCATTCCTCTTCAATTTGTCACTCCTGACATAATAAATCATGGGATTGTCAGATTCAAAATGGCCAATACTAATCCATTTCAACTCATTTATGCCAAAAATATTGATATTTATGTGTTCCATATAGTTTTTGACAACTTCCAATTTTCCTAGATTCGTAATTCATACATTCTATATTTCAATTATTAATGAATGATTGCAGCTATTTCTCCTCATTTTGAGTTGTGCCCCATCAATAAATGAAGGTTCTAAGAACTTTTCTCCATTTGTGTCATCAGTGTCAGTTCTTCTTTGAGGAGGCAAATCATCCCTAATTGTATTTTGAGTGCCTTCTAACCTGAGGGACTCATCTTCTGGCATTCTGTCTGACAATATTTTGGTGCTATTTATAGTATCTCAGTAGTCAATATTCTGGTGCTATCTAACAGTGTTTCAATGCTAGTCATAACATTTTCAATGGTTAAACAGTCAGAGTCCTGGTGAGATGCTGTCAGAACCTACTCAAATGTACTTAATGACAACAAAACTTTTAGAAGTAGTCTGCCTCTCCTTCTTTCTAGTTTGTGTTATTCTGGAAACCTCTCCACTATGGGTGACCTTACTGACATTCGAAAGACTGGTGGCATAGCTTCCAGCTTACACCAACATGCAAGCCACAAGTTATAACAAACTGACAGATGAGTGGTGGTTCTAGCATTTAGTACTCTGTTATCTTCTGCTCTTTAAATGCAATTAGCAATGATAGAGTATAAGAATACAGTACAAAATGCAGCTGTCAGTTTATTGTGCTGTGATGACTTATGTGTTGTTGTGATGCAGGGCAATGATGGCACAGGCATTTAAATAACAGCAGTGCCACCCATGGTAGATAGGTTTTAGTGGAGCTTCCAGATTAATACGGACTGGAAAGTAGAAATAGGCTGGCTACTTCCGAAAGGTTTTGAATAACAGTGTATCATTGTCTGATTAAAAAATACTTGAAGATGACCCCTCAGGTTAGAAAGTACTCAAAATATGACTGGGGAAAAGTTGCCTCCATAAAGTAGAATTGACCTTAATGGCTTTCAGGACCTTCATCTGATTTCAGCATGACCATTCTATGACAGTCCCTACAGTGCAGTGGATTACTTCCAATGGCTCTTCTCCCCACAGCCCTGGAACACTACCAAACCTTATTCTGAATGATCTGGTTAAGAAGGTGTGGAAGAATATGCTGAGAGGATGTGATTCAGTTGTCACTGTCCACAAAATTAATTGCGATACAAAAACTTGAAACTTTAATATGGGTTTAAAATGAGTCATCTCAGAAGCAGGAAGGGGAAATCTCACTACCATCAAGGAAAACAGTCAGGAGTGGATGACACAGCTTTTGTATCCTGAGATCCCTGTGTATTTAACTTCCTTAACCATGGAACAGAATGTTCTGACCTGGGAGGAGTGCTAGAGGAGCAGCGGCAGAGGCAAGAGCCAGAGCACAAGACATAGTGATACACTTCCCAGCCCATGGAACAAGGAGAGCTGAGTGACTTAGGACAGGACACTTGGTTAAACAGGGGGATGTCTCCAAGCATTTCATTGGCAGAGCTAGGTTTGCTGACCCACTGAGCTAACGCTGAGTGCCCTCAGGTTGAGGCTTATGGTGGAGTGGTGTGTCCTAGAAGCATTTATCAGCCATTCTATAAGAGCTTTGTAACTTTTGTTGGGTAACCAGAAGTCTGTCTATGGGCACAGTTGAGGAAAGTTTCTCCTGACTAGAACAACTGTGCCCTGAGCATTTCTGATCCTGAATTGTAGCCTGTTAACTTCCCTAATAAATCCAACAACTGGTAGTATGGTATCTGAATTCTCTGTGATTATTGCAAGGAATCATCCAACACAATAAAGTAAATAATGCTATGGGAGGGAATGTTAATACCATTTTGTTGCAATTCCCATGATGTGATCTGAAGAGATAAATCAATAAAATGATTAAATGTAGGATGCAACATCGTTAATCCCATCACAGTCCTGATATGACTTAAGGGACATTTCCCTAGGATGTAGCCTGTAATACTTTTTATTTAATCAGAAATCAAAGGAGAGAGAGATGAGCAGAGATCCAAGGGATCAATCACTATGAAGAAAGAAAAGGTGGGAATGGAGTAAGTCCTTTAGACCTGGGGATCTCTGCAGTGTGAGATTTATAGATTTGGAGATTTATGCTGAAACACATGGCATCTCCAAGGAATGCTGAGTATACAGATGCTGAAAGGACAAAGGCCATTTTTCAGATCCAACACAGAAAGAAAACTTTCCTGGAGAGCCTTTACTCTAAATTTGGACAACAAGTCTCTGAACTGGTAAGAGAATACATTTCTGTTTGTTAAAATCATCCAACTGTGTTCTTTTCTGTTAAACCAAAATTTGATAACTAAGACAGACTACTAGCTACAATGTGAGCAGCTTAAATTCACCAGCTGCTGCACAGAAGAAAGGTGAGTCTCTGCGTCTGTAAAATTTAGTCTTAAGAACACTGTAAGGAGTTGCCATGTTGTAGAATCAGATAATAATGTGTTTCATTTGGGAAAAGACTTTAGTGAATGTAGTGATGCTCTGCCTAGCTTCTCCTCTCCTTGGCTAGGAACTAACCCCTTTAGCTACTGAGATGTAAGTAGCCAGCAGTTCTCCACTGGGGCCCTCTCTTGGACTTCACCACAGGTCAAGAGAGTGGTCTGGACCATGGCTGTGTTCCCTTTCTGAGGCAGCTTTATCTGAGTCTAGAAGCTGAGAAAAGATAAAAACTCAGGCCTTTAACCACAACCTTGAAAGGCAATTCTAGTCAAACTGCTATAAAACATTCTCAGGAAATTACAGTGCCTTCCTCTTAGATCCATGTTTCTTTTTACTTAATGTTGATCCCAAGGACATTTTCTTAAAAATGTCCTGAAGGTGACTGTGACTGTAGATAATAACCCCATGCCATTAAAACAACTTACATGTTTTTTATTGAAAAATCAATATTTTTAGGTTCTTCAGTCTTACAGATGTTGTTTTGTTGTTAGTTTTCATCAAGTAAATTCTGACTCATAGTCACTCCAAGAGTGCAGAGTAGGAAATCCATAGGATTTTTAAGGGTATGACCCATTAGAAGGAGACTACCTGGGTTGTCTTCTGAGACGCAACTGGATACATTGGAACCACCAGCCTTTGGGGTAGTAGTGAAGTTCTCAATTGGTTGAGAACTCCGCACTGACAAGTTATTTGAATTTTAATTAAAAAAAAAAAAAAACACCCTGAAAATGTTTATTAAAATATGAAAAATTATGAATTGTTAATATATTAAGAAAATAAGTAATTGTCTCAGACCAAATATTAAGGCAGAACAAGTATAGAGATAGAAAAAAAAAAAAAAAAAAAAAGGAAGCTTAATAAGGCTTTTCCTGAAGGACAATTTTTTCAAAGGGAGATGACACTGAGAGTTTAATTTCAAGGTATTGTAGAATGCAAGAGTTAAAACACAAAAGGAGGTACTGCTGAGGGTAAGAACTAAGCACTGCAGGTCTGAGGCCATTCTCCTTCAAAAGAAGCAGGTAACATCTCCCCATTGCTGAAATATGGGTATTTAGAGTTCTGGAGGGGTTTGGTCTTTACCAGAACTGCTAATAGTGATTCACTATGCCTATCCTGTGTACGAGAAGCTGGGTTCTATGAAGAAAAACGTGGCATCAGGATTGGAGGAAGACTCATTAACAACCTGTGATATGCTGATGATAAAACCTTGCTTGCTGGAAGCGAAGAGGACTTGAAACTTTTACGTATGAAGATCAAAGAGCACAGCCTTCGATATGGATT
>NW_006408562.1:2864870-2869429 GCF_000296735.1 Chrysochloris asiatica | reverse complement strand
CATTGATCTCTTCCAATCAGTCGGCCAGACAGTTGTCTTCCAAATTTCCTGGCAGAGATGAGTGAGTGCCTCCTGTGCTGCCTCACTTTCCTGAACAGTGCACTGTCCTGAACCATCCTCACAAGTGTTGATACATTTGAAACCATAGCTGGGGCCACTGTGTCAAGGCATCTCATTGGGGTCGTCCTCTCTTTTGTTGATCATGTAGTTTACCAAGCATGATGTCCTTTTACAGGGACTGGTGCCTCTTTATAACATGTTCAAAGTACATCCTCGCTTCCAAGGAGCACTCTGACTGTGCTTCTTCCAAAACAGATTTATTTGTTCTTATACAAGTACATGGTGCTTTCAATATTCTTTTCCAACAGTGTAGTTCAAAAGCATCAATTCTATGTTGTTGTTGATAGGTGCCAGCAAGTTAGTATTGACTCATAGCAACCCTATGCACAACAGAATGAAAAACTGCCTGGTCTTGGGCCAACCTCACAGTTGTTGCTATGACTGAGCCCATTGATGCTGCCATTTTGCCAATCCAGCTCTTTGGAGGTCTTCCACTTTTTCTCTGACCCTCCAATTTACCAAACATGATATCCTTCTCCAATAACTGGTCCCTCCTGGAAAGATTTTCGATGTATGAGAGCAAAAGTTTGGCCATCCTAGCTTCCAAGGAGTAAAACACTCTGGCTGTACTTCTTCCAACACAGATCTGTTTGTTCTTTTGGCAGTCCATGATACTTTTAATATTCTCCTCCAACACCGTAACTCAAGTGCATCAATTCTTCTAAGGTCTTCCTTATTCACTGTTCAACTTTTGCATGCATATGCAATTATTAAAAATACCATGGTTTGGGTCACGTGCACTTTAGTCCTCAAACTGACATCTTTGCTTTTCAACATTCGTAAAGAAGTCCAGTGCAGCAGATTTGCCTAATGCTTGATTTTTTGACTGCTTCTTCCATGATTGTTAACGGTTGATCTGAGCAAAGTGAAGTCTTTGACAAGTCCAATCTTTTCTCCATTGATATGGATGTTGTTTATCAGTCCAGTGGTGAAGAGTTTTGTTTTCTTTACATTGAGATGCAACAAATATGAAGCCTATGGTCTTTGATCTTCATCAGTAGGTATTTTAAGTCCTCTTCATTTTCAACAAGCAACATTGTATCATCTGCATATCACAGGTTACTGATGAGTCTGCTTCCAAATGAAATGCCATGTTTTTCTTCATATAATTCAGCTTCTCCTATTATTTACTCAGTGTATAGATTGAATAGTATGGTGAAAGAATACAACCCAGGCACACACATTTCCTAATTTTAAACCATTCAGTGTTCCCTTGCTCTGTTCAAACAACTGCCTCTTGGTCCATGTACAGATTCCTCATGAACACAATTAAGTGTTCCAGAATACTCATACTTCACAATGTTGTCCATAGCTTGTCATGATCCACACAATTGAAAGTCTTTGAATAGTCTATAAAGCACAGGTAGACATCTTTCTGATATTCTCTTCTTTCAGAAAAGATCCATCGGACATCAGCAATGATATCATTCATTCACAATCTCTTCTGAATCTGGCTTGAACCTCTGGAAGCTCTCTATCAATGTATGGTTGCAGCCATTTTCGTACTAGCTTTAGAAAAGTTTTAGTGTTGCTGTGATGATAGAAGATATGCCATGGTTATTTTAAATACCAGCAGATTCGTGCACAGCGGACAGGTTTCAGATGAGCTTCCAGATGAATGCAGTCTATGAAGAAGGAGAGACAGACTACTTTAGAATAGTCACTGAATACCTTATGAAGAGCAATGGAACACAGTCAGCATCTTGAATACTGAATATTGATCAATTATTTGGAGTACCCTTATTCATAGTCAGCTTTCACATGCATATGAGGTAACTGAAAGTATCATGGCTTGGGTTAGGTGCACCTTAGTCCTCACAATGTTTTCTTTCATCGTTGAAACTTGAAAGAAGTCTGGTACAGCAAAATTTCCCAGTGCAATACATCATTTCTTGACTGCATTTCCCATGAGCATTGATTGTGGATCTAAGTAAAATAAAATATTTGACAAGTTCAATCTTTCCTGTTTATCGTAATGTTGTGTATTGGTCCATCTGTGATAGATTTTTTTGTTTTCTTTACATTGAGGTAAAATTCATAATGAAGGCTGTAATCTTTGATCTTTATCAGTGAATACTGACATTTACTGAATGAAATGATAGTACAAAAGGACAGAAAAGTCCTTTCATCAAGTAAGACTATCATCTGCATATAGCAAATTCTTAGTAATTCTTTCTCCAATTGTAATGCAATGTTCCTCTTTAGTTTATCCTTCTCAGTTTATTTGCTCAGCATAAATATTGAACAAGAATTGTGAAAGGATACAAGCCTGTTGCATATTTTCCCTGATTTCAAACCACAGAGTAGTCTCCTGTTCATGTTTTAAACAAACACAATTAAGTGTTCTGAATCCCCATCCTTCACAAGATTATTCTTAGTTTATGATCCACACATTCAAATAACTTTGTATAGTCAATAAAACACTAGTAAACATCTTTCTAGTATTCTCTGCTTTCATTCATGATCCAACTGATATCAGCAATGCCCTCTTCTGAATCCAGCTTGAATTTCTGCTGCAATTAATTGAAAACTCTTAAGAGCAGAACTGAGGTTTCTCAAAGAAAAAAGATTAACTGTGTGTTGCCGTGTCCGCTCCTGACTAGGAGTTCTAGCCTTTTCTTCCTGATAGCCCTTCTAGGAATTTTACAATTTCCTAGTCAGTTCTCCAAATCATGTAATAAATCTTTCTCTCTCTGTTTCTCAGTCTGTCTTTATCTCTCCCTTTTCATTGTTCTTTTATTTCTTTCCATAGCGAGATATGTTATGTATATTTTCAATTGTAAACTAAAGTAGTTTTGCTAAAAGGCTACATATTATTTCGTATCTTTTTTTTTTTTTTTTTAATGAACTATGTTATTCTAATGTGGAGATTACAAAGTATCTTCTCTGGTACAAGAAACATTCCCTGTTCCCTCTGTCAAAAATGATGACGTGATCTTTTCCCCCTTGTGTAAAGGGAAGGAGAACTCATGTACTGAAACCTAGTAACTTTCTATACATTCTTTACTTTGTAGTTTTCTCACATAAAGAAGACTTTAAAATGTATTAGACTTGCTTTTGTACGTTGAGACTGAAAGTGAGGAATACAATAATAAATGAAAGATGAAGAGGAAGGAATAGCAAGAGTTTTATAAAAAGAGTTGAGAATAGGTTCTGAGATGAAAAATATAGAATTTTATAAAGGGTAAGACGTCCTGTTGTAGCGCTGTGGGCTCATGCGCTGGATTGCTAAGTCGTTTTGAACCATAAGGTTGGCAGTTCAAGCTTACCAGCTACTCTTTGGAAACCCTATACAGGGTCACTAGGAGTTGGAACTGACTTGACGGCACATAACAAAAAACAACAATAAATGAGAATTGTTGTTGTTGTTGTTATGTGCCGTGGAATCGGTTCCGACTCATAGTGACCCTGTCAGGGTTTCCAAGGCTGTAAATCTTTACGGGAGCAGAAAGCCTCATCTTTCTCCCGTGGAACAGCTGGTAGTTTCGAACTGCTGTCCTTGTGGTTCGCAGCCCAATTCGTAGCCACAACGCTACCAGAGCTCCTTATAAGTGAGAATAGAGGGTGCTTATTGGCGTCCTGGTATGGCGCTGTGGGTTAATGCGCCAGACTGCAAAGCCATTTGAACTGTAAGGTCAGCAGTTCAGGCTCACCAGCCACTCCTTGCAAACCCTTTACAGGGTTGCTATGAGTCAGAATAGACTCCATGGTACTTAACAACAACATCAGTCTGAATGCTCCCTCTCCAGAAGATAACACATAAAAGTAATACTTGACTTGTTTTCTATATTATAATTTTATTTATTCATAAGGCAACTGCCTCTGATGTTAATGGTGTTGTTAAATGCCATCGAGTTGGTTCCAACTCATACTGACCCTGTATAGGGTATCTGCAAAGGGACTGTTGCATTTGAACTGATGACCTTTGGTTCAAACTCATACTGACCCTGTATAGGGTATCTGCAAAGGGACTGCTGGGTTTGAACTGATGACCTTGCAGGTCAAACTGACCTTGTAGTCTATTGCTTATCCTCCAGCACCACAAACACATTAATAAATATACAATTTACCCAAAAATCCATTTTATTTCAAAAGTGAAAACAGAAGGCAAGTGCAATAAACTGTCGCTGTGGAGTCCTGGTGTAGAGCTGGAGGCGAAGCAGTGGACTGTTAACCACAGGTCAGCTATACAAACCCACCAGATGTTCTGGAAACCCTATGCAGGGTCACTGTGAGTCAAACTCACTCAATGATACTTCACAACAAAAACAACAAAGTCCATGTGAATGTATAAACATTGCAAAGCTTTTATAGAAAAGGCAAATACATTTCCCATTTCACATAGTCTAAAACCCAGGTCCATTTTTCTATATCAATTGACATGATTTATGTAAATAACATTTGGCAATTAGAACAAACATTTAACAAAATATTAATTA
>NW_006408562.1:2853642-2864770 GCF_000296735.1 Chrysochloris asiatica | reverse complement strand
ATATATATATATATACATGTGACTTGTGAGGTTGGCACATGCAAAAACCATGTGGAGACCATGTCTGACTTCCCCTGGATTCCCAAGGGGGAAAGAGAATCAAACTCAAAATCAGCTCAACACTGATTCCTATGAAACAGGTCAGACATGCGTCCAACCCCTAATCTGACACCTATCATTCTTTCCACAACATTCTTTGTTTCACATCTGGGTTCGATAATTCATTGCAGTGGCCACATAGAACTCAACAATACTCATGGTTATGGAGTTCATTAGGGAAATGAACAGAATACAATTCAGGTTCAAAACCAATTCAGGATGCAGCAAATCTCCAGTTCCTATCACCTCTTGTCTGCCATACTGCAGGCATATCTCACTTTTGTTTTTTGCCTTTCAGCCATGTGATCTGCTTGAGCAGATGTTACAAAGTTCTTTTAGCCAGTCTGTGAATGCCCAAAGGACACATTATTCAAGTCTGTCTCCTGCCCATAGGGACTTAGCTTTCCTCAGTCCATAGACCCTGAGCTGGAAGTTGCCCTGTCTCTGCAGTTGCTGTTTCTCTAGGTGGGGATCTCAGATGTCACTCATGCTCTGCCTTCTTGATGATCCTGGAATCTTTCATTTCTGCTTCTGAGATAACTCCTTTTGAAATTAACTGGAGGACAAAACTAACCAATCCCAGTCTTAGAGTTTTGTATACCTTATTTGCATGGTCCCAATAATCACTTAGGTCCCACCCAATCACTTAGGAGTCCTGGTGTGCTGCTGTGGATTAATACGTTGAACTGCAAAGTTGGTTTGAACTGCAAGGTCGGAAGTTCAAGCTCCCCAGCTGCTTCTTGGAAACCCTATACAAGGTCACTATGGGTTGGAACCAACTCAATGGCACTTAAGAACAAAAACAACAATTAATCACTTTATGGGAATTAAGAAGACTTTGGATAGAAAAATCATATCAAGTAAATTCAAAGCACCACCGTGATGGACCAGGCAGTGTTTTGTTCTGTTGCGCATAAGGTCGCTATGAGTTGCTATTGACTCAAAGTCATCTAACAACAACAACAGAAAAAATATATACCTTGTGATTGAAAGGAAACCTTCATTTGACTCTTGTGGCTCATTTCTTAATCTTCTTCATGCACCATAATTGATCATGAAGCTGTTAAAAGAGTTGATGCATAGACTCCATCCTAAGAAATCATAATTAATAGGTTTTAAATGGTGCTTTTAAAGTTGTGTGTTTTAAAAGTACCACTGAGGACACTAATGTGCAGCCAGAGTTGAAATTTATTATTGTAGTAAAATAGCATAATCAGAATCTTGAGTATCTTCCATATAAGAGAATAACTATTAAATCTGTGTTTATCCCATATAACCATTATGAAAATGTTTGAATGATAAGTAAACATTGAGGTTTAGAATCTCCAGAGATCCCATTTCTAGAAGGGGACACAGACGGTGTGAACATCTCTGCCTGCTTACCTAGAAAAGCACCTATATTTTTCTATTCTTTTCATTTAAATATGTATTTCAAACTTTTTTTGGTTTTCTCTTAAATAAAGTTCCATACTTTCCCACACATATCTGTGATCATTTTGGGTTTTACAAGAATAATTTATTTTAGAAGGATCAATATGAGGCTGGTCTCTAAGATGTAGATGTTAAAGACACCCTAATTCCCAACATTTCTAAACTGCTATGTTGTTGTTAAGTGCCGTCAAGTTGGTTCCTACCCATAGCGACCCTCTAGAGGGTTTCCAAGGAGTGACTGGTGAGCTTGAACCACCAACCTTGCAGTTCAAATTGACTGTGTAGTCTAGTGCATTAACACACAGTGCCACACCAGGACTCCAAACTGCTATACTACTCCATAATCCCAGATATAAACAAACATTCTACCCTTAGTATCCATTCCCAAGCCCCAGAGTTCTGTAATCTCCTGCAATGTCTCACAGAACTCACAAATTTTCAAGGAAATGACTCATGGAGTTGTGGAGGCAGACAAGTCCTAAATTCATAGCTCTGATGGCAGCCTGGAGGATTCTTGTCACTTATGCCAAGTTGGGCTGTTGATTCACAAGGGTTTGGAAGCTGGCAAACCAGGTCAGGTGAGAGGTCACTGGCTCAAGTCCCAAGAACCAGATGTCAGCTGGAGATGAGCCAGAAGCAGGCTCCAGTTCAAGAGAAAGAATTATGTAAAAATTGCTCAGATCAGTTACAGGGCTGAAAGCTAAAGCAAAAGGACTACACTGGACCTCAAATGACCACAATGGCTAATGGAGTCCTGGGCCAGGGGCCTTCTAGGGCAGTAACTGATGTCTGATTGGTGTTCTCAAGATGGTTTAGCACAAGAATCAGTCCTCTGCCCATCTTCAGTCAAGAAGGGTAGAGGCACAGAGATGGCATTTTTCTCACATCCAGGACGTTGATGCAGATGTGTTTACAGTTTCATGATGTCATACAGTCTGGTTGAGAACACATTGGTCATTACTATGTGTGTTATGAGGGTAAGGTCTGGTCTCAGTCAGTTCTGTACCATGAGCCACCTGCTTCTATTAATTTAGCAGGAAGGTGGCAATTTGTTTTTGTTTTTGTTTTTTAAAAGGGCAGCTGAAAAGAGGAAGTTATTTCTTGTTTTAACATAAATATCAAAGATGAGGGCTAGCTTGCAGACCATACCCTCAGGGAAACTAAGAGTGGTGGCTTGAGTCATAGCCTCTAGTAAGTAGGGATTCAAGAAATATCTCACCTTAATCCTGCTTCATTAACATAAAATAAAACTCACTTCAAAATGGGACCATAAAACCACAGGTATTAACCAAAATCAAAGCCAAGGCATTGTCATTGAGTTGATTCTGACTCTTAGTAATCCTAGATGGGTTTCCAAAATTGCAAAACATTACTGGATCAGACAGTCTCATCTTTCTTCCACAGAATGACTGATAGGTATGAAATAAATAACTTGTATTTAGCAGTCAAATGCTTATCCCAAAGAACCACCTGAGTTTCTTAACCACAGGCCTGGGTGGTAGTGTTTACAGTCCATGACAAAATGGATAACTATGGCTAGAAAATACATATTAAGAAATTATCTGTACTGCAGGTTACTTTGTTCCTTTTTCATAGCTTATTAAACTGTGGCACCCATGGCACAGCAAATGGTTATGCACTGGAATACTAACCAATATTTATCAATTCAAATCCACCCAGATACACCTTTAAAATCAGGCTGGGTGATCTGTTTCTAAAAGGTCATATCACTGAAAAAGCCGTTCTATTCTATACAAAGGATTGCCGTAAGTAGGGACCACCAGTTTTCTGTCAGTTTGTCAGACTGTGGTTCACAGAGCCAATTATTTATTTGGACTAGTTACCTCCATGGGTCTTTGTTTTACTTCACCCTTTGCTCCAGACAAGGAGACAATGATAGTTTTCAGTCATAAGCTTTTAAGATCCCAGTTGCTATTCACAAAGTAAGATGTAGAGCACTTTCTTTATGGAGTCTGGTATGTCAATATTTTTATCCCATGAGATTTCTGGTGTGCTGTTGTGTGTTAATGCGTTGGACTGCAAAGTCAGATTTTACTACCAGGTCAATGATTCATGCCACAAGCCACTCCTCAGAAACCCTATAAATGGTCGCTATGGGTTGGAACTGGCTTGACAGCACTTTACAACAGCAACAACATAGTCCCCACCCACCACTGACCCACCACTCTGGTGGCTTGAAGGTTGCTGTGATTCTAGAAGCTATACAACTGGGAAAGAGATGCCTCCTCAAATCAGAGTTGACCATGATGATAAAAATAGAGTGAAGCCCTCAGGATCTTCACTTGTTGATGGGGAATAACTCAAAATGAAGAAAGACAGCAGAACATTAATAATCAGAGCACAGAATATACAAAGTATGAATCTAAGAAAATTGGAAATTGTCAAAAAATGAAATGGAATGTATAAACATCAGTATCATATGCATTTGGTTGTTGGTTGTTAAGTGCCATGGAGTAGGTTCCGACTCATAGTGACCATGTACAGGGTTTCCAAGGCTGTAAATCTTTACAGGAGCAGAAAGCCTCATCTTTCTCCCGTGGAACAGCTGGTAATTTTGAACTGCTGACCTAGCGGTTCACAACCCGATTCATAACCACTTGTTGTTGTTGTTGTTGTTGTTAAGTGCCATCAAGTCAGTTCCAACCCATAGCGACCCTGTAAGTGAGCTGATATTAGCCATTTTGAATCTGACAATCACATGGTTTACCATGCCAGGAATGAAAGATTGAAGAGGAATGTTGTCACATTCCTTATTCACAGTACAGATTTCCAATGCATAACAGGTTATTAAAAGTATTATGATTTGGGTCAGGAAACCTTAATCCTCAAGCTGTCATCTTTGTTCTTCAACACCTTGAAGAGGTCTTGTGCAGAAGATTTTCCTAATGCTATCTATCTTTTGATTTCTTAACTGCTGCTTCCAGGAGTGTTGATGGTTGAGGGGAGTAAAATGAAATCTTCGACAACTTCAATCTTTTCTCCATTTATACAGATGCTGTTTATTGGTCCACTGGTGAGGACTTCTGTTTGCTTTACACTGAGGTGCAACCCATACCAAAAGCTGTGGTCTTTGAGCTTCATCAATAAGTATTTTAAGTCTTCTTCAATTTCAGCAAGAAAAGTTTTATCATCTGCATATCATGGGTTGTTAATGAGTCTTCTTCCAATCCTGATGCTATGTTTTTCTTATATTATCCAGGTTATTTTCCCAGCATACAGACTGCATAAGTTTGGTGAAAGAATACAACCCTGGCACACCTTTTTTCTAATTTTAAACTTTTCAGTGTTCTCTTGTTCCCTGTTATAACAACTCTCTCTTTGGCTAGGTACAGGCTCCTCATGAACACAATGAAGTGTTCCAGAATACTCATTCTTTGCAGTGTTGTCTATAGCCTGTCACAATCCACACAATTGAAAACCTTTCTGTAGTCAACAAAACACAGGTTAACATTTTTCTGGTATTCTCTGATTTCAGTAAATATCCATTTTATATCAGTAATGATATCCCTCGTTCCATGCCCGACTCAAAACTCTGGAAGTCCTCTATCAATGTAAGGTTGCTGCCATTTTCTGTATTACCTTATCAAAAGTATACTTAGATGTGACACTAATGATATTGTCCAATGATTTCCAAATTCTGTTGGGTCACTTTACTTTGGCAAGAGATATGGATCTCTTCCAGTCTGTTGGCCAGGTAGTTGTCTTCCAAATTTCTTGGCATAGATGGGTGATTGCCTCCAGTGCTGCATCAGTTTGTTGAGAGATTTTAATTTGTACTCCATCAATTCCCAGTGTCTTGTTCTTTGCCAATGCCTTCAAGGCACCTTGTACTTCATCCTTTAGTGTCATTGGCTCTTGATCATATTCTACACCTCTTGAAATGGTTGAACATCGACCGTTTCTTTTTGGTAGAGTGACTGTGTAGTTCTTCCATCATTTTTTGATGGTTTCTGCATCATTTAAGTATGTTGTCCATAGAATCTTCCATTATTGCATGTTGAAGCTTGAATTTTTTCTTCAGTTCCCTCAGTTTGACAAATGCTGAGCGTGTTCTTCCTTTTTTGTTTTCTAACTCCAGGTCTTTGCAAATTGTGTTACAATATTTGATTTTGTCTTCCTTAGCTGACCTCTTAAATTTTCTATTCATCTTTTCTACCTCCTCATTTCTTCCATATGCTTTAGCATCTGTATGCTTGAAAGCAAGTGTCTGAGTCTCTTCTGACATCCAGTTTGGTCTTTTCCTTCTTTTTTGTCATCTTTTTAATGACCCTTTGCTTTCTTCCTATATGATATTCTTGATGTCATCCCACAACTCTTATAGTCTTCAGTCTTTAATGTCTAATGAATCAAATCTGTTCTTCAGCTGATCTCTAAATTCAGGTGGGCTATGTTCAAGGTCATATTTTGGCTTTTGTGGACTCATTTTAATTTTCTTCAGCATCAACCTGAACTTGCATATGAGCAATTGATGATTTATTCCACAGTCTGTCCTGGCCTGGTTTTGGCTAATAATACGGTGTTTTTCCACTGTCTTTCCACAGGCATAGTCAATTTGATTTCTGTGTATTATACCTGGTGAGGTTCATGTGTATAGTAATCTTTTATTGTTTAAAAACAGTATTTGCACTGAAGAAGTCACTGACCTTGCAAAACTCTATCATGTAATTTCCTGTATCATTTCTATCACCAAGTCCATGTTTTCCAATTATTGATCTTTCCTCTTTGTTTCCAACCTTTGCATTCCAACCACCAATAATTACTAATACATCTTGAGTGAATGTTTGATAAATTTCAGATTGAAGAAGTTGGTAGAATTATTCAACTTTATCATCACGGTTTTGGTGGTGGGTGAGTAAATTTGAATAATAGTGGTGTTAACTGGTCTTCTTTATAACTGTAGTGATTTTATCTTATCACAGAGAGTGCTTCAAGATAGATCTTGATATGTTTTTGCTGATGATGAATGTGATGCCATTCCTTTCAAGTTGATATTCCTGATATAGTAAACCTTGTTATTGTCAGATTCAAAATTGTCAACACCAGTCAATTTCAGCTCACTACTGCCTATTATATCAGTGTTTATGTGTTCCATTTCAATTTTGATAATTTCTAACTTTCCAACATTCATACTTGGTACATTCCATGTTCCAATTATTAATGGATGTTTACAGCTGTTTCTCTTCTTTTAAGTTGTACCCCATCAGCAAATGAAGGTCCTGAAGGCTTACTCCATTCATGTTATCACTATCAACTCTACTTTGAAGAGGCAGCTCTCCCCCAGTTGTATTTTGAGTGCCTTCCAACCTGAGGGGTTCATTTTCTGGCACTGTATCTGACAATATTCTGGTGCTTTTCATCATGTTTAAATATTCAGTATTCTGGTGCTATCTGACAGTTTCACTATGGTTCATAAGGTTTTCAGTGACTATTCAAAAGTAGTCCATTTTTCCTTCTTCCTAATCTGATTTTCCAATTATGACACAATAAATAAATGATAGGATGGAGAGAAATTGGTTCTCCAATAAGCAGTAATTAGAAAATTACACCATCCTTCATCCAAGATCTACTGTGCATCTTGACATTTTAAGATGCTAAAAAAGACACATCTTAGCACATAAAATTTCTAAACAAAATCTGATTTTGTTTAATGTAAAGTTTCCCAAACTTGTCTAATATATTTTTTTATCACCATATATAAACTGTGCTTTGATTCACAGACTGGGAACTGAATGGGTCTGTGAACTCTACACATTAACCTCTTGACTGTTTAAGGGTCAGTCCCTTGTCAGTCTGCAGGGATTTCTTAAATGGAAGGGTTCAGAGTCTTTGCTTCCGTATGTCTAATTGTTCTTTTTGCAGCATTTCATGAAGTTTCTAGAAATACAGAGCCTTTGGCATCCTGAAAGTTACCAGAATTCTTACTATCCAAAAAATAAATTCTGTATCACATCCCAATGATAAAAGTTATCACCTGCATTTTCTCTTGTTGGAAACACAATTCCTGAAAAACTAAGAGATCTTTTCAAGATCATATAGGAGAAAATTAAATTCATGTGCTTCTGATCCTGAGCATATTCCAGCATTCATTATCATTATACTTAATACAGTTTACAGAATCCTGGTGTGGTGCTGTGGGTTAATGCAAAGGACTCCCAGGTATGTTTGTACCTCAAGGTTGGCATTGCAAACTCATGAGTTGCTCCTTGGAAACGCTATACAGGGTGGCTATGAGTCAGAACCGACTCGATGGCACTTAACAGCAACAAAGTACAGTTTACAGGTGTAGAGGGTCTCTTGTTTTAGCCAAGTTAATGTCCACTCTATTGCTTGGATATTGGGCCAGTTATATATATTGGAATAAATTCACCTTTGTCACATTACTGAGGAATATTGAGTAGACGTACTAATGATTCTCCAAAGCTCTATCAAATTTTAACACTTGCTTTGAAATTATTTGCTGTTGTTGTTATTAAGTGCTATTTTTCTCAAATGGAGTGGCTGGCTGGTGGGTTCAAACTGCAGACCTTGTGGATTCCAGTCCAGTGCTTATCCTCCAGGGCACACACATTCCCTTTCAGATGCTACTCACTTTAGTTTAGGTGCTTTTTATAGCAGTATTTAGCTGCATGTAAATTGTGTCATCATCATATCAAATAATTTATGTTTCAAAACCTATGTATACCCATAACAACACTATATCTAATCATGGTTATCATTTTTCTTAGATAAACTGTGCTGGAGATTACATGATAGAATTACCAGACCAATGACTTATTCCTGGCAAAGTCCTTTTTTCAACAATATCAATGGAGACCAGACACAAGGACCTCGCCGATGAAATTCCCAGGAATCAAATTGACTACCTATGTGGAAAGCAACGTGTAGGGACTCACGATTTGGCCACAGCCATAGCCCCCGGCAAAAGTCGGCAGGACAGCCCCTCCAGTAAAAGTCAAAGTGGTTCAACTGGCGTCCGAACTAGAAACAGCATGTGCTGGAAACAGCAGACATGGCCTTAGTCTCCAGAAAACAGGAAAAGAATTTCTTGCAAGGTTGGCATGCTCCTTATCGTCTGGTGGTGGTGGTTATGTGCCGTGGGGTAGTTCCGATTCATAATCACCCTTACAGGTTTTCTGAGGCTGTAAATCTTTACGGGAACAGAAATCCTCATCTTTCTCCTGCGCAATAGCTGGTAGTTTCGAACTGCTGACCTTGAGGTTCACAGCCCAATCTGTAACCACTAAGCTACCAAAGCTCCTTTCTTATCCTCTACTCTCTACCAAAAAGAAATCTCTCTCACTTCCGCATATCTTCCCTGCTCTTGTTTACTTGCTTCAATAAAGAAAGATCCGTGTGAACCTTAGTCGTGGTCACTGCCGTGGCTCTCATTTAGAGGTGTTGTTCAGTGGTTGTTGTTGTTGTCGTTAAGTGCCGTCGAATCGGTTCCGACCCATAGCAACCCTATATAGGATTTCCGAGGAGCAACTGGTGATCTTGAACCTCCAACCTTGCAATTCAAATCGGCTTTGCACTCCAGCACATTAACCCACAACCACACCAGTACTCGACAGTGGCCTCCCCTAATTCCCTAGGTGCATTGTATCTGGACGCCAAGTAGTTATTGTCACCCTGACAGAGAAGATGCAAAAGCTAAATATCATCAGCTGAAATGTGGCCACAAGCTGACTATGGAACGGACCATCAATTGTTTATATGCAAGGTTAGGCTAAAGCTGAAGAAAACTAAAACAAGTCCCTGAGAGCCAAAATATGACCTTGAATATATCCTACCCAAATGTAGAGATCATATCAAGAACAGATTTGATGCATTAGTAACTGATGAATGAACACCTGAAGAGTTGTGGGATGACATCAATAACATCATACAGGTAGAAAGCAAAAGGTAATTAAAAATAGAGGAAAGAAAGAAAAGACTAAAATGGATGGCAGAAGAAGAGACTTGTTGTTGTAGTTAAGTGCCGTTGAGTTGATTCCGGTCCATAGTGACTCTGTATAGGGTTTCCAAGGAGCAGCTGGTGAGCTTGAACTGCCGACCTTGCAGTTCAAACGACTTTGCAGTCTGATGCATTAGATAACAACACCACAGACTACTTACTCTTAAATGCAGAGATGCTGAAACCAGTAGAATAAATGATGCAAAGTCAGAGCTGAGCAGAAAATTTCAAAGGACAGCTCAAGAAGACAAATTAACTATTAGAGTGAAATATAAAATGTTTTACCTGCAGTGAAAAGTTAAGAATATGTTCAGCATTTCTCAAGATGAAAGAACTGAAGAAAAAAATAAAGTCTCAGACTGCAATATTGAAGACTTCTATGGACAAAATATTAAATGATGGAAGCAGTATCAAAATGATATAGAATGAGTACACAGAGTCACCGTACCAAAAATAATTGTTTGACAATCATTTCAAGAGGTACCATATGATCAAAAGCCATATGAAAGAAGAAGTCCAAGATATATATTAAAGGCAATGAAAAATGAAATAAAAACAAAAGGCTCCAGGGATTGAGGGCACACAAATTGAAATATTTCAAGTAAATTAATACAGTGCTGTAAATTCTCACTTGTTCATGCCAAGAGATTAGGAAGACAGACAACCAATTGGAAGACATCCATATTTGAGCCCTTTCCAAAGAAAGGCAATACAACAGAAAATAAAAATCATCGAACAATATCACTAACATCATGCGCAAGTAAGAATTTGCAAAAGATATTTCAAAATCTATTGCAGTAGTACATCCACAGGGAGCTGTCAGAAATTTACATCACATTGAAAGAACATGGTTCTCGCTTCTTATGTCAGATGGATCTTAACTGAACACAGAAAATACCAGGAAGATATTTATGTTTTCTTTCTTGACCATGCAGAGACATTTGACTGTGTGGATCATAAAAAACTATGGATAACATTGCAAAGAATGGGTATTCAGAACATTTAATTTTGCTCAGTTAAATAGATAGAACCTTTACATAAACCAAAAGGCAGTTGTTTGAGAATAAGGAATACCTAATGGTATAAAATCAAGAAAGGTTTGTGGCAGGGTTGTATCCTTTCACCATACTGATTCAATCAATATGTTGAACAAAGGACTTAAGAAGTTGCAGTATGTGAAGAAGAATGTGGCATGAGGAATAGAGGAAAACTCACTAACAACCTGTGATATGCAGATGACACAACCTTGCTTGCTGAATGTTAAGAATTTACAGATGAATTTGAAGAAGATATGGTAGCATAAACATCCATTGAAAATTGGAACATGAAATATATGAAGTATGAATCTGCAAATATTGCAAGATGTCATAAATGAAATGGAATGCATAAACATCGATATCTTAGGCATTGTTATTGTTGGTGTTAGATGCCATCAAGTTGGTACCAACTCATAGCAACCTTGTGCACAGCAGAACGAAACACTGCCCAATCCTGGGTCAACCTCACTATTGTTGCCATGCTTGAGCACATCGATGTTGCCACTTGGCCAATCCCTCTCTTTGGGGGTCTTCTTCTTTTCCTCTGACTCTCCACCTTGCAAAACATGATATCCTTCTCCAGCGA
>NW_006408562.1:2846728-2851763 GCF_000296735.1 Chrysochloris asiatica | reverse complement strand
ACAGTACAACAAACTGACAGATGAGTGGTGGGTCTTAGGCATTAGTGAGCTGAAATGGACTGGTATTGGCCATTTTGAATCTGACAACCACATAGTTTAGTGTGCCAGGAATGACAAATTGAAGAGGAATGCTGTCGCATTCTTTGTCATAAAGAACATATTCAGATCAGTCATGTGGTACAATGCTGTCTGTGATAAGATAATATCCATGTGCCTACAAGGAAGCCTAGTTAACACCACTATTATTCAAATTTATGCACCAACCACTAAAGCCAGTGAGGATGAAATATAAGAATTCTACCAACTTCTCAATCTGAAATTGATGCAATCAGGATATATTGATCATTACTGGAGACTGGAATGCAAAGGTTGGGAGCAAAGAGGAAGGATCAGTAGTTGGAAAATATGGCCTTGGGATAGAAATAATGCTGGAGATCGCATGATAGAATTCTGCAAAACTAATGATTTGTTCATTTAAATTACCTTCTTTACACAGCATAAAAGATGAATATACACCTGGACCTAGCCAGATGGAATACACAGAAATCAAATTGACTATATCTGCGGAAAGAGACAATGGAAAAGCTCCATATCATCAGTCAAAAAAAGGCCAGGGGCAGATTGTGGAAAAGACCATCAATTACTCATATGTAAATTCAAACTGAAGCTGAATAAAATGAAAACAAGTCCATGAGAGCCAAAATATAAACTTGAATATACCCACCTGAATTTAGAGATCATCTGCAGAACAGATTTGATACATTAAACACTAAAGACCAAAGACCAGAAGTGTTGTGGGATGACATGAAAAACATCATATATGAGGAAAGCAAAAAGTCATTAAGAATACAAGAAAGAAGGAAAAGGTCAAAATAGATGTTAGACAAGACACTGAAACTTGCTCTCAAGCATAGATATGCTAAAGCAAATGGAAGAAATGAGGAGGTCCAAGAGTTGAACAGAAAATTTCAAAGATCAGCTCGAGAAGATAAAGCCAAATATTGCAACAAATTGTGCAAAGATCTGGAATCTGAACACCAAAAAAGAAAGAACATATTCAGCATTTCTGAAACTGGGGACCTGAAGAAAAAAATCAAACCTTGTCTTTCATTATTGAAAGATTATCTGGACAAATTATTGAATGATGCAGAAAGCATCAAGAGAAGATGGAAGGAATACACAGAGTTACTGTGCCAAAAAGAAATGGTTAATGTTCAACAGTTTCAAGAGGTAGCATATGATCAAGAGCCATTGATACTGAAGGAGAAAGTCCACGGTGCATTGAAGGAATTGGCAAAGAACAAGGTACCAGGAATTGATGGAATAAAAATTGAAATCTTTCAAGAAAGTGAGGCAGCACAGGAGGCATTCATTCATCTATGCTAAAATGAATAATTTGGAAGACAACTATCTGGCCTACTGATTAGAAGAGATGCATTTTTGTGCCCATTCCAAAGAGAGATGACCCAATGGAATGCAAAAATTATCAGATAATCTCTTTGATATTCCATGCGAGTAAAGTTTTACTGAAGGTAATACAGAAATGACTGCAAGCATACATTGATAGAGAACTTCCAGAGGTTCAAACTGGCTTCAGAGGAGGCCGTGGAATGAGGGATATCATTGCTGATGTCCGATGGATCTTGGCTGAAAGCAGAGAATATCAGAAAGATGCTTACCTGTGCTTTATTGACTACGCAGAGGCTTTCGATTGTGTGGATTATGACAAGCTATGGACAACATTGTGAAGTATGAGTATTCTGGAACATTTAATTGTGCTCATGAGGAATCTGTATCTGGACCAAGAGGCAGTTGTTTGAACAGAACATGGGAACACTGATTGGTTTAAAATTAAGAAAGTTGTGTAACAGGGTTATATCCTTTCACCATACTTATTCAACCTGTATGCTGAGCAAATAATCCAAAAAACTGGGTTAAATGAAGAAAACCATCCATCAGGATTGAAGGAAGACTCATTAACAACCTGCGATATGCAGATGATACAACCTTGCTTTCTGAAAGTGAAGCAGACTTAAAATTTTTACTGATGAAGATCAAAGAGCACAGCATTCAGTATAAATTACATTTCAATGTAAAGAAAACAAAAATCCTCACCACTGGACCAATAAACAACATTCTTATCAACAGAGAAGAGACTGAAGTTGTCAAGGACTTCATTCTTCTTGGATCAACTATCAACACTCATGAAAGCAGCAATCAAGAAATCAAATGATGTATTGAATTAGGCAAATCTGCTGCACAAGACGTTTTTAAAGTGTTGAAGAGCAAAGAAGTCAGCTTGAGGACTAAGGTGTGCCTGAGCCAAGCCATGGTATATTCAATAACCTCACATGCATGTGAAAGCTGGACAGTAAATAAGGAAGACTGTAGAAGAATTGATTCATTCGAATCATGGTGTTGGAGGAGAATATTGAAAGTGCCATGGGCTGCCAAAAGAAACAACAGATCCACGTTGGAAGAAGTGCAGCCATAGTGCTCCGAGGAGACCAAGATGACCAAACTTTGTTTCTCATACTTAGGACATATTGTTAGGAGGGAACCAGTCACTGGAGAAGGAAATCATGTTTGGTGAGGTGGAGGGTCAGAGAAAAAGAGGAAAATTCCCAATGAGATGGATTGGCCAAGTAGCAGCATTGATGGACTCAAACGTGGCAACAGTAATGAGTTGGCCCAGGATCATACAGTGTTTTGTTCTGCTGTGTATAAGGTTGTTATGGGTCAGTACCAACTTGATGGTACCTAACAACAACAACAAAATGGTAACATAGAGGTTACAAGTCAAGCTGCTAACTTCAATATTAGCAGTTCAAAACTACCAGCTCCTCTTTAAGAGAAAGGTGAGACTTTCTACTCCTATAAAGATTTATAACCTTGGAAACTCTATACAGGGTCACTGTGAGTTGAAACAGACTCTGAGACACATAACTGCCACCAACACTGATCAAGTTCAGCCTTTGGTATAGATTGTATCTCGATAGGAAGAAAACAATAATCCTCACAATTGGACCAATAAGTAAAATCATAATAAATGGAGAAAAGTTTGAAATTATCAAAGATTTAATTTTGCTTGGATCCACAATCAATGCAAGTGGAAGTTGCATTGAAATAAATCAAAGAAATTATTACATTAGACACAATTGTTGCAAAACATCTCTTTAAAGTATTAAAGTATAAAGATATTACTTTGAGAACTAATGTGCAGCTACTCCAAGCCATGGTAGTTCAGTTGCCGTATACAAATATGAAAGTTGGACAATGAATGAGAAAGAATATAGTAGAACATATGTATTTCAATTTTGGTATTGGCAAAGAATATTCACAACCCCATGGACTGCTAGAAAAACAAAGAAATCTGTCTTGGAAGAATTATAGCCAGAATGTTTCCTAGACATGAGGATGGTGAGACTTTATCTCTTGTTCTTTGGACATGTTATCAGGAGGGAACAGTCCCTAGAGAAGGACATCATGCTTGGAAAAGTGGATACCAGAAAAAGAAAACCCCACAAGGAGATGGATTGACACTGTGGCAGCAAGAACAAATTCAAACATAATAGTAATTGTCAGAACGGCTCAGGACTGAGCAGTGATTTTTTCTGTTGTGCGTAGTGTTGCTAAGAATCAGAACTACCTCGAAGGCATATAACAACAACATTAAATTTTTATTAGTTAAATTTCAGGGAATATAGGCTTAAAATGCACTCGAATTTATACTGAGAAGAATTTCCTTGCACATTATTATTAAATGATTACTCTTTCATTTTAAATCAATCTCTTTTTACTCAACACTGTAGCGAAGAATGACACCTAATGTATTCCTTCAGAAACCAGCACTGTTTACAACTGATTACTGTCATTTTACTTTTGAAATATGTTGGGGTGAGAAGAAAGACTATATTCATTATTTATCTACATAAAATTTCCCCTAGCATAAGTCATTTCTTTGAAATCCACTAAAAGTTCCCACGTAGTCCATACATTCCTTTAGCTTTGATGGTGGGAGGTAGGGGAAAGCAAGAATCTCATTACAGTAAAAATCCTAAGTGGCTATGCAATCTATCTCATATTTCAGTTCTTACTAGGATGCTCTCATCTGGCATTCATGGGATGGATTTGGAATGCCTAAAGCAATGTAGGACTCAATATCACATCTTTGGACAGCTGTAACTGATGAAAAGTTATATTGAGCACAAATCCATTTACTTTTCTTTCAATAGTTACTTAAGACAAGACCTCAAATTCACAGAGAAAATGTCTAATATCATTTCATCCCATCTACCTCCCAAATGTATCAACTCTGAACTTCTACTTACTCTCAAAGCATTTTATCCTTACCATTTTCTATAAAGATATTTTCTATAATTTAAAGTCATTTCCATTTTCATTAAATATCCGAATTAAAACTCCAAATTCCTCTAGTCTTTCCAATAGGCAAAGACCAGATTAATATGTTAATGGAGAAAGCATTTGGCTTGGCCAGAATAAAGTAGAATTATTGCCATCTCATTTTAGTTCATTAGAAATGCAGTCCAATGTGGTATTTATTTTTCAACAACCACATATTGCTATTGACCTATAGCTAGCTTATTATAAACATAAATTATATAGTGATCAATGTGGAGAAGAAATGTTATTTATACACAGTATTAATGTGAAATTTCATCTCGTTTATCAAGTCAGGAATTTTCAGATTTGCCTTTAATGAATTGTCCACCTTTGAAACATTTTTATCTTTACCGCCATTGATTTGAGATCCTACTTTGCAGTCCAGCACGTTAACTCAAGAGTGCCACACCAGGAGTCCATATATATAGGAATCCTAGTGTGCAGAATAATGCGCTGGACTACTAGGTCAGTTTGAACCATAAGGTTGGTGGTTCAAGCTCACCAGTCACTCCTCAGAAATCCTATAGAGGGTCGTTATGGGTTGGAACTGACTTGACAACACTTAACAACAACAACAACTATAAATATATATAAATAATATATTTGTTGTTGTTGTTAAGTGCCGTCGAGT
>NW_006408562.1:2835033-2845718 GCF_000296735.1 Chrysochloris asiatica | reverse complement strand
GTAGCGTAGTGGTTACGAATAGGCCTGTGAACCGCAAGGTCAGCAGTTCGAAACTACCAGCTGTTCCGCGGGAGAAAGATGAGGCTTTCTGCTCCGGTAAAGATTTACAGCCTCGGAAACCCTGTACAGGGTCGCTATGAGTCGGAACCGACTCCACGGCACATAACCACCACTATATATATATCACATATACAATTCAGTGGCAACAACAAAGGGCTCAAACATAACAGTTGTGAGGACATCAATAGAACAAAAGGAGTAACCCACTTAATTGATGCCATGGATTAAGTTCCAAATCATGATGACAGTTAAATGTATCTGAGGAGCAGCCGGTAGTTTTGAACTGTTGACTAGTGTTTAGGTTCACAGTCCAATGCTTATTCTATAGTTGCACACCACCACACCCTTGTATTCAAGTCAACTTTTTATTTTGAAAACTTAGCAATGCTTTAGGATTTCTCCGTTATTGTTTCAGTTCATGAGAAGCCATGTAATATAAGATGTAGGATCTCTGGAACTAGACAGTCTTGCCATGAACATCAGCAAAGCCACTTACTTGCTATGTGACATCCAGCAATTTTCTTAAAATCCTGTATTTCAGTTTACTAATATTTGTGTTTAGATAATAATAACTGCCTCACATAATTGTTTTGAGCATAGAATGAGTTAATATACATAAAGCCCTAATAACAGTATTTGGTAAATAGTAAATGTTTGGCTGTCATTCTGATGTTAATGATGTCAGTCATCACAACAAGGATTCAATTTAATAGTCACAAATCTTACTGACTGTCAAAACCAGTATTCATGTGAATTCAATATATTTGAATAAGGAAAATGTGGTAAGACACAAGATGTACATTTTCATGGTTGTGTTAGTCTACATCTAAGTGAAATTGCTAATGATTCTATATCTAGACACTGTAAAATAGCTTTCTTTCTTTTGAAGATTCTTAAGCATATCCTCTAGTGCACTGTAGAAAATGCCAGAAGTTATATTATCATGGACCCAAAGGGACAGTTATGGAAGCACTGAAAAACATATCTACCTAATGCTATTCATGAATCTAACAATAAATTGTGCTTATCTCAAATGCAAAAAACTAAAACTAAAACAATGTTTCAAAGCAAATATTTTATACAATTTATTTTCCCTAAACCTAATTAATAAAACTACCAGTGTCTTATTACCACAGTGCAGCACTGTGGGTTAATGTACTTGACTACAAAGTTGGTTTGAATTGCAAGATCAGTGATTCAAGCTCACTGGTTGCTCCTCAGAAACATTATATACAGGGTCACTATGATGCGGAACTGACTTGAGGGCACTTAACAAGAAGAACACTATTAAAACAAATTTGTGGAAGATTATGCTTATAACTCAAGGTTGGGAGAAGTTAGGCTTTTGAAGAAAGAACAAGATGAAACCAACATAAATATAAATTATTCAAATCTTGATGAAATTATTCAAATCTAGAAATTCAGGATGATCCAGAAGAAAAAAAAAATTATTTACTGCACTACTTTAAACATTTAAGTAGCTTTATTCCATCTGAAAACATTAACAAGTATTACTTGTTAACTGGCATGTTAAGATTGATACCATAAGATCTTTGTTGTTATTTTGTTAAGTGCCGTCAAGTCGATTTTGACCCATAGCAACACTGTATAGGTTTCCAGAGACCAGTTTGTGAGCTTGAACTGCCACCTTTAGGTGATGCAAGTTTGATTGCTAACCTAGTTTGGCAGGTGAAACCCATCAAGCTATACTATAAAAGAAAATACTTCATAATTTAATTTCATTAAAATTGCAATCAAGAAAATTCTGAAAAGTTCTATTCTGTAACACATGGAATTGCTATGAGCTCTATATCTGTGTTTAAATATATCATTGTTATATGCCATCCAGTTAGTTCTTACTTGTAGAAACAAGTTTCCTAGGAGTAACTGGTTCCTGTGAATCTCTGACCTTTCAGTGCAAAACAACCTTTTAATCCAGTGCTTATCCTATATAGTCAAACCAGAACATCTAAACATATAATACTAAATATTAATGCATAAGTACATAATATGCAAAGCTATCTAACAGGAAAAGTTGTAGATCATAATATGGGCACATAAAGATTTGATCCTAAAATGTATAGCACTACAAGGGAGCTGAAGTTTTTATGACTAATTATGGTGTCGTTGAACATAGTCTCACTCCATGGTGGCACTGTGTACAACAGAACAAAATACTGCCCAGTCCTGTATCAACCTTATTATTGTACTGTTGTGATGCCTGGGTTCTCATCAGCTCATTTTTGGATGGAGATTGCCAGGACTTTCTTCCAAAGGTCCTTGGAAAAAAAAAAAAAAAAAGTCAAACCCTTGGGTTAGCAACTAAAGACATTGACCTTTTGTATTATTTAAACTTTAAATTATAATTTGATAAATATTATAACAGGATTTATGAATGGATTATGGAGCCCTGGTATGGCTCTGTGAGTTAATGCACTGTATCACAGGGTCATTTTGAATCACAAGGTCGGCGGCTCAAGCTCACCAGCTACTACTTGAACACCTCATACAGTGTTGCTATGAGTTGGAATTGACTCGATGGCACTTAGCAACAAGAATTGATGAATTAATCTATTGTTGAGTAACCAAAACAGATAAACAAACAGCAACTGTTATGGTGGTGTGGGCTGAAATGAACCAGAAAATTCCACGCTATTGAAATGCGACTATAGTTACTTTATAAATAGGTTGTGCTAGAAGGAAATTATTACAGATATCTTTGTAAACAATCTACCATTAGCAGTATATGGTGAGCATTATTTATTTATTTTATTCCCTTAACCAGTTACTCTAGTCTTTCAAAATGTGTTGTTGTTATTGTGTTAAGTCAGTTTTGACTAATAGTGACTCTGTATAAGATTTCTGAGGCTACAACTCTTTGAAGGAGCAGAAATCCTCATCTTTCTCCCATGGAGCAGCTGGGTAGACCCAAAACTCCAAACTTGTGGTTTGTTCTACAAAGCAGTGTTTTTTCTATAAAGCCACAGTGTTCTCCAGACACTCAAAAAATCGGCATTGATAAATACAGAGGAAACTATGGATTAAAAACGTAACTATCAAAATACAGTTCACAGTTGATGCCAAACGAAAACGCTATGTTAACATCATTCTTAAGTTTCTCAAAACTAAGGAATCAGAAAAAACAACAGCAAAAAGTATTTGTTTAAAAACATACTACACACATGCACACACAGAGATCTGTTAAAAGAAAAATAAAGTATTATAAATGCTAAATCATGACCTTTAAGAAATCTAATTTTAGATGCCTAATATCATGAGAAAAGCTCTTAATGTTTACTAGTCTTGCTGAGTTGCTCTAAAAAGCCTCCTGTAGCTCAACAATCAATCAAAAGCTAGAGTGTTAAATATTACATATCTGCAGATGTTTAGGTTGACTCAGGACATACTGCCCATTACCAGGCGTTACTGACAGCATGATGTAGCTGTCCCCTCTTTTTTTCCTTTCTTTTCTTAATCAAGAACCAAAAGAAATGATGTAATTTTAGACAGTCCATCCAAATACAATCAGGGACAAACCACCCAAGCAAAGCGTGATTGGACACATATTGCTATGTCAGAAATAGACCTTCTAAATTCGCATTTTAACAAAAATTAATCAAGATGCTTCCCTTGATGTATACCAAGATTATATTTCCTGTGAGATCAGACAAAATACACAACGCATGAATTATTTATCTTCCATCTGGAGCCTTAGTTTCCACAATTTCTCTGTAAATCCAAAATGTTAGTTAGCACTTAATGTAAAAATGTAAATTACCGGTTAAGCTCTGTTTTAAATCTAAGGAGCGAACCAACAAGCAAAGATATCAAATTATTCCACCACAAAAGCAGCACAAAAAGCAATCTCTCTCCTTGTAAAAATTTATCTGGCAGTCATAATGAAAGAACTGCACAGATTTTGAAATTGTTTTCTACCATATTTTCTTCTTTGAGGTTGCTTTTATTTGTATGAAACCTTCATTTTACCCTTTTAACTTTGTATTTTAATGCATTTCTTCTACCTGCCAACTACTAGTCTGCAGTGACACCACTCCTGTAATTTCCGCTGTACCCGAAGAGCCCTGTTGAGGCTGAGATTTATTAGAAGGTAGTCAGATAAATTTTATATTAAAAATAGCCTTATTAAAATAACCTTTTTTTCTGTAGTTGCCAGCATTTTCTGAAACCTCCAATGATGAAAAATTCTGTGTTGATGTGAATCAAATAAATATTAGAATATAATTTATCAGACAACATATCATCGTTGATATGATCATGGCATATGAATGACCTACACCCTTGAGCTCTGTCAATCTACACCCCTAAGCTCTGAAGTGGACATTAATTCCTATGAACGCACTATGTTTCCTTCTGGAAAAATAACTAACTAAATGATTGCCCTGTGTTGAATTCAACTCAGGGAGACTCCATGTGTGTCAAAGTGAAAGTTTCATATGGCTTTTAATGGCTGATTTTTCAGAAATACCTAGCAAGGCCTTTTTTCTGGGAGCCTCTAGCTGCACTCATACCTCTGAAATTTCTGTTAGCAGTCTGGAATGTTGACTATTTGTACCACCCAGGGACTCATCAACAGATTCTGTGCTAGACTTTCCTCTTCCCTTAATTTCTTTTTGTCACCTATTTGACTGCCCAATGTTATGTATTTCAAGAAGTATAAAATAAAATGCATGCTCTATTTTCTCGACTTGAATTCAGTGTAGATGGGGAAAGAAAATATAAGTGGTGAACAGATGAAACACCAGACAATGAAAATATGCTTTCTGTCTCTAAATCATCTGGTGCTACATTCAACCACAGATCCATGCTTACATTTTGAAGATACTGGTTGAGAAGAAAACTGAACGAAAAAGTAAAGTTTGTTGAATTTAAAACTATGTAAGATTATGATGAATATGAGTTTTTAACAAAGACATTTAGAAAACAGAAGTAAAACCTAATCTTGCTCTAGATACAGGTTGTTAAGTGTTATTGAGCCAGTTCGAACTCATAGAGATGTTGTATAGGGTTTCCGAGGAGCAACTGGTGGGTTTAAACAGTTCAGTGCTTATACTACACTGCTATACCAGTGTATGGATATGGTAGTCTTGGTTTTTGATTCACAGTGATGAGGGTTCAAATGGCAAGCTGTCAAAACAGGGTAGTAATCTATTGAAGATAAAGAATCCGAGAATAGAGTCAATGAAACTGAATGACGGCTGCAGTATTTGGAGGACAGTGATACTCGACTCTTGATTAGCATTTTGTTGTTGTTGTTTCTTTCAGAGTTTTGTATACATAATCCCATTGCCTTCTTGCCTATATGGTTCTGCAGAGCTATCAGAGCTTAGCATCACTGGTTCTCCTTTGTAGTAATTTTGTTTTTCAAGAGCTGCTGTCAGGATTCTTCCCTCATCTATGGTTTTGGAAAGTCTGATGATGATATATCTTGCTGATCTTCTTTTTAGATCTATTCTGTGTGGAGTTCCTTTAGCTTCTGTGATCCTTATTTTCTCATCTTTCAGATTAGGGAAACTTTCTTCCAACAACTCTTCAAAGATTTCTGTTTATTCTTCCTTAACTCTTAGTAGTTTATTCCAATCCCTTGTAAGTTATTTCTCTTCATGGTGTTCCACGTAAATCTTAGACTTTCTTCAGAATTTTCTTTCTTTTCTCTGATTATTCTTCTATTACTAACATACTAATATTGAGAAATTTACCTTCAAGCTCAGTAATTCAGGCTTCCGTTGATTCAAATTTAAGAAGGAAACAGAAGATTCTAACAAGGAAAGAAAATAAAAGACAGGAAAACAGAGCTATAGAGTAGAAAAATAAGAGAGAAAATAAAAAGCATAAGAAAAATCACTAAACAAAACCAGAGAGAGGGAAGATGGAAAGCAAAAGAGACTAGAGAGTAGTAAAGAAAGATAAAGAATTTTTAAAGGCAAAGGAGTAGAAAAGGGGGAAAAGAGAACAGAAGAAAAGAAAACAACAACAACAACAAAACAAAAGCAGAGATAGAAGATACAAAAATGAGGGAAGGAAACAAAGAAAGAAAACAATTAATGGAAAAAACAAAACAAAACAAAAAACCAGTGCAAGTACTAGCTCTAAAGAGGAGAAAGCAAGATGGCAGTTAGATGATGGGAAGCCATCCACATGGACTCCTGCTCATCCAAGGCTGGCCTGGTGACTCTGGGCTCTGTGTATCTGGAGTAGTGCCCACTGGACCTCAGATCTCCACTTGGCACAGCTGTCTCACTCTAGCATGGCACTAAGCTCCGGAATAGCAGGACTTGTCCTGGAGGTGGAGGAGAGTGGGAGCCAACCACACCAGTGTGTCTCCATTCTGTCCCATCTTGCTCAGCTTCTCCACCCAGTAACTACTGAATCCTTCTCTAACCTTTCCACTCCAGGGTTCTAGGATTATGATCTGTGTCTGTTACACTTGATCTCCCATATCTTTGTTGTAGAGGGTGTAGCATATCTGCCTAGACCAGCTTCTTGCTAGAATCTTCCTAGCAATACTTTTTAAATTACCTTTGAGTGTGTGTGTGTGTGTATGTGTGTGTATAGTGTGTATGTTTAACCTTACAGGTGCTCTTGAAATATTCAAATTTTGCTCATGGAAAATAAGTGTTTTACCACAGAAATTCGTATTTAAAGTATTTTAATGTGATTTATATACATGACAATGATGTGTAAGAACAAAGTAAAATAATTCTATAGAAGTCTTCTAAGTTTAAAAGAAATAAGCAGCTTCTGGATTGGAAGTACCTTCAGTCACTCTAAAATTTTTAAATGATTCTAAATTCAATATTTTATTTTCATCTTTCACTATCAAAGGAATAATAATGTTTGTTTCATGTTTTAAAATGTAATAATTAATTGAAGTAGATGGAAAATGAGAATCACAACAATCAATTGCCTACTTGCTTCAAAGTATACCTTAGATGCTTACATTAATGAAGCAATTGTATTCCAAACAAACTTTATCATTAAAAATAAAGGTAGAATTTTGACTGTAGATAATTTTCTCTATTATCTCCAATTAGGATATTTTGATTATTGTACATAATGATTGTTTTAAAATATTACTTATTATTGGTAAGAAAAGAAAAAAAGAGAAGCTTTTTTATGTTGGTTTGTCCATTTTATTAGTTAATTAGTAGTATTGTAATTAACTAAGTACTTAATGAATATTGAATTCATTCAAGATAGAATATTTAAAAACAAACTCATGACTACTATTTATCCCAACCAGTTCATTTCATAATAAATCAATCAAGTTTCCTATTACCTAATCATGAAAAATGAAAAACAATTCTCAAAAATTTTATTAAAATATTTGAATATTTCAAGATTACTTGCAAGATTACACATGTATACTGGGCTATTCAGAGCAGGAGTGAGGAATCTTTATTCTGCGAAAATTTATAGCATCATTATCAAATCAAAAATTAACCTACTGTATTTGGTCAAACATTTCATCAACTCACCCCTAATGTGGTGGATAAGGAGCTCTGGTAGCATAGTGGTTACGAATCAGGCTGCTAACCTGAAGGTCGGCATTTCAAAACTACCAGCGGTTCCGCTGGAGAAAGATGAGGTGTTCTGCTCCAGTAAAGATTTACAGCCTCGGAAACCCTGTGCAGGGTCACTATGAGTCGGAACTGACTCCACTGTCCTTAACAACAACAACAACAATGTGGTGGCTGGAACTGTGGTTTCCTTGACCAGGCCAGACCAAATGATTTTCCAGACCTTATATGTATGGCCTGTGGGGTGGAAGTTCACCACCTCTGGTTTAAACGAAAAGATTAAGGACAATATAGAGCCATTTGGCTAAAAAGTAAAACAAAACAAAATGTTCTTTATTTCTTTGTATCTGAGTCAGGGAGTATAAACTTTTTCTCAGAATATCAAATGAGCTATCAGAGGAATCTGAAGATCAGATGAATCAGTTCACAAAAGCACAAAAGATTTTGGATGTTAACCACCAGCTGAATAATTATTTTTGTTCACTTATAGATTTATAAATCTGACACTGCTAATCATCCCCAGTTTTCCATTCATTCCTCAGCTTCCTATTTGGTAACAGAGTCACCCTCTCTAGTTCAGCCATGCATATGTCTACTTATGGGAGGCAAAATTCCCAAACTCCCCTTGCAGCTGGTTTTGTTTTGTGACCATGTGTCTGTGTTTTGCCAAGTGGAATGTGAACAGAACTAACATATGCATCTTCTAACTTGCCCACTAATTTCTTTGCCTCAAACCTATGATGTGAATGCAAAAGTAATAACTGGTGACCATGCTCCAAATCTCATGAATCAGAGGCATCCTAGAGAATCAGGTTGCTAAAATGTCAGTAATAGTGTGTGTTTCTGGGTGCCTATGTGTCCTGGTATGGGACTGTAGTGTAAACACTGGATTGCTAACTGCAAGGTCGGTAGTTCAAGCCCACCAGCTGCGCTTAGGAAATCAAATACAGGGCTACTATGAGTCAAAACTAACTTGACAGCACTTAAAAAACAATAACAACACATGTCCTGGCCTCTCAACTCCTGCCAAACTATTGTTCAGAGTAAAATGGCACTTGAATTGATAGTTGAGGGAATATGGAGACTCTTAAAAGAATTGTCTATCTACTTACATGAGGTGAAAACTGAGGTGTCAACTGAGTTTTCTCTTTCTCTGAGTTTGAGATAAAATAGGCTCAATTATTTTATCCTATGGATATTTTAATGTTTATTTCCATCACATCTTTGTAACAATTCTTGAAATCCTAGCTTTTTTTTGATGATCATTTATTAAAGCTAACATTCTTTTTCATCTCAATTCTACATCATGTATGGAAATCAACCACCTTTTTCAATGAGTTACTTCAAAAAGGAAAAAAAAAAATATTGGAGAGTTTGAAAAGCTAGTCATACTAAAGTTTTCTGTGACTAGAGAACTTTATTTGACATCATTACAAGCATTGTTGGTGTTGGTATGTGTCTTCAAGTTGATTCCGACTCATAGTGACCCCACATAGAGTTTCTGTGGAACGGCAAAGCATAGGCTTAAAAATCAACATCCTTGATTTTTAAGTCATCTGAACCAACTCTCTGCTTTGCAGGAGAAAAGATTTGGCCTTGTGCTTCTGTCAAAAATACAGTCTAAGGAACCCTAAGGGGAAGTTGTAGTCTGTCATATAGGGTTCCTGTGTGTCAGAATTAACATAATGGCACACAACAAAAACATTAGAAATGTATCAATTAAATAATTTATCTTCATTCTAGGGGACCATCTACAGACCATTGTTAACAAAACTCTTACATGACCAGTGTACAGAAAGGCCCAGTGATTAAAAGGCCAGATTCTAAAATCAAAATCTGGGTATTAAACTAATTACAACTACAAGTAAATGGGGACTTTACTTCCATTTCCAGTACCTTTTGCTAGAAAAGGAAAAAAAAACAAACAAAAACCATAAACACTTCATTGTAGGATTATTGTGAAAAATCAGAATAATAAACCTGATACATTTAACAAAGTGCATCATAAATTCGATATCTGTTTTTTCTTCTCTCATTCTCTCTTGCTATCTGTACTTATATATATATATGTCCCTCTTTCTATGTATTTCTGTTCAAATTATAGTCTAATTAGCATTTGCCTCAAGCCTACCATAAGTAAGAGAAATAATGTTTCATGAATAACTTAAAAAAAATGCAATTCAAATCTTTCTCGCAAATCTTCCACATACATTTATTTCTGAGTTCTATCAAAAACTGTGTTGTGATAAAGAAGATATAGAAAAAGCACAGGTCAAAGAATCAAGGAACCAGTGCAGCAAAAAGAACATAACTATCAAATATTTATGCTTAATTGAACACTCATAGAACCGAAGTTATAGTCCTCAAAACTTCTGGACTCATTAAAGTTTTATTTTTCATTGATTTCAGAAGTCACTGAAAAAATATTGTGAGGTAAACTATTTCCAAAGCCAAATTTGCTCAGACATGCTGGTTGTTGTTGTTAAGTGCCATCGAGTCTGTTCTGACCCATTGTGACCCATATAGGGTTTCCGAGGAGCAGCTGGTAAGTTTGAACTACAAACCTTGCAGTTCAAATGGCTTTTCAGTCTGGCGCATTAACCCACAGCACCACACCAGGAATCCATACACGCTGGTATTTGGGTAGAATGAATGATTCTGAGTGTGTGTGATGGGAGTGGGAGAGATTTTAGTTCCAATGTGTGTTGTGCAAAAGGATTAAGTGGTATTACCTGGAAAACCTCTGATTGCTCGAGTATTACTCTGGTAGAATAGTGATTGTGAGTTGGGCCCCTAACCGCAAGGTCAGTAGTTCGAAACTACTAGTCGTTCCACAGGAGTAAAATGAGACTTTCTGCTCCCAGAAAGGTTTACAGCCTCAGGAACACTGTGCAGGGTCGCTATGAGTCGGAACTGACTCCACGGCACGCCACCACCACCACCACCACCACCAATGGTTTGTAAAATGTGTGGAATTGTTTTTCCCCAAAGTGTGCTAGGGTATCATATGCCATGAATCATATAACATGTGTGTTGTATTTTTGTACTTATATCCTAGAGTGTTCCTTGGAGGCCAAGATGGCCAAA
>NW_006408562.1:2832986-2834868 GCF_000296735.1 Chrysochloris asiatica | reverse complement strand
TAGTGAGGTTGGCCCAGGATCGGGCAGTATTTCATTCTGCTGTGCATAAGTTCCTATGAGTCGGTATCAACTAGATGGCACCTAACAACAACAACAAAATCCTAATTCACCAGTAGCCCCGTTTGTCAAAAACTATGAGCTAAAATTTTGAGATGTGTAAGTACGCCAGCAACTGAAATCAGGAAACAGTGACTATCTTCTGACAACCTGGGTGAGGCACTATGGCAGAATGTAATGGGTTTCCCAGCCACTACCACACTTCAGTGAAGCAAGAACCATCCCGTAGATGGCTTTCATCCAGTACAGCTACTCATTGGTCTTATTCTCAGCTCATGCTTCTTTTTGCCCCTCCTAAAATCCTGATTTCTTATGTATTACACATACAGAGGGGCTACTGAATTGCTAAACACTGATGAGGATGTAATACTGAAGGGTCAAGATTCAAAGGAAATCACAAACCATGAATATATCTACTGATGTACATTTTGATAGTAAACAGAAGCAAGGATTGCAACACATATCTTCTCAAATGCCTGCAAAAGCAGCACTGAAACGGTGATCTAGGAAAGCCAGAGGTCAAGTGCTATGTTGGCCCCAGATGTAAAGTAGTTCTGAGTGTACCAGAAAATCCGCAAATCCATGAGAGGTTTGTATTAGAAGAATGAGAGAACAACAGTGGGGAGGCCACAGATAATATACAAGATGTTAGACAGCAGCCTTCCTCAGAACGGCTGGGAAGCTAAAGGTCCCTGGATGGCAGACGCTGTCAAGCTGGCCAAGCCTAAAGAGCTTGCTCCCTGCCAAGAGACCTGGCTCTGCACACGGGCTGCTCCCACAGCACAGGGCACCTGTACCTGCTGGGCAATGCTGGGGTCCACTTCACGACCAAGATCAGGTCCAACAACATCTGCTGAGGTTCCCAGAGCCTGGCTTGCCAGTTCAATAAACCTGGTGGTGTCAAGTGTCCAGTCAGTTTCGAGGGTTGATGAGTGCATTCACCCTCCGTCCCTCACTAAGACCTCCCCCGGTCCAAGCCCCATTGTTCTTAACTGCTATGGAGTAGGTTCCGGCCCACAGCGATCCCGCATAGGGATAGTTTACATGGGAGAATATGAGGGCAGGGACAGGGCATGCTCCTTGCTACGAGGAGACATGAAATAGAGTAAAACTACTACACACAGTACCATCCTGTCCCTGAAAGTTTCTATATTAACAACTGCTTACAAAAACTCAAGATGTGCACACCATCCCATACTAGCTGACAACTTGATAATTTGTCTTCCCTCTTGCTGCTTCTGTTCATCTTCTCCTTCTAGCTGTCACTGAGTTCACTTTTCTTTCCTATTATCTGAAGCTCAGGGTTCCAGGTTCACCAGCTGTTTCTGTTTTACTTGGGGTTTTACTCTGCTATATTGCCCCTGAAGTGTCCATTATCTTTTTCTTTTTTTTAATGTTTTATTGTGAATTATATGATAATTTTCATGAGAGAACTTTAGTTTTACATTCATTCCATCATATATCATTTCATTGCCATGGTTCCAATCCACTCCATGAATCATCAACCGACCAAATGGTATACCCTAGAAACCCGTTGCCTATACTCCCCCACCCCCTCCCACTCTTCAGCCCACAGTTCCTCTCCATCTCAGGCATGTCTGCTTCTCTGGGTAGGGTCCCGCTCTGGGCTCTTCTCCGTTGATGGTCCTAGAGACCTCTGCTCCTAGACTGGAGAATTAATCACTCCCTTCCTTGCTACAAACTGTCTACCTTTGCATTTCCAACCCTCATAATCAGTCCTGATAACCATTATTCACTACAGTATCACAAGTTACCCATCTGTATTTCATTTCATCAGCTCCGCCTAGACAGATTGGATAGTACT
>NW_006408562.1:2825632-2826914 GCF_000296735.1 Chrysochloris asiatica | reverse complement strand
GAAAGCAGAAGCGATGCTGTGCTGCCTGGTCAGGGAAGTGCCAGAAGTCCTCTCCACTATCTTTTAATTCAAATTTCCTATGATTTTTTTAAGCCCCTTTCATATAGCAGGCTGCTCAAGTCCTAAAACTGGAGGTAAGATATAAGAGTGGATGTTGGATCCAGAATGAAAAAAAAAAAAAAAAAAGCTAGTTAGCAAACTTTGAGAGAACGTCCATATATATTCAATGCAAGTTACACTTTCAAGGAAAGAACCTTTCAACTAATTGCATGCTTACATCAGATCTAATGATAGAGATGAGGGATTAGTAGTAGTAGTAGTAGTAGTAGTAGTAGTAGTAGTAGTAGTAATAGTGAGGTGCCATAGAATGAGTACCTGTTCATAGTGACCTTGTGCACTATAGAGTGATGCACAACACAGCCCTGGGTCAACCTCACACATTAATTATAAGAGTGGCCTTCCTTAAGAGACATTCTCCATCTATACACTAGTGTTTTATGTAGAGATGCATTCCCATAAACTTGTTGCAAAGATTAAGTCATTTGGGAAAATGTTCACTTGAGTTTTGTTGATGTTTTTCCTATTAGTCCTGAACTCAGAATCAATTTTCTCAAAAAAGTATTCTGTTCTTTTGAAGATACCCTTTTGAAACTAATACAAATGCCTTATTGAAAGAACTTGTCTTCAGCCATCCACTAATAGAAAAAACATGTTTTAAAGAAGCTTTTGTTTAGAATAAATCTATGCATGTATAGACTGGAAATGTAGTAATAATAATTTCTTATTTAGCTTTGTACATTTCACAAGTGAACATTGATTGCCTTCAACAATTTGAAATGTTTTTCCTATTCCTCTGAATTCTGTGTTTCAAATGCAGAATCTGATGTTATACAAATTGATCTCCTTCTTTAGGTGATGTGGCATTTTCTTCTCACCTTTTTCAAGATTTGTATCCTTCTTTAGTTTCTGATGTTTAATTATGATGTGTCTAGGCATAGATTTTTTGTGCCTAACATATTATTTCTGAGGACCCCTGTTGTGGTGGTAGGATCAGCACCAGACTGTGAACTACAAGATCTACAGTTCAAACCCACCAGTGGCTCCTCAGAAACCCTATACAGGGTGGCTATGAATTGGAATGGACTTGATGGAACTTTACAATAGAAACAACAACCTATTTGAAGTTTGTTCAGGTTCTTCAGCAACTAAGATTAGGTTTTTCATTAAACTTGGAAGAATGTCTGTCATTATTTCTCTAAACAGTTTTTAAATGTACTTCTTT
>NW_006408562.1:2823204-2824952 GCF_000296735.1 Chrysochloris asiatica | reverse complement strand
ACTTAACAACAACAAGATGCATTTTTCCATATAGGGTCCTTGTATGGTGATGTAGGATAACTACTGGACTTCTAACATCAAATCAAATCATCCAAACCCACCAGAAACCCTTTGCAGGGTAGCTATGAGTTGGAATGGACTTGATAGCACTAAACAATAACATTTTCCATTTGCTTCTTGCGTAAGGAATCCTGATGATACAATGGGTTACATGTTTAATTGCTAATCAGAAGATCAGTGGCTTGAAGCCACAATCTACTCCATGGGAGAAAGGTGAGGCAGTCTGTTTCTGTAAAGAGCTACAGCCTCAAGAACACTATAGATCCATTCTGTTCTGTCTCACAGATTCACTATGACTTCAAATGGACTCAATGACAGTGGATTTTTGTTTGTTTTTCTTTTTTTAGTATGACTTTGTAGCTTTGCTGGATTTCTGCTATTTTTTAATTATTATTTTTTAGAGAATTTGTAACTGTTTCTTGATAAAAACATTTTATGTTGACTATTTTGAAGTCTGAAGGCTATTCCAGCAGTTGACTCATCTTGGTGTTGGTTTGAGTGTATTGATTTCTAATTTCAATTATGAGTTTATGGGTCCATTTTGCTATGGGTGGTATTTTATTGTATCCTGGATATTTTTATTATGTTAGGAAACTCGGTATCTTATGTAACTCACTCATATTTGCCTTCTTTAGGAAGTTGTATTTCCATAAAAAAATTGAATAACTCTTAGTGTTATTTTGTCTGCTTGTTTTATCTCAGAGAACATGTGTCTTTCATTGCTTCTGGTTCTACTGCTTGAGAGATAGAAGGAGTTTGCCCATACCAGGCCACCAAATACTTCTAAATAAAAATAAAGAGTCTAGCCTATGTGTTTGAAAAATTTTAGGGTTGTATATTGTTCTGCAATGAGATACTTGTGTTGAAACCTGCCTGCTTCCCCTTACTGTCCAGCTATAAGTGTCTTTTCATGAAGGAGGACAATCTTGGGTACAGTTTGGAAAGCGAGTACTTCTCTGGGCTGGATATTGTCAGCAATTATGTTGCTGATTTATCTTTGCCTGATGTTGTCTGTGATATTTTTATTCAATCTAAAGAAGAAATGACCCTCCTTGTACAACACTCTATGTTATCTCAGTGTTCAGGGAAATGTGGAAAATTGAAGGTCAATCAGACAGATGTTTAGGATTTGGAAACTAAGAAGATATTAGGATGGTCAAAGAGATCATTTTAAAATACCAATACAGCTTTATGGCATATATAATTGAAAATGGATAGGGTGCCTTTCCTTAAGATTAGAATTCTAGAAAATATTATAATTTAATCTAGCCATTCATTGTGTACGCATTAAATTTGAAGTGAATTTGATACATGCAAGATATCAGTCCAAACACACTGACAAAATAAACATTTTTTATAACTTTCAATGCCAGAATCCCAATTAGCTTTATGACTCTTTTACATTAAACTAATATCTTAGACGTGTCATTTTTCTAAGTATTGGATTCGATATTTTGAATTCTGATTTTAGAAGGCCTGCTTTAAGAAATATACGTAATATCATTTTTCATGTCTCTTTACTTCCTTAATTCCTATTTTTATATTACACCTTTTACTACCTGTCATTTAGGAAGCACTTAGTGAAAATTACTTCTCTACCCGTTTCCTTAAATAAAATAAGAATGATCTTTAGGCAAAAATAATTTCTTTCTTAAAGTTCTCAAAATCAATAAACTATTTTAATTTCC
>NW_006408562.1:2821365-2821997 GCF_000296735.1 Chrysochloris asiatica | reverse complement strand
CTATTGATTTTTGTTTCCCCTTGCACTTATAGACTATAGTATCCAATCTGTTTGTTGTTTTTGCTGTTGCTGTTTTGTTTGGTCCCTATTTAATCTTCAGGGGTCTCTTTCTCTCCCTACATTACCCAAAATGAGACAACAATTGTGGTCATATAGTCAAGCTACAATCATACCCTATAAAATCCCACCATCTAGGCAAGATACACCAACTAGGGAGCCAACACCTACTACAGTTACTCTGAGTTGAGTAATTAAAAAAAACAGTGAAAAGTGAAGCCCATCTCCTAATTACATGTACCTGGCAGTAAGCAGAAAGCATAATTAAAATATGAACATACAGTCATATAATTATTGAAATCACACCTAACTATTAAAGATGCCCAAGAAACAGCTGACCATATCAGCACATGTCCAGAAACAATATAGAATGACTGAGACAAATGAGCAGAATGTAGCCCTAGACTTCATATTGGAAGGAAAGTAGGCTTTAGAAATCCTTGAGAAGGAATTCAGCAGACTGACATTGAGACACATCAAAATGCTCCACAGAGGGTTTGAGAAAACCTAAGAAGTTTTTGTTTAATTAAGAAGTCAGGAAAGCACTACAGGAACAATCAAGTTAGATAGATACA
>NW_006408562.1:2816442-2818952 GCF_000296735.1 Chrysochloris asiatica | reverse complement strand
AGAAGAAAAGAAATAATAAAGATCAGAACAGAAATGTACAAGATAGAAAACAGAAAAACTACAGAAAGAATTAATAGAACAAGAGCTGGTTATTTGAAAGAATAATAAAATTTACAAACTATTAGCAAGCCTAACAAAAGAAAAGAGGTAGAAGACACAAACAACACATATAAGAAACCACATGGGTGATTTCACAACAGAACAGAAATAAAAAGGATTATAACAGAATATTATGAAGAGTTGTACTCCAACAAATTTGAAAATCTAGAGGTGATGGATACATCTTTTGAAAAGCATGATGCTAAACTTAAACAAAGTGAAGTAGAAAACTTGAACAGACCTATAACAAAGGAAGAAATTGACCAGGTCATCAAAAATTTCCCAACAACAAAAAAAAAAGTCCAGGTCCAGATGGCTTCATTGGTGAGTTTTATCAAACATTCAGGGAAGAGCTGCTTTTGAGTTATGGTGTTGGAGGAGAATATTGAAAGTGTCATAGGCTGCCAAAAGAACAAACAGATCTGTGTTAAAAGAAGTGCAGCCAGAGTGCTCCTTGGAGGCCAGGGTGGCCAAATCTCGTCTTTCATACTTCAGACATATTGTCAAGAGGGACCAATAGCTGAAGAAGGATCTCATGTTTTGTAAGGTGGAGGGTCAGAGTAAAAGAGGAAGACCCCCAGTGAGATGTATTGGCAAAGTGGCAGCATCAATGGGCTCAAGTGTGGCAACGATAGTGAGATTGGCTCAGGATCCAGCAGTGTTTCATTCGGCTGTGCATAAAGTCGCTATGAGTCAGTACTGACTCGATGGTACTTAACATCAGCAACAAATAGAAGAGGATGGAAAACTTAATCATGCATTCTGTGAAGCAAGAATAACCCTTCTAGCAAAACCAGGGAAGGCCATCACTAACAAAACAAAACAAAAAAAAATTGTAGACCAATATCCCTCACGAACACAGATGCAAATATTCTCAACAAAATCCCAGCTAACAGAATTCAACAACACATCAAAAAATTAATGCATCATGACCAAGTGGGATTCATATCAGGGATGCAAGGATGGTTCAATATTAGAAAAACTATCAGTGTAATCCACCATATAAATAAGAAAAAGGAAAAGAACCACATGATCATATCAATTGATGCAGTAAAGGCATTTGACAAAATCCAACATCCATTCCTGATAAAAACACTCAACAAAGTAGGAATTGAAGGGAAATTTGTCACATAATTAAGAGCATATGTACAAATGAGCAACCAACATTACTCTCAATGGAGAGAAACTGAAAGCCTTCCCTTTGCAAACAGGAACCAGTCAAGGAGGCCCTTTGTCACCACTCCTATTCTATATTGTGTTGCATGTCTTAGCTAGAACTATAAGGCAAGACAGGGATGTGAAAGGCATCCAAATTGGCAAAGAAGAAGTAAAAGTCTCTCTATTTTCAGATGATATGATCCTATACATAGAAAACCCAAAAGACTCAGCAAAAACAAAACAAAAAACTCCTGGAACTCATTGGAAGATTCAGCAAAGTGGCAGGATACAACATACAAAAATCAGTTGGATTCTTCTATACTGAATTACAGCACTGAAAAGGCAATTAGGAAAGCAATATCATTTACAATAGCCACCCAAGTGATGAAATATTTAGGAATAAATGTAACCAGAGACACAAAGGACACATATAAAGAAAACTACAAAACACTGCTACAAGAAACCAAAAAAGACAAAAAAAACAATGCTCCTGGATATGAAATTGTGAAAATGTCAATACTACCCAAAGCAATCTATAAGTATAACAGAGTCCCACCTTGTATTCCCAACACATCCTTTGAAATCTTCTGTTAAGCTATTTTACTTAATAATTTCTTAGGTACTCTATGTTTAACATCAACTTTTCTAGTCCGTTCTAACATCCATTTTGGTCTTTCTTTTAATTCTTGTCTTTTTATTGATCTGTTGTTTTCTTGAAACATGATGTTCTTGATGCCTCACAACTGGTCTTCAGTCATTAAATTCTAAAATCATGTGGAATATTCTCATGGTTGTACTTTGACTCTCATAGATTTGTTTTAATTTTCTTTAACTTGAATGTGAAATTATATATAAGTTATCAGTGATCTGCTCATCAGTAACTATTGGTCTTGTCTCACTAGAGATATGAGCATCTCCATTGTGTCTTTTCACAAACAGTGATTTGACTTTGCATTCTATTTGTCAAGGTCCATATGTTTAATTATAATTTATGTTGTTGAAAAAAGATATATACTATGGATAATTATTGGTCCTACAAAATTCTATCATGTAATCTCCAGCATCATTTCTACCACCATGACCATATTTTCCAGCTATTGCTCTTTTTGTTGTTGTTGTTACATCTTTTAGATTCAAATAGCCTCTGATGATCAATGCATATTGATTGCATGTTTTATCAATTTCATTTTGTGAAATCTAGTAAAAATCTTCAATTTCTTCATTCTTGGCATTAGTAGTTTGAGTATAAATTT
>NW_006408562.1:2814412-2815767 GCF_000296735.1 Chrysochloris asiatica | reverse complement strand
TTGGCAAGATAGTCACAGAAAATGAATTGAAGCACCAGTCAAGGTAAAGATAGTAGCGAAGTGGTTATGAGTTGGGCTGCTAACCACAAGGTCAGGAGTTAAAAACTACCAGCTTTTTATCTGCGAGAGAGATGCTTTCTGCTTCCATAAAGATTTATAGTCTCAGGAACCATATGCAGGGTCACTATGAATCAGAACTGACTCTACAGTCCACCACCACCACCATGTAAGGTTGCCATGAGATGAAGCCAATGGGATTTTTAAGTTTGGAATATTACATCTTTCACAATTAACATTATGTTGCTACAAAGGCAGGAGATAGAGGTTTGGAAAATTTTAGGAATTACTATTATTATTTTTACATTGAAAGTATGCAGTGTATTAAAAATCATTTGTAATGGAATGATATCAATTATATTAGTTTTAGGATTTTTTTCTTTGTGAGTTCCCTAACAGTGGACTTTGACTTCTGAAAGACTTCCTGTATTCATTAGATTTCTAAGGTTCCTCTATGAATGTGTTCTCTGGTGGTCAGAGTTTGAGTTGGTTCCTTATTACAGCATCTCAAAGGAGGACATTTAAATGATTTAGTTCCTGGGCTCTAGTGAAAAGACTGCCCACATCCATTAGTTATGCATCACACGGTTTCTCTGTTGATTGAATGTTATTACAAATGAAGTTTGACTTCTTCTGACTTGCCTCACAGATTCAGGTATACAGAGAGATACCTCTTTCAAACTTGTAGAAGGACGCAGTCTGAACCATTCCTTCATGTTGCCTGGCAACCCCCTCACTTTCTGGAATTTTACTTTAGGATTAATTTTCTCATTGAAGTAGACCCCAATTTAGCACATACTCAAGGTCAGCAGTTCGAAACTACCAGTTGCTCCGCAGGTGATAGATGAGGTTTTCTGCTCCCGGAAAGATTTTTTTTTTTCTTTTTAAGGGGAAAACACGAACGCAGGCCCCCACTACCACAAATCATGCAGTCGAGTTTCTCACATTTGGAGAAATCACAGGGGTCAGCACATCCCAAAGTGCAATGGATAAATCTCATCCTGGGAAAACCACCTTCATAATCATGGACTCTCCCCTGCCAGGTCAATATCCCATAAAGATTTACAGCCTCAGAAACCCTATGCAGGGTCGCTATGAGTCAGAACCAATACCATGGCACACCACTACCACTGCCAATTATGACCAGCCTTTTCTTTTATGTAGGTCTTGTTAGCAATAGATACTAAATACAACACAGAACAACATAAATTGCTGATTCTTTCATTATAAGATGTTCACGTGAAAGTGCCCAATTTTATGATTTTCTGTTCAAAATACTGCCATGTAGAAAGGAAAGA
>NW_006408562.1:2804161-2809824 GCF_000296735.1 Chrysochloris asiatica | reverse complement strand
TCACACTTCTGGTCACCTGGGGAGCATGGGGAAAATGCAGAAAATGCACCTTTTTTGTAGCCCACTCAAATCTCTCTGTCTGGCCTCCCTCTACTACCAAAATTGCTAACGATGGTGGAGCTGTATCTTGCTAGCTATCTACCGGTCAAGTCTCTCGCCATACCTACTTGGCCTTTCTTTGCAGCATGTACTCTATCAATTGTTCTAAATTCTTCTGAAGTTCATTGTGCCAGAATTTTCATCTGTGCCTGTTTTATTTTGTATCTTGTATCATTGGTATTGTTGTTAAATGGTGTTAAGTCAGTTCTTATCAATAATGACCCTGTGTAGAGTTTCTGAAGGACCTCTGGTTGCTTACTGGTTACAAGTTAGGTTGCTAACCTCAGGATCATCAGTTCAAAACTATCAGCTGTTCTGCAGGAGAAAGATGAGGCTTTCTGCTCCCGTAAATATTTACAGCCTTGGAAAATGATGTGCATAATCCACCAAAATAAAAATTTAAAAACAGAAACTACATAGTCATATCAGTTGGTAGAGGAAAAGAATTTGTTAAAATTCAGCACCTGTTCCTGAAAAAAGAAAAAAAAAAGACTAAAAAAACTGGAATAGAAGGGAAATTCCTCAGTGTAATGAAAGGCATATGTTTTAAAACAATGGCAAACATTCTGGCTTTCCTTTTGTGAACTGGACCTAGACAAGGATGCTCTTTTAACTATACATTTGAAGCATAGGTACATGGTTCAAACCCAACAAATGTTCCTCTGAAAATCATATACAGGCTTGCTATGAGTTGAACCTTTCTTTTCTTTTTTTTTTTGTACAGTGACTCTGTGTTTTCCCTCCTTCCTTCTTTTGATGCTTTCTGCATCATTCAATATTTTGCCCATAGACTCCTTCAATACCATAAGTGGAGGTTTGAATTTTTTCTTCAATTCCCTCTGTTTAAGAAATGATAACCAAGTTCTTCCCTTTTGGTTTTCTAACTCCAGGTTTTTGCACATTTAATATTTCAGATTTTATTCTAGAATTGACCTTTCAAGTTTTCTGTTCAGCTCTTGTACCCCCTCATATCTTCCATTTGCTTTAGCATCTCTATGCTGGAGAGCAAGTTTCAGAGTCTCTTCTGACATCCATTTTGGTCTTCTCCTTCTTTTTTGTCTTCTGTCCTTCTTGCTTTCTTCCTGTATGATGTACTTGATGCTATCTCACAACTCTTCTGGTCTTCAGTCATTTCTGTCTAATACATCAAATCTGTTCTTCAGATGCTCTCTAAATTAAGGTGGGATATATTCAAGGCTATATTTTGACTCACATGGACTAGTTTTAATTTTCTTTAGCTTCAGCCTGAATTTGCATATGAGCAATTGATAGTCTGTTCTACAGTCTGCCCCAATCCTTGTTTTGACTGTAATATGGAGCTTTTCTGTCATCTCTTTCCACAGATGTTGTCAATTTGAGAAAAATTTAATAAAAAAGAAATTGGCAATGCTCAACCATTTCAAGAGGCCTAGCATATGATCAAGCGCCATGATTCTAAAGGATGAAGTCTAAAGTGCACTGAAGGCATTGGCAAAGAATAAGGCACTAGGAGTAGATGGAATGCAAGTTGAAATCCTTCAACAAACTGATGCAGTACTGTGCCAAGAAATTTGGAAGACAACTACCTGGTCAACTGACTGGAATAGATCTGTATTTGTGCCCATTCCAAAGAGAGATGACCCAAAGATATGCAAAAATCATTGGACAATATCATTGATATCCCATGTCAGTAATTTTTTACTAAAAGTAAACAGCTACAACCATACATACATTAACAGAGAACTTCCAGAGGTTCAAACAAGAGTAAGAAGAGGATGTAGAATGAGTGATATCATTGCTGACATCAGATGGATCTGGGCTAAAAGCAGAGAATAACAGAAAGATGTTTACCTGTGCTTTATTGACTTTGCAAAGGCTTTCAATTGTGTGGATCATAACATCTCAAGTATCAGTATGAGTATTCCAGAACACCTATCATGAGGAATCTGGACAGAGACCAACAGGCAATTGTTTGAACATAAAAAGGAGACATTGGACCAATAAGCAACATCCATATAAATGGAGGAAAGATTATATTTGTCAATGATTTTATTTTCTTCAGATCAGCCATCAACACTTATGGATGCAGCAGTCAAGAAATCAAATGACAAATTGCATAGGGCAAATCTGCAAAACAAGGCCTCTTTAAAATGTTGAAGAGCAAAGATGTCAGTTTAAGGAGTAAGGTGCACCTGACACAAGCCATGGTATTTTCAGTAACCTCATATGCATGTGAAAATTGGACAGTGAATAAGGAAGACTGTAAAAGAATTTATGCATTTAAGTTATGGTGTTGAAGGAGAATACTGAAAGTAACATGAACTGCCAGAAGAACAAATATATCTGTTTTGGAAGAAGTACAACCAGAGTGCTCCTTGGAAGCCAGGATGGCCAGACCTCGTCTCTCATACTTCAGTACTTTGGACATATTATTAGGTAGGACTGGTCACTGGAGAAGGATAGCGTGTTTGGTAAAGTGGAGGATTAGAGAAAAAGAGAAAGACCCCCAAGGAGATGGACTGACACAGTGGTGGAAGCAATGGGCTCAGGTATAGCAGTGATTGTAAGGTTGGCTCAGTACCAGGCAGTGTTTCGTTCTATTGTGCATAGGGTCACTATGAGTCAGGACCAACTGAATATCACTTAACAACTATAAGTCAGAAATGACACAATGGTATTTAACAACACAGTGTTAAAATTCCTAGGCCTACGAATAAAGAAAGAAAATGAAATAAAACATGTCTAGTAGGCAAGCAAAACAATAAAATTATCTTTGTTTTCAAAATGAGTACTGGTGTGGTACTATAGAATAAGCACTAGACTACTAACCATAAGGTGAACTGTTCAAACCCACAAGTCATTCCTCAAAGACCCCACATAGTGTTGCTGTGAGTCAGAATGACTTGCCAACACTTAACAATAACAACAATAACATAGAGAAGAGAGTCCTTATGTGGTGCTATAGGATAAGCAGTGGAGTATTAACCACATGGTCAGAGGTTCAAAACCAGCAGTTACTTCTTGGAAACCATATTTAGGGTTGCTATGAGTCAGAAATGACACTTAACAACATACATACATAGAAAATACCAAAGATTCTTCTGGAAAACTACTGGAACTAATAGAAGGATTCAGCAAAGTCTCTAGATAGAAGATTATATTAAAAAAAAAAAAATTAGTCAGATTCCTATACAATAACAAAGAGAAGTCTGAAGAAAAAAAATCAAGAAAACAAGAGTAGTGCTTACAATTATCACCCAAAAGTAGAAATACTTAAGAATAAATCTAACCACTGACACAAGAAATATGTACAAAGAAAGCATTTCTAGTCTACTTAGATTATATATATTTTTAGTTTTAGTCTTTGTAATTTAGAAGCTCTGTATCTATTCAGAAGAACATGTTTTTCATTTATATATATGGCACATATCTTACCTTATTTTGTAGCTTGCATGTTTACAAATCAGTGACTATTTATACGTATAGTAGAACACTAAGCAACAATTACAATTAAAGCAGTGTTGAACTAAAGAAGCAGCTTATAAATAGTGTATAATAAATGATTCTACATATATGCATCATATGCTAGTCTACATGCCATATATGATATACAAAAGTAGCAAAATTAACAAAAGTGTGAATAGTGCTTATTTCTAGGCATGTCCTTTGACTAAGAAGAGGAATAGGAGAACTTTTGTCCATATGGAAAATTTTGCATCTTGATAGATAGAGGTTTTGTATATATACATAAAATATACAAATGTAAAAAATCATTGTGCACTTACATAAGCTAAGCTATAAAAACAACTTCATAAAAGCATAAAAGATAATAAATAAAAGTACAAAATGGTATTCAAAGATACTAATTGCCTGAGAAATGCAAATTCAATCACAACAAAGATGCAACTTGGTAACCATAAAGTTGGTAAAAAAGTGTGAACTATGATATAGTATAATGATGCTATAAACTAACTAGAAAAAATATTTTCTCAAATCCTCATCTCCTTGTAAACAGAGCAGGCTTTAACACTGCATAATGACAGGGTGAACTAGCACAACCACATTAGAAAATAAATGATCATTAACTACTAAATGTGAGAATGTAAATATCCCACCACACAACACTTCCTCTTTTAGAGGTGGCACAGAGTGGGTTACATGTTGGGATGTGAAGTTAGCAGTTCGAATCCACCAGTGACTCCATAGGAGAAACATGAGGTTTTCTGCTCCTATAAAGATTTACAACCTCGGAAACTGTACACAGTTCACTATGATCTGCATACTATCACTGCAACCTAAAGAATCTACTATCCTTGTATATGAAGAGATGAAGAATGTCAGAGTTGTACCCATGACAGAGGATACGATGCAAATAATAAGGTAGCAGATAAATGAATCTGATAAAGTTAAAATGTTAAAAAAATGTGTATACACACATGTGATATACATTTAATGTAGTAGAGCATGGCAGTAGATAAATTTCTTTGTACAAAGTTGTAAATGGAATATGCTACTAAAATGCTGCTAACCTCAGGGTCAGCAGTTTGAAACTACCAGCTGTTCCTCAGGAGAAAGATGAAGCTTTCACCGTGAAGATTTACAGCCTTGGAAACTCTGTACAGGGTGGCTATGAGTTGCAACCGACTCCACGGCACATGACCACCACCACCACCACCACTGAAATCAGAACAGACATATGTAAATGAATATTTTCCACCACTTGCATGTCAGTTTGCAATACTCTGGTGGCTTGTATGTTACTATGATGCTGGAAGCTATGCTACTGTATTTCAAATGCCTTGCTGGATAGTTTTTAGCAGTTTCCAGATTAAGACAGACTAGGAAGAAACAACTGGCAATATATTTCCCAAAATCAGTCAGTGCAAACCCTATTGATCATCAGCATATGTTGGCTAGTATAGTGTTGGAAGATGAGCACCCTAGGTGGGAAGGCATTCACATTGTCCAATGTCCTCAGCAAAAGACTGGAACACAATGATGATCATGAGGGGAGTACAGGCCTGGAAGTTTTCATTCTTTTATCTCACCATGAAACAAAGCTATTCAATCCCAGCTAGCAGCAACAACGCTACATGATAAGCACTGGACTGCCAACCATATAGTCCATGGTTTGAGTCCTCTAGTCACTCAGTGGGAGGAAGATGAGGCTTTCTGCTCCCACAAAGACAGTCTCAGAAAGCCTCAGAAAGCCTAGACAGTGTGGCTATGAGTAACAACAACATATAATAAGAATAACAAATTCATAATAATTGTGTTTTACATTTCCCTATAAGAAGCTCAAACCATGTATGGTGGTGGTGGTGGTGCTGTGCCATGGAATGGGTACTGACACACAGTGACCCTGCATAGGGTTTCTGAGGCTGTAAATCTTTCCAGGAAAAGAAAACCTCATCTTTCTCCTGCAGAACCACTGGCAGTTTTGAACTGCTGACCTTGAGGTTTGTAATCCAACTCTTAACCACGATGCTAACAGAGCTCCTTTCAAATCATGTATAACAAAAACACTTTATTGAGGAATGAAATGAACATATTTTAAAAATTATTTTTCCTTTTTTTTAAGAAAA
>NW_006408562.1:2801795-2803338 GCF_000296735.1 Chrysochloris asiatica | reverse complement strand
CTTTAAATAATAATAGCATTATAAGAACTTTTTTATTTCTTCAAAAAGAACTATCAATAATTATAGACTGCACATAAAAAGAATGAATAGCAACTAACAAACATCAAGTTTGCTTTAATAGTGTTTTAAGATAATTATCATTTTTTTTTTCATTTCTACTGGTACTTATGGATAACTTTCCACAAACAAGGATGAGTCAAAAATTATCCACACTCCTGTTATATTTAAATGGCCATCCACATCCATAACTGATGACAACATTGAGCATGCACATGAAATGATTATGTCAACTAGACATGTGACAGTAGATTATGCAGCATATCATTTGGAAATCAGCCATGGCTCTGCTTATGAAATAGTACATGATAGACTTTGGTTTCTAAAGATTGTGCTAGATGGGTACCAAACAACTCACCAAAGAGCATAAACAGAAGAACTTGGACATCTGAAAACAAATTTCAATCGATACTAGAAGGAAGATAAAAGTTTATTTAAAAAAAAAAAAAAACATTACTGGTGACAAGACATGGTGTATGGAATGGAAACATCCTCATTTAATGACTAAGAAAAAGTTCAAAATTCAACCAACAGCTGGAAAATTGAGGCTTACAGTTTTCTGGGATCTTCAAGCGGGAGTATTGGAAAACTATCAGGAAAAACATTCAACAATCAACACTGTTCATGACAGTGAGATGCTCACTGAAGAGTTGAAGCCTAAATTTGGATTAAACACAGAGGACAGGTATCCAAAGGTATTGTGATACTGCATAGTAATGCATGTGCACACACCTCTGCCCACACTCTTGACATTCTGGAAAAACTTCATTTGGAGGTGTTAAAGCATATTCCCTATACTCCCGATATTGCTCCATGGGACTTTTACCTGTTTGGTTCCCTGAAAGCAGCCCTTCGAGGATGAAGATTCATCTCTGATGAAGAAATGAAGACAGTGATATGTTCATGGTTCACAGCTCAGCCTAAAACATTTTTAATAAGGGAATAGGCAAATTTATTCTCAGATGGACAAAGTGTATTGCAAAGCAAGGAGATTATGTCAAAAAAATGATGTATTCATCTTTTCTAAAAACTGATTAAATTATACATCCAGAGTGCAGATAATTTTTGATTCACCTTGTTTTAGAAATATTAATGTTTGAATTAAGCAACTCAGGGTCTTGGAAAATTTTAACTGTAACCATTTCTAATTCTTATGTGATTCAGAGTTCCTGTATGTATTGACATTGAAGTTTATATTTGTGATGCTTCCAGAATTTCTAGGTAATTGGAATTTTAGAAGGAGAGAACATGTTGGTGGTGAAAATGATGGTCTTGTTTTGATTCTCTGTTTTCAAATCCAACACATCAGTTAGATTTAAATTGTGAGTTTGTTTTCATTAGCTAGGGAGAATACTGATAGAAATTATGGACGTCCAACAGAAGCCATTCTGACAGAGACTCTGAAACTTGCTCTCCAACGTAGAGAAGCCAAAGCAAATGGAAAAATTGAAGAGGTGCAAGAGCTGAACAGGAAATTTCAAAGATC
>NW_006408562.1:2797597-2799755 GCF_000296735.1 Chrysochloris asiatica | reverse complement strand
GATTTCCCACAATTTCAGATCAGTAAGTAGAAATCATAGAAGTGGAGCCAATCTCAAAAGCCACACATTTTAAAATAATAAAATTTATATCTCTTATGTCAATCTTAGCTCTTACAATTGCAGTGTGTTGCACTTTTGATATTTTTAAAAATTTTTTAAAAGAAATGTGCTATGGTTCATCGTGACCTTTTTAAATTTAAAAACCAGGAAATAGAGATTATACTGAACAGGGGTCACAATTCCTGGTTCTCCCATTTGATAGTTTTATAAATTTAAGCAAACCAAAATGGTTTTTTAGCCATTTTCCTACATACACAAGGATAAAGCAAATATATCTTTACTATTGAACTCACAAAGATGCAACTATTCTCATGGTACATATTTAAGTACAATGTTTTTTGAGTATAATCAGAGTGACATTATGTAGTTGTTGATTTTTATGCTTTAATCTTACATATTGATATATGTAAGCATATGTAAGCATATTGATAGCTAATATGCTATCAATAATTCAATTATCAGTAACGAGCCGCTAGGATTATCTATAGAGAAGAAATTGAAGATGTCAGAAATTTCATTCCACTTGAATTAACTATCAACTTTCATGGAAACAGCAGTTAATGAATCAAATGATATATCGCATTGAGCAGAATCATCTGCAAAGGATCTCATTAAAGTTTAAAATATAAAGATGTCATTTTGAGCATTAAAGTTTGTTTGACTCAAGCAACTGTCAACCCAACAACTTTGTATGAACAAAATAGTTGAAAAACAAAAATAAAAACATAGCAAGTATTGATGTATTCAATCTGTAGTGTTGGTAACAAATATTGAATACGCGGTGTATTGACAAAAGAACAAATTTGTCTTGCAAGAAATATAACCAGATCATTCTTTAGAAGCAAAGATGGCAAGACTTTGACTCGTTTAGTTTAGACATGTCATTAGGAAAGACCAATTACTCCAAAAGGACATTGTATATAGTAAAGCAAAAGGCCAACAAAAATGAGGAAAGACCTCAATAAAATAGACTGATACAACAGCCACAACAATGGACTCCAAGAAACCAACACTCATGAACTGTCTGAAGACAAATGTAACAGTTTATTCTGTTATACAGAAGGTTGCCATGAGTCAAAGCCTTCGGGAAGTCAATTAATAAAAACAGAATCATGTCAAATAGAGCCACTCATGATACAGGCTAAGGAAAAATGTCTACCATCAGTATCTTCATAAGCCAAAATGTTACTAGTTTGCATAATGATTATTATGGATTAAATTGGGTTCTTCAAAAATATGTGTTGGAATCCTAACCCCTGTTGCTAATGATGCAATGTCTATAGAATTGCAATTTTTTGTAGTATTAATTAAATCATATTAATTTGTGCATTAGTGGTATTACAGCATCACTAGAAAAACAAGACAATGAATGACAAACATGAATTTTCAAGTGGAAATTTAGTGACCTGTTAGTTATAATGGTAAGAGCAAGAAACTGATTCTCAATAGTAAAATAAAGAGTATTTTAGACATTCACATTGGTTAAAATAGTTTAGAAACACTCCCATTTGGCTTGAACAGGATGAAATAGTTCATCAAATATCTATATGCAGTTCATAGGGATGATGTCTAAAAATTTATTTCTAATCAACCCTGTGTACAACATTGGTTTAGGAATATTATTAAATACATGATACATCAAGAATGTTACTGTATCTGCCTTGTGTGAATCTTCCATGAAACGTGTGATTTAAATATTTAAAAGGACAAAAGGCCAGAAAGTTAGTGAGCTATGGAACAGAATGGGTAGATTGCTAATAGTTAATGTGTTTCATGGAGTTTTGGAGTGGCACTGTGGGATAATGCACTGGACCAAAAGGTCAGTTTGAACCACAAGATTGGTGGTTCAAATTCACCAGCAAATCTTCAGAAACCCTATACAGGTTCGATATGAGTTGGAACCAAATCTATGGCATTTAACAACAACAAATATGTGTCTCCAAAATATAAAGTATCTGCTTCCGGAAATAGATGGCGGATCGGGTGGAAGTGTAGTAATGAGCTCTGCCAAGAACAACACAGAATACAGGACCAAGAAGACTCAGGGAATGGTCCCAGTACTCTGAACCACATCTAAAGGAATATTTAGAAGGTTGGA
>NW_006408562.1:2784651-2795626 GCF_000296735.1 Chrysochloris asiatica | reverse complement strand
ATGATGGTGTAATCAAAACATTCCAAGATAAACAGAAGCTAAGGGATTTTGCCAAAGCCAACCCTGCACTACCAAACATCCTAAAGGGAGTTCTGTGGACTGAGAACCAATAAGAACAGACAACAATGAGAGATTGACATACGTGGCAGCATCTCCCTGAATTAAGTCAACAGAAAGAAGAGTTGAGAACAGAACAAAACTATAAGAACAAACTCAGACAGTCTGGGAGATCAGTCTATGATCAAAACAAGTTCAATGTAAAAGAAGATAAAGATGTAGGAACAGAGATCCAGATAGTGAGAAGGTCAGGTCGATTACAGGATAAAATAGACTGCACTAGTTGGAGAAAAAAGTTAATGGACTATAAGGCAACCTCAAAGAAACTTAACACGTCACTTAGAGAATGAAAATCCAAGAACATGGAAACATTAAAACTATGAGGAAACTCACAACAAAGAACCAAAATATAAAAGTATCATAGTATAATTTCATCTGTGGTTGACTTTAATTAATTCTTTCATCTTAGGTATCTTTGATAACTATCATTATTGACCAAACCAAAACCAAATCTATTGCCAAAGCATCAATTCTGAGACTATAGAACAGAGTTGAACTGCCCCATAGGGTTCACAAAGCTATAACTTCTACCACCTAAATTGCTACCATAAATATGAACAGCCTGGAAACCCTATATAAGGTCACTGTGAATTGGACCCACCTTGAGGACACTAATCCACAATAAAAACAAGCCAAAATTGAAAGACAAATAATATGAGGTGGAATGGTAGCATAGTGGTTATGAATCGGGCTGTAAACAGCAAAGTTAGCAGTTCAAAACTACCAGCTGCTCTGTGGGAGAAAGATGAGGCTTTCTGCTCCCGTAAAGATTTACAGCCTCAGAAACCCTGTTCAGCGCTACAGCACTTAACAACAACAAAAACAATTGTCTACAAGGATGGTTTGAAGAAAATTGGTAGCATTTGGAGAGAAAGTAGAGATTTACACATACATTTTTCATAATCTGTTTTTCCTATTCTGAATAACTTCTTGAGCAGAAACAGAAAGCATTCACCCTCTCCATTTGAATCACTTCTATGATTAATGAATCTCTCCAGTGGAGTCAAATTTCCTGACTTCAATTACTCCTCTCAAGGACATAGAGGCCAATTGCTTCTCCTTATCCATAAATATTCAAGTCAAACAAAAAACATTTCTTGGAATTAAACTCAAAGTATCTTCTGTAAGATTAAGAGTTTCACAATGAGTCCATTCTCAGCTCATTATATAAACCCACATAATGAAAACTTATCCTTTCTGAAAAGAACAATGGAGTACTTTAGGAGAGCTGGGGTCCCTTAGGAGCTATGCATAAACACATGAAGATTTGCAGAGAAGCCAAAGAAGGAATGGAAAGGCATTTATCCTTTCACTGTATTTGTTGATATATTTTTTTTGCAATATTAAAAATCTCTTTTAGCAAAGGCTAATTGCAACTCCCAAATTGGAGACCCACTTTGTGATTGGAGGGGATTTAATTATTACAGGGAAACAATGATATAGGCAAGGCTGGAATGCTGCTTTTGTTCTGTAAAGAGTTTATCATCCAGTGTGCTAGCACTAGAACTGAAGACAAGCTATGAAGCTTCCTCAAATGTAATTGTGATCAGTTGTAAGAATTAGAAAACTTGCTTCATAAATAGTTTTATACTCTTTGTTGACAAACTGCATAAAGCATTCTTAATTTGGGATTTTTGGAAAATAGTGCCATAAATGTTTCAAATCTGTTAATGACAACACAAGTTACTTGGGAATACCTATGATCACTTAGGGTTTTATCATTTCTTGAGATTACCCTAACAGTTTAATGGAATCCACTAAACCAAGGAGATAGCCTTGTTCAAAGAGAAAAATGTTTATTTTTACCTTATTATTATTTTATTTAAAAACAAAACAACAACAACAAAAAAACTACGGATCCTCTGGATCCATGGAATAGATTATCCTTGAAACTATTTTTAAAAATATTTATTCTATTTTTTTTTAATATCATGCAGCGTATTTCTACTATTGACTTAAGTGTGCATTAATGTTGATGATTTCTTACCAAAAAATAAGACTTGCTATAGTCATAGTTTTACTATGCTTATAATTTTATGCTGTGTTTTTGATTTATCAGCGCCTTCTGCACAAATCCACAGAATAAATTGCATCAGTTAATATTTACAATTTTTTAGATTTGACTGAATGAGATTTGTACTTAGTAACAAACTCTACAAGAGCTAGTATTTTTTTTTTCTTATAATAAAATAGAGGAATACTTACTAGAAAGCTTTTGATTTTTCACATTCATCAACTGGGGGCTCCCATGTTAGTCAATGGCACTGTTTTTTCATAATGGTCATGCCATGTTTAAAAACCTGCACAGCACCTGTGCCTCAACCCAGCTTTCTTGTTTCTAGGCCTCGTTAAGCAATATATTTCAATGCAAATAACGCACACATAACACATTATTCTACTGTGTGCACCATGAACATTGTATGTTATTTATGGAGGCCCTTCATACAAGGGAGCTTCAAAAAGTTTGTGTAAAAATTGAATAATGGAATGAAAATATAATGGAATGTTTCATAAACCTTTGAATCCGCTCATATTTTAAATTATGGTACATATTTAAGCAAAGGAGCCCTGCTGTTGTGGTGTAGTAAAGCACTGGTCCAGAAGGTCAGTTTGAATCACTAGGTTGGCAGTTTTAATTCATCAGGGTTTTTTTGGAAATCTTACACAGGGTCTCTATGAGTCAGAACCGACTCGATGGCACTTATTAAGTAAATAAATAAGTAAAAAAAGATCTTTATGGAGATACATAAATATAAAAGCAAATTTAACTGTGTAGACTAACATTTATTGTTTTAAGTTGAAATCATATCTCTAATCACACATTCAAAATTAGTGGTGACAGTCCATCCATTCATATATTAAACTGAATTCAGGGTTTTTTCAACCTTAATTCCTTTGAAGATTCTTATAACCAATTGTAATTTTGATGATTCTGACCCTTAGGGACCTATATGTGTCAGAGAATTACTGTGCTCCATAGGATTTCAGTGGCTGATTTTTGGTAAGTAGATCATCAGATTTTTTTTTTTTTTTTTTGCCTCTTATTGAACTCAATGGTCCAAACTTTCTATTAGCAGCCCAGCCATTAACAGCTTTGATCAACCAGGGACTCGATAATAGTGGGTAAGAATTGATAACTTTGTAGGCTGAGTCAGAAGGATCTCTGGTAGCGTAGTGGTTACGAATTGGGTAGTGAAATGCAAGGTCAGTAGTTCGAAACTACCAGCTTTTCCGCGGGAGAAAGATGAGGCTTTTTGCTCCTGTAAAGATTTATAACCTTGTAAACCCTGTTCAGGGTCGCTATGGGTCGGAACCGACTCGACGGCACTTAACAACAACAACAACAGGCTGAGTCAGAAACAACTCGACAATTGTTAAGTGCCGTCGAGTTGGTCTCAACTCATAATGACTCTGTTTAGGGTTTCCGAAGAGCGGCTAATGAGCTTGAACCTCTGACCTTGCGGTTTAAAACCAACCTTGCAGCCCAGCACATTAACCCACAGTACCACACAACCAGACAGTAACAGGATTTTAAGTCTGCTTTGAAAATCTTGTGGCACGCAGATTAAGGAGTGGACTGCTGACGGAAGGTTCTTACTTCAAATATATCAGTTGCTCCACAGGAAAATGATTTGGCAGTTTGCTCTGAAAAGACTCCAAACCAAACTCACTGCCATGGAGAAAATTCTAACTCACAGCAACCCTGTAGGGCAGATAACTGCCACAAAGGGTTTCCAAGACTGTAAATCTTTACATAAGAAGAGTGTCACATCTCCTTTGGAGTCTTGGTGTGGCTCTGTGGGTAATGTTGTTGTCAGGTGCCATCGAGTCAGTACCGATCCATAGCGACCTTATGCACAGTAGAACAAAACACTGCCAGAGGTTAATTTGCTGGATACAAAGTCGTTTTGAACCACAGGTTGGTGGTTCAAGCTCACCAGCCGCTCCTCAGAAACCCTGTACTGGGGCACTAAGGATTGCAAGGGATTCAACGGCATTTAACAACAACAATATCTCCCTTGGAGTGACTGTTGTGTTTGAACCACCATATTTTCAGTTAGCACCTGAGCATTTTGACAACTGTGTAATTCCACAATCTAGGGTAAGTAAATTGCCTTCTTTAGAGCCTTCCTTACACGTGACAAGAGTAATAAGAACAAACAGGACTCTGTCAGACCCTTCATGGCCAGTTCTCATTTTCCCTGTCTTTCTTCCTTGTGATACATGAGTGAACCTGGCTCAGGATCTGTGACAGGATTCACTTCTCTGACTGCTCCCAAACTTCCCAGTTCTGCCTCACACACCAGTCCCTGTAGTACAGAACATGGTATGTTTCTCTGAATGCAGCACTGCCTCCCTGACCCCTCAAGCACTAACAGCACAAGTACTGAGTGATTTAACAGGGCAGGGGTAAACGCTTATTTCAGAGGAATGAAACCGATCACAGCCATTCTTTTTCCAAAAAGCAGAGGGTGTAAAAGATGGAGAGTGTAGAGAGGCTTCTCTCTAGTATTTACCAAGAAAGATAGAACTATCCAGGGACCTAGACTGCGTCTTTTTCCCTCCTGTTTCCTTGACAGACAACAATATTGTTAAACAAGAATGTGACTATCTTGCTGTATGACCACTTAGACAACATCATTTCTCAGAAATACAAAGCTTTCCAACATGCTGTACCTGGTGAATAGCTTCAGTCCCAAGAACACAAGGCCACATTTTAAATTATAAGCATCATAAAATTTATCTTAATTTTGAGAAGTATTAGCCAAACTGGCTCTTTAAAAAAAAAAAAAAAAAAAAAAAAATGTATTGTGAATTGAGTGGAAGTTAACAGGGCAAATCATCAGTTTTACCAGTCAACAAATCATACAACTTGTTTCATTACAATGATTATGTACCATCAGCTAATATCATGTAACTTCAATTAACAATATTTCTATTTATTCTACCTCTTTAAAAAAAACAAAAAACACTCAAGCATATATAATTTATACCACCAAAGGGCACATTCTTCAAGCCTGCCTCCTGGCTGCCATCTCTTAGTCCCTCTCTTCCCATGCACCTAGAGTCCTTAGCTGTTCCTTCTCTCCATGTTCCTATCTCTGCCTCCATCTTTGGTGTCTCTGCTTCTCTGGATAAGGTCCCACATTCCACTTGTGCTCTTCTCCCTTGATTGTCCTAGGGTCCTCTGTTTCTGGGCTATAATATTAACTACACCCCCATTTTTGTTACAAAAGTTCTACCTTTACAATGCAAAACTGGCTCTTCATAAGAACAAAACAAAAAACTTGCTTTCTTGTAAATAAGTCAGGCATTGAAAATCCTGTGAAGCATATTGATTGCATTTTCGTTCTGATGTGAATGTAGAATCCATGTTGAATTTTAAAGGTGCCTTTTCTAAGTTCCTCTTTGATGCTGACCTAACCATATACCTTAAAGGACTCATTCTCTTCTCTGAGATCTGCCAGGTGTCATCTATCACAATCTATACCTAAAGGGATTTTCCTCTATGGTCAAACAGATGCAAGGTGTGATAGCTAATACTAGAAGGATCGTGATATGCAGCATTATCTTTACAACTTTACAAAGAACCCTGAGAAACAGACTTAACTAAGAAAGCAATTTTAATAGTTTGTTGTTGCTAAGTGTTGTTAATTCAGTTCTAACTCCTATTGACCCTGTGTAGGGTTTCTGAGGAGTAGTAGCTGGTGGGTTTCAACTACCAGCCTTGTGGTTCACAGTCCAGTGCTGATCCTATAGCACCACAACAGGTGTCTACTATGCAAACCTGTCCTACTACTGTCTGGCATCCATATAGTAATAAGCTAAAGGGTATATACCCTAACCAATCATGTAATCTTACTATCCCTGTTCTTAGATATCTAATGTTTTAGCCCCCTGATTGCCTTTCCATCAGTTATAATTTTGAAACTTTTATTTCCTTCTTCAACTGTACGAGAATATTCTCTTTATCACTCTCCAGTGGAGTGGACATTTTGCTCTGTTCATTTGAATGTCTTCCTGTTCTAGACTATTTCTAGACTTTCAATAAATCTCTTAATTTGACTGTGCACAGTTCGTATTTATACTCTATAATAAAATTAATAATTTTCTCTAGCCTTTTTCTTATTTTGGAACAGACAAATCTCATTGATGGGTTGAGTGACTAAATGTTGTCATGTTCCTTTCATGCCATGAAGTGGGAAGGCTCCCCCAGCAACTTCTAGGTTAAACAGCACAACTCCTTAACTACATAGAGAATGTATGTACACTCCATTTTCTTGAAAAATTGACCAGAGTTTACTCAAGACCTAGATTTTTATTGCTAGCTATAAAAAAGAGTGGAAAGTCACAGTGATTTGTTAGAAGAAGTTTAAGAGAAAACATGCGAAGAAGAAAATATTCTTTTTTGGTCTCTATGGGCTATTTGCAGGAGAATCTAAGTCATCAATGAACTTGAGCTCAGTATGAGAAAACCTCATAAAGGAGTTTTGTTCCTCGCTAAATATAAATTCTGATTAATGTTGACATTAAAACTGTTTTAAGAAAATATAAAACAAAACTGTCTGACAAAAATCTTAAAATGCACAAAAGTGACATTCCTGGTCTTTGGGCTTTATTGTTCCCCTTAAGGCCAATAAAGAAGTCCCAAATGTTGATTTGATTACAGGGCTCTCTGACTGTGGTTTAGTCTCTGTTTTTACCTGAGTGGTACATCCATATTGTCATGCTAGCTAGTCTCTCTGTGATAGCAAAAAAACCCAAAAATCTCAGTGGCCTTTTTACAAACAATAGAAGATTTTCTCTCACTGGTTTATACTACAGGTTTTGCCACTCTCTAGAACAAGGGCTCAGAATTTAGACAGGTTCTATCTGTAGCTCCATCAACTCAACAAATGACCACCTAAATCATTATGATGATGAGCAAAGTTAGAGAGAGAACTCATATTCAAACTTCTGTGCTTCTATTTGGAAGTAACTTACAGCATTTTTGCTTAAAGTCTATTGAACACAATGAGTAATTCTTTGACTGAATGTAAAGTAGTTGAAAATCAGGGAGAACAAACGGCGTTTCCGTGAGAAGTGTCTCTACCTTCCTGGTAATCAGACATCCATCAGTCCTTTTCCACCAAACACTCACTTGTAGTTTTATATTACTGTGTAATGAATTACTCTATGTATTAGCAGGTTAAAACAATAGACACTTTCTATCTCACACAGTTTTGAGGAATCAAGAAAATAAGAGAAGTTGTACTGGTGATTCTAATTTAAGGACTCAAAGGGTGTCTACTGAGAACAAAAGACTTTCTGGATTGAATTCTGTGTCTTTAAAATATTTGTCAGTGTGGTTGGAACACAAGTGGATTCTTCTCTAAAACTGAAGGCTGATTTCATATAATGAATATCGACTATTCCTATTGTTGGAGGCCTGGTGTGACACTATAGGTTAATGCACTGGACTGCAAAGTCAGTTTGAACTGCAAAGTTGGTGGTTCAAGTTCTCCAGCCACTCCTCAGAAACCCTATACAGGGTTGCTATGGGTCAGAACCAATTTGATGGCAGTTAACAACAACAACAAACCTTATACAGGGTCACTATGAGTTGAAACTGACTCAATGGCACTGAACAACAACAATGATACTAATAGGCACAGAAGCATGTCCAGAGGATTGGGTTGTGTCTTGAGTCAAGCTCTTTTGAGATATAAAAGGAAAGAGAAGTGAGCAGAGCTCAGAAGTACCTATTACCACCAAGACAATAGAACCAAGAGTAGAGTGTATCATTCAGACTTGGAGTTTCTGCATTGTGAATCTCCTAGATTAAAGGAGGAAATTGATCCTATGGAGATCTCCAAGAATTACTAGTCCTAGAATGCTAAAAGGAGTCAAGGGCCTTTCCCCAGAGTTAACAAAGAGAAAGCAGTCAGGAAATCAAGCAATGTACTACACTGGACAAATCTACTACAAAAGATCTCTTTGAAGTGTTAAAAAGAAAAGATGTCATTTTGAAGACTAAAGTATACCTGACCTAAGTAATAGTAGTTTCAGCCTCCTCATATTCTTCTGAAAGCTGGACAATGATTAAAGAAGATCAAAGAAGAATTTATTGCCTTCACATTATGGTGATGGCAAATCATTTTAAATATTCCATGGAATTCCAGAAGAAGGAATGCATCTGTGTTCAGATGAAGTAATGCCAAAATGCTCCTTAGAAGCAGGGATGAGCTCACATACCATCAACATGTTATCAGGAGGCACTTATCCCTATGGAACAATTGACACTGCTGCAACGTGGACTCAACATAGGAACAATTAAGAGTATGTCACAGGACTAGGGAGTGTTTCATTCTTTTGTCCATTGTATTTCTATGACTTGTAATCAACCTTATTACACACAATACAATAATTCAGGGAGTAGTAGCAAGGAAGTTTAAGTTAGAAAAGACAGTGCTACATGTTATATTTGAAAAGAAGTTCCCAGTTAGAATTTTCTATGCAATAACTTTAGATTTCTAAAGGAGACAGGTACTTTTACTTTTCAGTTTAATTTCCCCTATGAAGGGGAACTGACTCAATCACACCTAAAAACAAATATATATATATATATCAATGGGGAAAGAGTTCTGGTGGCATAGTTGTTAAAGCATTTGGTTGATGACTAAAAGTTCAGCAATTTGAATGCAGCATAGTGGTTACGAATCGGTCTGCGAACCTTAAGGTCAGCAGTTCGAAACTTCTAGCCGCTCCGCGGGAGAAAGATGAGGCTTTCTACTCCCGTAAAGATTTACACCCTCGGAAACCCTGTACAGGGTCGCTATGGGTCGGAACCGACTCGACGGCACTTAACAACAACAACAAGCCACTCAGCAGATCTATGATGCTGCTTTGTGTTGGAACCGACTCACCAGCGATAGGGTGTGTTTATCTGGCTGTATGGATTGTGAATAGTTACTAGAAAGCAAGATAGAGAAAAACTGGCCTGAAAAACTGTTATTAGAATACTGTAGACAAAAATCAATGCCCATTCAGTGTATATTTATGAATTTTCCATTGTATGATTTCAAAGGTAGTGTGGTATTTAAATTAAGCAAAAACAAAAACAAAAAAAGTATAACCATTAGAGAGAATAAATAAGTAATGTTTACGTAGTGATTACTAGAAAATAATTAGAATATTCTCTTAAAATAGTGAGCCACAAAATAATGTTTGCATGCAATATTCCAGATTCTACTATTGAACACAGTTTAAAGTTTAAAAATAAACAATGGTAACTCAAGAGTACATTTAAAAATTATTTGATAACTTAAGTAAATATATAGTTAATGAAGAAACTGCCATTCTCACTGCAGGCTTTCTTTTGGAGGTAATATCTTTTTCAGAATGAGAGTTTCTTGATGCATATCAATACTCATTGTCTCTAATGCTGCTTTGAACCATGAAATAGAAAACAAAATTAATCAAGAAACAAACCTTGATAAATAAATGCCAGATTTTATATCATTCATCAGATGAAAATATGCAAAACAAAGGAGGTTTTGAAGTCATTGCTGAAACAGGCATGATCTGAAAGATTTGGCTCATATTTTTCTCTAAGGGCATTTCATAATATATTGTATATTTCCATCTTAGAAGCAATGACAGTGATGAATTTTGGCATCCAAATCATGTACTAATTAATGAAAATATTCAGTCATATGGTTGGAAGCATATTATATTAGCTTTGAAGAAAGAGTCACTGCTATTACCTTTAGCTAATGCAACCATCAATTATGAAACAAACTAAACAGAATCAACATAGAATTTAAGGCCCAGAGGTGTGTCTGTGTTTAAATATGTTTATGTTTATAACCATAAACAAATGTGAAGTATGTCTATTATCAAGCCAATATAAAATTTGAGTATATATGGTACTTCTTGAAGAAAATGGATTTCATGAAGTTATATACAATCTCAGGTTTTCTTTGTAATTTCTTCTCTAAAATCATTTGCCATCCCATATAGGGAGCTATGAGTGTGTTCACTAAACAATATTTAAATTGTTATAGTGTAATTTAAAACAATGATCCTTCACTAATTGTGAAAATTAACATTTTTTATTTAAAAAGGAGGACTTCAAGAGATGAAGCTCTTTCATTTTTTTCCTTCTGCAATGAAGAAATGGGAACTTATAAAGCAATGGAAACAATATATTTTAATAACATCGTTTATGTGAAAATACATTATTTCAGGTACAAAAATTGATTAGTTCACAGATTAGAAAATATATGTTTGCAGTTAATCAGGTGAAGTTATTGTTCAGTTTATTTTCCATATCACAAAAATTTATTGTTTGTGGTGTTTGTTATCAACTTCAGTTACAAACATCTACAGATTCCAATAATTTTCCAATCAACTTTTGTCTAGACTATGTATTTGATATATCATTACCCTGCATTATAAGATTTTCATAATGCAGGGTAAGCTTTATCTAATAATAATAATAATAATAATAGCAATGTTGTTATTCTTTGATGTGAAGTTCTCTCAAGTCTGTACCCACTCATGGTGACCTTATGTGCAACATAATGAAACACTGCCCGATCCTGGGTCAACCTCACAATAATTTCTATGCCTGAATGCATTGCTTCTGCCACTGTGCCAGTCCATCTCATTGGGAGTTTTCCTCCTTTTCTCCCACCCTACATTTTACCAAATATGATATCCTTCTCCAGTGTCTAGTGCCTCGTGACAATATATCAGAACTATGAGAACTGAAGTCAAGCCATCCTGGCTTCCAAAGAGTACTCTGGCTGTACTTTTTCCAACACAGATCTTTTGTTCTTTTGGAAGATAATGGTACTTTCAGTATTCTCCAAAA
>NW_006408562.1:2782989-2783995 GCF_000296735.1 Chrysochloris asiatica | reverse complement strand
GATGTTGACCATAGCTTGTCATGGTCCACACAATCAAAAGCCTTTGCATAGTCAATAAAGCATAGATAAACACCTTTCTGGTATTCTCTGCTTTCATACAAGATCCATTTGACATTAACAGTGATATCTATAATTCAATGTCCTCTTCTGAATCTAACTTAAACCTCTGGAAGTTCTCTGTCAATGTATGACTGCAGCTGTTTTTGCATTATTTTAAGTAAAATTTTACTCACATGTGATGTCAATGATATTGTCCGATGATTTCTGCATTCCATTGGGTCACCTCTCTTTGGAATGGGCACAGATACAGATCTCTTCCAGTTAGTTGGAACAGTGAGTTGTTCTCCAAATTTCTTGGCCTAGATGAGTGAGTGTCTTCAGTGCCAAATCAGTTTGTTGAAAGAGTCAGTTTGTTGTCCATCATTACACTGTGTCTTTTTCCTTGCCAATGACTTCACTGCACAGTGGACTTTTCCTTCAAGATCACTGGCTCTTGACCACATGCTACCTCTGAAAATGGTTGAACATTGGCCATTTCTTTTTGGTACAGTGATTTTGTGTATTCCTTCATCTTCTTCCAATGCTTTCTGCATCATTCAGTATTTTCCCATAGAATCTTTCAATACCAAAAGTTGAGGTTTGAATTTTTTCTTCAGTTTCCTCAGCTCAAAAAATGCTTAGCAGGTTCTTTCCTTTTTGTTTTCTAACTCCAGGTCTTTGCACATTTCATTATAATATTTGACTTTGTCTTCTTGGGCTGACGTTTGAAATTTTCTATTCCGCTTTTGTATCTCCTCACTTCTTCCATTTGTTTTAGCATCTCTGTGCTGGAGAACAAGTTTCAGAGTCTCTTCTGACATCTATTTTGGTCTTTTCTTTCTTTCTTTCTTTCTTGTTTTCTCAATGACCTTTGCCTTCCTGTAATATTCTTTATGTCATACCATAACTCTTCTGGTCTTCAGTATTTGGTACCAACTGCATCAAATCTGTTTCTCCAATGGTCTCT
>NW_006408562.1:2770109-2782394 GCF_000296735.1 Chrysochloris asiatica | reverse complement strand
TTCATGACTGATCTTTATATATTAATTTTGATGATGAATGCTATGTCATTCCTCTTTAATTTGTTGTTCCTCTTGTAGTAAACCATGTGATTGTCAGATTCAAAATGCCCAATACCAGTCCACTTCAGCTCACTTATGTCTAGGATATTGATGTTTATGTTTCTTTTTTTGACAATTTCCAAATTTTCTAAATTCATGCTTTGTATATTCTATGTTCTGACTTTTAATGGATGTTTACAGCTGTTTCTCTTCATTTTGAGTTGTGCCCCATCAGCAAATTAAGGTTCTGAAGGCTTTGCTCCATTCACTTCATCATAGTCAAGTCTACTTTGAGAAAGCAGCTCTTCCCTAGTTGTATTTTGAGTGCATTCTAACCTGAGGGGCTCACCTTCTGTCACTACATCTGACAATATTTTGGTGCTCTTTATCATCTTTCAATTGCCAATATTCTGGTGCTATCTCACAATTCTCAACTGCTATGCATAAGGTTTTCAGTCACTAAGTATTTGTAGGTCTTGTGAAGTAGATTTGCCTAAGAAATAAGTCATTTGATTTCTTGACTACTTCTCCCATGAGAGTTGACAGTGGATACAAGCAAAATGAAGTCCGACAACTTCAACTATTTTTCCATGTATCATGATGATATTCACTGGTGCAGTTGTGAGGATTTTATTTTTCTTTACATTGAGGTGCAATACATATTGAGGACTGAGGTCTTTGATCTTCATATTAAGTATTTTATGTCCTCTTCATTTACAGCAAGCAGTGTTGTATCATGTGTATATCATAGGTTGTTAATGAGTCTTCCTCCAATCTTGATGACTCTTTCACATAATCCAGCTTCTTGTATTATTTGCTCAGCATACAGATTGAATAAATATGATGAAGGAATACAATCCTTGAAGACACCTTCCTGGTTTTAAATCATTCTGTGTCCCTTATTCTGTTTGTACAACAGCCTTTTGCTCCATGTACAGGTTCCTCATGAGAACAAGTAAGTGTTCTGGAATTCTCATTTTTCACAATGCTATCCATAACTTGCCATTATCCACAATCATAGACTTTTCATAGTCAGTAAAGCACAAGTAAAAATCAGATTGGTGTTCTCTGCTTTCAGCCAGGATCCATAGGACAACATCAGTGATATCCCTCATCCCATGTCCTCATTTGAATACCTCTGGAAATTTCCTGTCAATATATTGTTGTAGTCATTTTTTAGATTATCTTTAGAAAAAAGTTACTTTTATGTGACATTAATGATATTATCAGATGAATTCTGATTTTCATTGAGTTACATTCCTTTGGAATGGGCACAATTATGGATCTCTTCCAATCAGTTGGCCAGGAAGCTCTCTCCCAAATCTCTTGGCATGTATGAGTGAGTTTGTACAATGCTTCATCAGTTTGTTGAAAGATTTCAATTTGTATTCCATCAGTTCCCAGAGCTTTGTGTTTTGCCAATGCTTTCAGTTGACATTGGACTCTTTCCTTCACTATCATTGGCTGTTGAGCATATGCTATGTCTTGTAATGTTTGAACATTGTCCTTTCCTTTTTTCTACAGTAACTCTGTGTATTCCTTCTATCTTCTTTTGATGCTTTCTTCATCATTCAGTATTTTGTCCATTGTTGTTGTTTTTAAGTACTTTCAAGTAGGTTCTGACTCATAGTGACCTTGTATAGGGTTTCAAAGGATCAGTTGATGAATTTGAACTGCCAGCACTGAGATTCAAATCAGCTTTGTGGTCCTGTGTTTTTCCTACTGCGCCACATCAAGACTCCATTTTTCCCATAGACTCCATCACTATTTCAAGTTGAAGCTTGAAAATTTTCTTCAATTCTTTCAGCTTGAACAAAGCTGAGCTTGTACCTCCTCTTATGTTTTCTAACTCCAGGTCTTTGCACATTTCATTACAATACTTGACATTGCTTCTTGAGTTGTCCTTTGAAATTTTCTGTTCAGTTCTTTTACCTCCTCATTTCTTTCCTTTAGTTTAGCATCTCTGCATTGTAGAGAAAGTTTCAGAGTTCCCTCTGACATCCATTTTGGTCTTCCTTCTTTCTTGCCTTCTAAAGACCTTTTGATAGCTTCCTGTATGATGTTCTTTATGTCATTCTTCTGACATAATTCTTCTGGTCTTTGATCATTAGTTTCTAAAACATCAAATCTGTTTTTAATATTATGTCTAAATTCAGGTGTGTGCTAGGCGTGGTTCTCTACAGAAGAAAAAACCAGTGAAACATATATGTATACCTATAAAGAGAAGTTTATATCAAGGAAATGGCTCACAATTGCAGAGGTGGAAGAATCCCATGTCTGGGTCAAATGAAACAAGATCAGCAGGCAAGTCCAGCTGGAAGACAGGCAGACAAGTCTAGCAAGCAGGCAGACAGGTCCAACAGGCAGATAGACAGGTAGACAACAAAGCTACTGGCTCAAGTCCAAAGAAGCTGAGATTGGAGGATGAGCCAAATGCAATATCTTGATCCAACAAAAAGCAAGCAAGTTATGCATTAATGTTGATTAAATTCGAAGCAGGCCACACCCTTGAGGAAACATTCTTTCAACTGATTGGCTTTCTATAGCCAATCATCATAAAGTTAATTATGCCTGCTCACAGCTAATCATTATATATTTAATTATACTTGCTCATAGCCAATCATCATAGAGTTAAACTGTGTTACATCTCACCCTGAGTCTCACCACATCTAAACTGCCAAATCATTGGAAATCCTGACAGTCATGTTGACACAAAACATTAAATATAACAAGGTGGTATATGTTCAAGGTTATATTTTGCTGTCGTCCATTGGTTTTAATTTTCTTCAGCTTCAGCCTGAACTTGCATATGTGCAATTGATGGTCTGTTCCACAGTCAACCCTGACCTTATTTTGATCGATGATATGGAGTTTTTCCACTGTCTCGTCCCACAAATGTAGTCAGATTGATTTCTGTATATTCTATCTGATGAAGTCCATATGTATAGCTGTCTTATATGTTGTTTAAAAAAAGGTATTTTCAATGAATATGTCAATGTTAATGCAAAATTCTATCATGTGTTCTACAGCATTATTTTCAAGGTTTAATTTTCCAACTACTAATCTCTTTGTTCCCAGCCTGTGCATTCCAATCTCCAATAATTACTAAGATATCTTGATTGCATGTTTGATTAATTGAAGTGTGGAAAAAGTTGTTAGAATTCTTCACTTTTATTATCACTGGTTTTAGGGGTTAGTACTTGAATTTGAATAATAGTGGTCTTCCTTGTAGATGTATGGATAGTAGCCTATCATAGACAGCATTGTTTAAGATAAATCTTGAAATGTTATTTTTGATGATCAATGCTGTATCATCACACTTGCATTTGTCATTCCCAGCATAGCAAATCATACATTTGGCAGATTCAAAATAGCCAATACCATTTTAGGTCATTAATGCCTAAGATACCAGTCTTTATGTGTTCTATTTCATTTTTGGCAGCTTCTAGTTTTTCTAGATTTATACTTTGTACATTCTGTATTCTGGTAGTTAGTGGATACTTACAGCTGTTTCTCATTATTTTGAGTTGTGCCTCATCAGAAAATGAAGTTCTGAAAAGCTTTACTCCATTTGTATCACCTCACTGAACTCTACTTTGAAGAGGCAGCTTTTATCCATTTGTATTTTGAGTGCTTTCCAGCATGAGTGACTTATCTTCCTGCACTACATCTGACAGTATTCTGGTGCTATTCATGTTTCATTAGTCAATATTCTGGTGATATCAGATTGTGTTCCATTGCTAGTCATAAAGTTTTCAGTGACTAAGCATTCAGAAATAGTCTGCCTCTCCTTCTTCCTAGTCTATCCTAGTCTGTCTGAAAGCTCAGTTGAAATCATTCCACCATGGATGACTCTGCTGGTATTTAAAATACTGGTGACATTAAAAAATGCAGAGGATACTAAATGCTGACAAGGATGTGGAGGGACTGAGACCTTCCTACATTGCTGATAGGAATGCAAAATGGTCCAACCACTCTGGAAAACAGTATGGCACTTTCTCAGAAAGTTTGAAATAGAAACACTATATGATCCAGCAATTGCTTTACTTGGTATTTATCCACAAGAAATACAATCCATAACACAAGTAGATATATGCACACCAATGTTCATAGCAGCTCTATTTCCAATAGTAAAAAGATGGAGATAGCCTAACTACTCATCAGTGGAAGAATGGATAAACAAACTTTGGTACATACATACAATGGAATATTGTGCTACAGTGAAGAACAACAAGAAAGCTGCAAGCCACTGCATAGCATGGATGACCCTTGAGGACATTATGCTGAGTGAAATTAGTCAGTCACAAAAGGACAAATATTGCATAAGACCATTATTATAAAAGTTTAAGAAAATATACCCACACTAAAAGGAAAAACAAAAAATGTTGTTTACTGGTGGGATTGGGGTGACAGTAGAGTACAGGGTAGGGGCAGACACATCATAGTCCCGGTGTTGGGGAGGGCAGTACACAAGGAGGGGGAGGGAGTGGTAGAGCAAGGTAGCTAGGGGAATACTGAGACAGGTTTGCATGGGCTAAATTGGACAGAGGAAAATAACGATGCATGCTCAAACTTGGAACAATAGGGCTCTGTGATACAGGGATCGAGGCATAGTTTGAAGAGGGGAAATAATACTAAGGTGCTTGACTGTCTTTTGAATATTGGTTTCACTTGCCTACTATTATAAAATAAAACACTTGAGTGGGATAGAAAGGAATGTTGGGAAACATGATTACAGAAAGCTTGTAAGACCGTCTTCAGCCTATAACTGATTGGAATACCTAAAAGGGGTTCCATAACTTTTGCAGTGTAATATGCCTCTTGAGAAGCCTTTGCAGTGTATAGGACCTTAGGTTGAATCCTGAACCCCATCCACAACCTTCTGAGGTGGGCCATTCCTACTAGAAAGGACAAGCAGAACAGCCTGGATACATCTTCAAAGAAAGATCATCAGGAAAAACCTGAAACAAAAATAGCAGTATGACTGGCTACTACAAGAATAAGTAAGGTGTTCACTGAGAAGTCATCAAAGCAAGCAATCAAGTTCCTTCAGGAAAAATCCCCCTCTAAGATTGAAACTCAAAGAGAACACATGAGCAGGCATGTAATCTTTCTGAAAATCACATTGGGCTACTGGTGAGTGGAAAAGGGGGAAAGGCAGCAATGAAGAAATGGGCTAAGTTTGACCACGTTCCATAGATGCCCATTGACCTGGAGATGAGAGAGAGAAGAGGAGGGGCTGGGTTGGTCCAGAGTGTTGTGAGAACTGGGGACATATGAACCCATGGACAAGGACATAGCCACAGAGGGCTATAGCTGAAAGTAAAGCATCCAGCTGATATGAAGTGAGGAGAGCTGCATGGGAACACCCAGGCTTGCAGATAATGCCCATTTGACCTAGCCTCGATGACTTGGTGGTCAGAACTCAACTAGTGGAAGATTAAAAAGAAAAAAAATAATTTTTGATAAAGGAAATGAGGATAAATTGCTACAAATTGATGAACTTAACGTATAGTCATGGAGGTAGTAACTCTAAATACTAACAGAGAGAGAAGGAGTTTTCACATCAAGTATCAATGCTGTCTCCTCTGTACACGGGCAACTTAGACATTGGCTACCTAAAATGAGGGGGTGATAAAGGTACAAAGTGACTGGCTTACAAGGTTTCAATGGGGTGCTTAGTTTAATAGTGTGTGGAGGAAGAAAGCGTCCCCACTGAATAGTTTCAACTTGTCTAGATGGGTCTAGTAAAAAGAGATGGGGATAAGATTTTTATGATTCAATAATGAGTGATTGTTATCATGACTAATTGCGACTGTCACAATTGTAAAAGTAGAAGTTTTATAACAAAAACAGGGAAGTTGTTAATCTCACAGTCCAGAATCAAATGGCCCTAGAATCATCAAGGGAGAAGAGCACAAAAAGAATGTGAGACCTTATCCAGAGAAGGAGCGACACCAGAGATGGAAGCAGAGATGGGGACATGGAGAGAGGGAGAAGCTGAAGACTCTAGATTCATGGGAAGAGAGCGTCTAAGAGATGGCGGCCAGAAGGCAGACTTGAAGAATGTGCCCTTTGGTGGTGTAAATTATTATATATACTTGAGTGTTAAAAAAGAAAAAAAGCTAAAGTGAATAGAGAGAAATACTAACTGATGGTACATGAAGGGGATTGTAATCATTGTAATGAAACAAGGTTTATGATTTGTTGAATGCAAAACTGATGATCTGTCCTGTAAACTTTTTCTCGATCCACAATAAAAACTTAAAAAAATAAAATAAATAAAATACTGGTGTCACAGCTACTAATATCACAGCAACACTCAAGCCAACACAGTAAGACAAAATGACAGATGAATGGTGGAAGAAGCTGGTAGAATTCTTCAGTTTCTTCTTCATTGATTTTAGTGGCTAGTGCAAAAATTGTAATAATACTGTAATTGACTGACCTTCTTTTAGGCTTGTGGATATTTTCCTATTGCATGTAGCTTTGCATTTCAATATGTATCTTGAAATGCTTTTTGAGAGTGAATTCAGTAGCATTTCTCATCATTAATTTGTTGTTTCTTGATAGTAAACCATATGATTGTCCAGTTCAAAATGATCAGTGCCTGTTCATTTCAACTCACAGAAGTTAGGGTATCAATCTTTATATGTTCCAATGTTTCTAGATTTATATGTTATACATTCCACATTCCAATTTTTGATGGATATTTGCAACTGTTTCTTCTCACTTTGATTTGTGTAATCAAAACCGAGAAGAAACAGCAGCAAACCTAAGCAAATGAAGGTCCCCAAAACTTTGCTCCTTTCACATCATTATGGTCACAGGTCTTTCCCAGTGGTATTTTGAATGCCCCCCAAACTGAGTAGCTCTTCCTCTGGAATTTTACTAGATAAAGTTCTACTGCTATTTTTGAAGTTTTCAATGATTAAAACTTTAAAAAATTTCTGCTGAAACGTGTCCACCATGGGTGCCCTGCTTGTATTTAAAATACCACTGGTGTGAGTAATTGGTATCATGACTAATTGTGATTGTCACAACTGTAAAGGTAGAAGATGCAAAACACAAAGGGGAAAGTAATTAATCTTTCAATCCAAGAACATAAAACCATCAAGAGGGAAGAGCATGAGCAGAGCTTAGAATCCTAACCAGAAAAGCAGTAGCAGCAGATACAGAAGCAGAGGGGATGGCATACAGAGATAGAACAGCAGAGGACTATGGACCCTTGGAATGAGAAACTCTGTGTGCCTGTGTGTAAGAGAATTGTTCACAAAAGGTGCTCTTCAGTCATTTAAATGAGTATATGTTTTCTGGGTGTTTTGTGTAACAGAGAAAAAGAAAAAAAGGAAGAGGTAAATACTGTTAACCAATGGTACATGATGGAGATTGTAATCATTGCAATGAAACAAAATATGATTGGTTGAATGTAAATCAATGGTCTGCCCTGTAAACTATCACTCAAGTCACAGTAAAAGCTTTCAAAAATAAAACAAATTTTTTTATATAACTGCCAGTATCACAGCAACACACAACCCACACAGTATGTTAAACTGTCATATGAGTGGGAGTGGAGAAAGATTTGTTTTTCAAACTTGGTCTATTACTCTTCCTGGTGAGATTGCCTTCACTGAATTACCAAGCATCCTTCCACACTTACTGTAATTTTACAAAGTAGATATTGTATAATTCTTTCTAGACTTGATCGCGTGGTTCATGAAACTGATAGAATTTCATGAAATTCATCCACACAAATGTAATGTTTGAAGATCCTTTATGAATACTTTCAAAAGCATACTTAATATACTGACTACATATATGTGTATATTTTTATTTCTAACATTGCTGCATATGCTTTATGCTGATTACAATCACATGAAAAAAATAGTTTCACACTTCAGATTTAAAGGCTTGGCACACAACTACATAACAGACTTAAAAGACACAATGATCTCTTCCTGTATATCTGATATCAGCTATCTCTGATGCAAATCAATTTCATTAGGTCCTTTAGAGTAGAAGTAATATAATAAATGCTTAACTTTCAACACACCTTTGTTTGGGATTGTTTTGTTTTTCCCCCACTGAGATATAATTCACATCCCCATAATGTACTCTTTTAAAGTATACCATCTCATGGTTTTTAGTACATTCACAAGAGTGTGCAGCTATCACTAATATCCAATAATAGACTATATGTAGCCCCCAAATGTAATCTTGTACCTGTTAACAATTATTCCTAGTCCTCCTTCCACCCCAGTCTTTTAGAGACACTCGTCTTTTGGTCTATATGGATACATCTTGTCTTGGCAGTTTGTACAAATTAAACCAATAAATATGATATGTGATCTTTTATGAATGGCTTCTTCCATTACCATAATGTTTTTCTAGTACTTCATTTCTATTTGGTACTGAACATTACCATTATGTTGACAGAACACTATCTATCTAGTTACCATGCAGTCAACAGGCTTTTTAGTTGTTTCTACACTAATGACTACTATTAATGATGCTGTTATGCATATTCAGGAGACTTGGCATGGCACTGTAGAATAAGTACTGGACTACTAACTGGAAGAAGTGCAGCCAGAGTGCTCCTTGGAGACCAAGATGGTTAAACTTCATCTCTCATACTTTGGAAATGTTGTCAGGAGGGAACAGTCGCTGGAGAAGGATGTCATGCTGGGTAAGATGGAGGGTCAAAGAAAAAGAGGAAGACCCCCAATGAGATGGATTGACCAGGTGGCATCATTGATGGCATCAAGTGTGGCAGCAGTAGTGAGGTTGGCCCAGGATCAGACATTGTTTCGTTCTGCTGTGCATGGGGTCGTTATAAATCGGTTCCGACTCGATGGTACCTGACAACAACAACTGCAAGATCGGTGTTCCATACCCACCAACTGGTCCTTGGAAACTTTACACAGGGTCGTTATGAGTGAGAACAGACTCAGTGACAACTAACAACAACAACAATGCACATTTATGTGCATGTACAAGTGGGCTTCAAAATGTTCCTTGAAAACTTGTTTTAAAAGATAATGAACATTTCCATGTACTTTTTAAAACCCCTTTGCATTGTGAAGATATATTTTCAATTCTTATGGGTATATGCCTAGGAATTAAACACGGTCATTCTAATTTGATCTATTTTATAAGAATTGAAAAATTATTCTTGAAAGGGAGCGTACCATTTTATACCATCAGCAACAATATATGAGAATTTCATTATTTTTACATTTATTGCCCATATTTATTTTGCATTTTATATAATAGCCACAAACTACAACCATGCTGGTCTGGATATAAAGTGTTATATCACATTTAAAAAATCATATTATTATTTAGATTTGGAGAAAGTTTGCATAGTGTGTTAGGTTACAGTATGATAATTATGATAGAAATTGATAAATAACATTAGTTATATTTTTCACATGGTGTCAACATTCTCTTTAATTGTTTTCTTGGTGGCTCCATTTTGAAGATTCTAGATTCGTTGCCCCTTTATTTTATCATTTTTGTTTTGGATTAAATGTTAACTTTGGACTCATACAGATGGTTGTTTAGTAGAGCACTGATCTAACCCTATATTTTGTACACCATTCCTGTTTTCTGCTAAAAGGAGAGCTTAGGGAGAGTTTTGGTTCAAGGTTTAAAGAACATTTTTAGTTGGATAGTCTCAGAGAGTCATATCATCTCTGGTGGTCCACTTAAATTGATCTTTTTAAGAATTTGATTTTATTCTTCTTTTTTGCCTGTTCTATCCTGGATCATCTATTATGCTTCAGGTTATAATATTTAGTGGTGGTATCTGGTCCCCATCTTGTTCTGCACTGAGGGAAGTTAAGGTCATGGTGCATGTAAGCATCAGCCTCATAGACTTGTTTCTTCTATGAGGTTTTGGTTCCCTTCTTACCCATATGTTTCTTATGAGTGCAGACCATAGTTATATCTTAGACAACTGCTCACAAAGTTTTAAGACCTCAGATGCTACTCACTCACATCACTAGGATGCAGAGCGTAAACTTCGTGAACTGTATTTTGCAAGTTAACTGAATTGTCCCATGACCCTAAATTTTTTAAAAATAAAAAACTGGTCTTAGAAGGTTCTGCTATGTTTAAGGAATATATGTTGTGTCTTTAATTAAAATATATGCTGTCAATGAAAATATGTCCACACATATCTATATTTATGTACAAATATTGTTATGGTTGTTAAATGCCCTTGAGTCAGTTCTAACTCATAGCAACACTGTATAGGCATCCCAAGGAGCTGGTGAGTTTGGGCTGCTGACTTTGTGGTTTGCAGTCCGGTGCAGATTCCACAGTGCCACACCAGGAATCCTATGTACACATATAGGTACTTCTACCATTTCTTACTTATGTATACATTTGTAACTACCCACATACATTTATGTGACTACTCAAACAAATGTGATCTTAGACTCATTTAAAATACAAATTGTTGTTGATGTTACTGACCTCTTATATGCCAGATTTTGTTAGGTATGCTCTTCTCAAAAGCATTTCTCAGCATCATCATTTATTTTGATCATGTTAAGTTACTGTACTCAGATTGAGTGCCACTTTCCCCATAAGAAATGATATCTCATTACAGTCTTGATTTATATTTCCTTGTGATAATAGTGCTTTCCATGTGTGGGTATCAGTCAATTACATATCTTTTGTGAAATAAACTCAGTTCAAATTCCTTGCCTGTTTTTTGTCTGTTTTTTTTTTTTTTTTTACTTTAGGTTGTCATTTTATTGTGGTGTGGTAAAAGATTTTATACATTATAAAATCAGAAATTTGATTTATAAAAAGAGATTTTATACATTATATTATCAGAAATGTGACTTTCAAATATATTCTCCTGATTTGTTTACAATATTTTTACTTTCTTGATGGTGCTCTGTGAAGCACAAACTTCTTTTTTTACTTATTGTTGTTAAATGCCATCAAGTCAATTTTGACTCAGGTTATCCAAGGGGTGGCTGGTGGTTTTGAACTGTCAAACTTGTGATTAGCAGTCCAGTGTTTATTCTATAGCACCATATCAGGACACAGTTTTTTCTTAATGAAGAAAAAATTAACTCCTTTTTTCTTTGTTACTTGTACTTTTCATAGTGTATCTGAGATGCTATTGATTAGCCTAAGGTCACAAAGAACCAATAGATCTGTTTTGGAAGAAGTGCAACCACAGTGCTCCTTGGAGGCCAAGATGGCTAGGCTTTGTCTCTCATACTTTGGACACATTGTCCAGAGAGAACAGTTACTGGAGAAGGATGTCATTCTGGGTAAGGTGGAGGGTCAGAGAAAAAGAGGAAGACCCCCAACTAGATGGATCAGCCAGGTGGCATCATTGATGGTGTCAAGTGTGGCGGCAATAGTGAGGTTGGCTCAGGATCGGACATTGTTTTGTTCTGCTGTGCATGGGGTCGCTATGAGTCGGTTCCAACTCGATGGCACCTGACAACAACAAGGTCACAAAGACATCTAAGTTTGCTTCTAAATGTTATATAATCTTAAACTTTCATTTTGGTCAGTTTCAATTGGAAAATAAATCATTACTGATGTGGAGATATGGATCCATCACTATGAGCCTGAGAGTAAATGACAGAGTATGGAATGGAAACACCCTCATTTGCCAACCAAAAAAGAGTTCAAAAGCAAACCATCAGGTAGAAAATTAATGCTTACTATTTTCTGAGATTCTCAAGGAATAGTATTGGAATACTTTTAGGGAAAAAGTTCAATGATTAACAGTGCTCGTTACCATGAGATGCTTACTGAAGAGCTGAACCCTAAATTTGGAATTAAACCCAGAAGACTGATATCCAAGTGTTTTGTGATCTTACATGACAATGTACATATCCACACCTCTGCCCACATTGTTGACACTGCAAAAACTTCTTTTTGAGGTGTTAAATTATCCTCCCTGTAGTCTGCATATAGATCCATCAGACTTTCTCCTGTTTGGTTCCCTGAAAACAGTCCTTAGAGGATGATTATTCACCTCTGATGAAGATATGAAGACAGCAGTGTATTTGTCACTTGAAGCTCAGTCTAAAACATGTTTAATAAGAGACTTCTTTGTTGACAGATGGACAAAATATACTGAAAAGCAAGCAGATTAAATAAAAAAAATTATGAAGTTGCCTTTCTAAAATTTTATTAAAATACATCTTACAGCCAGAGTGCAGATACATTTTTACTCACCTTCATATGTTTGTGTGTGTGTGTGTGTGT
>NW_006408562.1:2769466-2770009 GCF_000296735.1 Chrysochloris asiatica | reverse complement strand
AACAATCCTGTATAGGTTTTCAAGGAGCAACTGGTATTTTAGAACCACAATCCTTGTGATGCAAACCAACATTCCAGGCCTCATCCTATACTTACCCTACAGTGACATGTCAGAACTCAACCTCTCTCTCCACCCCCATATATATATATATATAATATATATATTTAGTCACTGAAAACCTTACAAATAACAGGGAAACACTGTCAGATATAGTGCCAGAAAATGTGAGCCCCTCAGGTTGGAGGCACTCAAAATGGACTGGGAAAGAGACTATAATCCACATTAATTTAGAGAGCATGTGAAGAACAGACTTGATGCATTAGACACTAAAGACTGAAGACCAGAAGAGTTGTGGGATGACATCAAGGACATCATACAGGATGAAAGCAAAAAGTCATTAATAAGACAAGAAAGAAGGAAAAGATCAAATTGGCTTTAATTATTGAAGCATTCACTAGGAAAAGACTCATTTTTGATTCAGTAATAATTCATTGCTGAATGATCCAGAAAACAGCAATAGAAGACAGAAGGAATACACAGAGT
>NW_006408562.1:2766954-2768056 GCF_000296735.1 Chrysochloris asiatica | reverse complement strand
AGCAGATTTGCCCACTGCAATATGTCGTCTGATCTCTTGACTACTGCTTCTGTGAGTGTTGATAGTTGATCCAAGAAGAATGAAGTCAAATTTTTACAGGAGCAGAAATCCTCATCTTTCTCCCATGGGGTATCTGGTATGCTCAGATTGCTGACCTGGTGGTTTCCAATCCAGTGCTTATTCTACAGAGTCATGCTCCCCCTACTGACTTAGTGGTCAGCTAGTGATTGGAAATAGGGTTACTTTAATGCCTTGGACCAATTCACTTCTCAGTCTTTGCAAAGGAGCTCTATGTGTATATTGAGTCATATTTGTCTGTCCTGGCAAAAACCCCACAACCCTGTGTTAAAATGTATTTATTTATTGCACAAAATTTCAAGGTTAGCTAGAATTGGTGAAGTGAAAGTTTTTCAGATCTTTACTGGGCAGGCACAGTGCATGATCTTGTTGATTTGCATGAATCTACATGGGGTTTTCAAATCTCCCTATGAACATAATCCTACCAGCCTCCTTTTAAAGTTTTAGGTCAGTATCTTCTTTTTCCTTCTTTCTTAACTTTTTATTGCTAATTTAGTGAAGGTTTATAGACAAGATTATCAATTTTACATTCAACAAATCATAGACTTTGTTTCATGTCAATGATTGCAACCCCCTCCATGTAATAAGGGTTATCTCACTTCCCAGAGTTTCTTATTTCTATCCCTCCCATTTCCCAAACCTTCTCAACTTTGTCTGTAAGTAAATGCTACCTTTTGATTGTGAATGATTAACCATGGTGAGCATACCTTACTCGCATTTTTGCCCCCTCTATATTCAGCATCACTATGGGTCAGAGTGGTGCAATGCCACTTAACAATAACATATAATTATTTTCAGCTTGCAGAAAATTGGGCCTTGATGGTGAGTTCCTTTGAAAACCTGAAGGGTGGTTGAGGGTCAGTGTCTTGGTTCCTATAATCTCTTCCTGACCAGTAAACCCAGTCTTTTATATATATAATTTTGAATTTTTTTCTGCATTTTTTTGTCACTCTAGTTGGGACCTTCTAATGTGATCCCTTTCAGAGCAGCTGGTAGTGGAATCTGGGCATCTTCTAGTTCTTCT
>NW_006408562.1:2763870-2765675 GCF_000296735.1 Chrysochloris asiatica | reverse complement strand
AGATGATATCTCATTGCTGTGTTGATTTGCACCTCTATAACATTTGCATCTCTGTAACAGTGTTCTGAGTCAGTTACCACCCATAGGGACCCCATATAGAGTTTCCTAGGAGCAGTTGGTGAGCTTGAACTGCCTTTCAAGTGATTTGTTGTCCATTGCATTAACCCATAGCTTTACACTAGGACTCTTTATAATAATAACTGATGATCATGAAAATGTGTTCATTTTTTGTTGGTTGCCTGAATGTCTTGCTTGGTGAAGTGACTGTGCTTGTCCTTTGTCTATTTTTAATTGAGTTCTTTGTCGTTTTCTTATAAAGGGTTTGTTTTTGTTGTTATTACTATCAACTTCAGAGATTAATCCCTTGTCTGATATGCTGCTGCGAAAATGTTTTTCCAAGTCTTTGTTTATTTTTTTTACTCTTTTTGTGAAATCTTTTGTTATACAGGAGTGTCTGAATCGCAGGAGGTCTCTCTCAGTCATCTATTTTGTCTTCTACTGTTTGCTTGTTTTTAGTTATGTTTGACAGTGTATTAATGCCACATATTAGAGTCACTAAGTGTGCCCTCATTTTTTCATTGATAATGTTTATAGTTCTAGATTTGGAATTAGGTCTTTAATCTGAAATTAGTTTGTTTTGTATATATGAGAGATGGGTCTTATTTTATTCTTCAGTAAGTAGGTTTCCAGTTTTGCCACACCGTTTGTTGAAGAAACTATTTCTTCTCCATTTAATTTATTTTGGTGTTTGTCAAAGATCAGCTGACTGTATGTGGATGGATTTACTTCTGGGTTCTCAATTATATTTCATTGATCTATGCATCTTTCATTGTACCAGTACCAGATTGTTTTGACTACTCAGAGTGTGTAGTAGATTTTGAAATAATGGAGTGAGAAATGTCCAACTTTGTTCTTCTTGAGCAATGCTTTATTTATCTTTAGTCTTTCCTTTCCATATAATGTTAGTGATCCATTTTTACATGACTTTAAAGAATGATGTTGGAGTCTGGACTGGGATTGCATTATCTATAGACTGACATTTTCACAATGTTAACTCTTCCTATACATGAGCATGGTATGAATATTTTTGTAAATGTCTTTTGGTTTCTTATTGTAGTGTTTTCTAGTTTTCTTTGTATATGTCTTTTAGATAGATTTATTCCTAAATATTTCATATTTTGAATGGCTATATAAATGGTATTGCTTCTCTAATATCCTTTTCAGGGCTGAATTTTTTGATGTAGAGCAGTCCAATTGATTTTTGTATATTAACCATGCACTTGCCACTTTGCTGAATCTTTCAATGAATTCCATAATTTTCTTAGAGAGTCTTTGGAATTTTTAATGTATCCATTCATATCTGAAAATACAGAGAGTTTTACTTCTTCTCTGACAATGTGGATGCTTTTAATCTCCCTTTCTTATTTTATAATTCTGGCTAAGATTTCCAAAACAAAATAGAATAAGAGTTGTGATGAAGGACATCCTTGTCTGTTTCCTGTTCACAAAGGTAATGCTTTCAGTTTCTCTCCATTAAAAGTAATATTGGCTGTTAGATTTGTACACATGCTTTTAATTATGTTGAGGGATTTGTCCTTTGATTTCTACTTCATGAGTGTTTTTATCAGAAATGGATGTTGGATTTTGTCAAATGCATTCCTCCATCAATTGATATAGTCATGTGGTTCTTTTCCCTTTTTTATTTGTGTGGTAGTTTACATTGTTTGTTTTTCTATTAAACTATCCTTGCATTCATGTAATGAATCACATTTGTTGAATTCTATTGACTAGGATTTCACTAAGAA
>NW_006408562.1:2762387-2762970 GCF_000296735.1 Chrysochloris asiatica | reverse complement strand
GTGATCTGAAAAGATGCTTTTTACTATGTTGTAAAATTGATCGAGCTATGCTTTGTTGCCTAACATGTGGTCTATTCTAGAGAAGGTTCCATGTGCACTGGAAAAGAATGTGTGTTATGCTGAAGTTTAGTTGAGTGTCTCTTATGCTGTTGTTGATAAGTGTTGTTTTTGTTAAGTGTTGTTGTGGAGTCATTTCCAACTCATAGTGACCTTGTACTGGGTTTCCAAAGAGTGACTGGTGGTTTGAACTACTGACCTTGCAGCTCAAACTGACCTTACAATCTAGTATGTTATCAATGAAATTAAGACAGTTCTGTATGTTTCTTGAGTTTTGTTTTTTGTTTTTCAGTTGTTCTGGCCTTCATCAAAAGTAGTGTATTAAAGACTCCTACTTTTATTTTATTTTATTATTTTTTAAAGTATTTATTGTGAATTATGTGGGTTTTCATGAGAGAACGTCAGTTTTACACTCATCCTATCACATTTCATTTCAATCCAATCCATGCTTCATCAAACAACCAAAGGATACACCCCACAGGCCCACCACACACACACACCCATCAGTACACAGCCCCTCTCCCTC
>NW_006408562.1:2761741-2762287 GCF_000296735.1 Chrysochloris asiatica | reverse complement strand
TATTGTGAATTATGTTGGTTTTCATGAGAGAACGTCAGTTTTACTCTCACCCTATCACATTTCATTTCAATCCAATGATCACAATCCCCTCCATGCTTCATCAAACAACCTAAGGATACACCCCACAGGCCCACCACACACACACCCCCCATCAGCACACAGCCCCTCTCCCTCCCTAGGTCCAGTGTCCCCAGCCACTCCATCTGTCCATCTTATCGTCTCTGTCTCCATTCCTGGCATCACTGCCTCTCTGGGTAGGGTCACACTCTCTGCTCTTCTCAGTTGAGGGTCCCAGGGACCTCCGCTCCTGGGCTGAAAAATAAATCACTACCCTTTTTTCATCAAAAAAAAACCACATCTACCTCTACATTTCTGACCCTCACAGTCAGTCCTGCTGGCAATTATTCATTAGTGTACCTCAAGAGCCTTATCCCCATTTCCGTTTGCCAGCCTGGTCCCAACAGATTGGAAATCATTCATTGGAGGTTCTGCCTACCCCTGCCTCATCTGGAACTAGGTTTCCTCTTGAAAGCCAGTCACTTCTTG
>NW_006408562.1:2755688-2757739 GCF_000296735.1 Chrysochloris asiatica | reverse complement strand
TAATGTCCTTTTCAGCACTGTCATTGTTACTATAGAGGAATCCAGCTGATGTCTGTATGTTGATCTTATACCCTTCCACATTGCTGAATCTTCCAATGATGTCTAGTAGCCTTTTTACTGAATCTTTGGGGTTTTGTAGGTATAAGATCATATTGTCTTCAAATAGAGAGAGTTTTATTTCCTCATTGATAATTTGGATGTTTTTAATCTCTCTATCTTGCCTTATAGCTCTGCTCCTACATTTTCCCCTTCTTTGACATTGTTATTATTTTGATCTTCAGTTGACCTCCCAGCTCCTTTGAATTCATTGTTGTAATTTGGTTCTGTATAGGACTCTGCTATCCATCGTCTGAGTTTCAGGTAGATATGCCACCCCTGTTAATCTTTGATTGTTTTCTGTTCTTGTTGGTTTTCAGTCCACAGAACTCCCTTTAGGATGTTTTGAAGTGCTGGATTGGCTTCAACAAACTCTCTTAGCTTCTGTTTATCCTGGAATGTTTTGATTGCATCAGCATATTTGATTGACACTTTTGCTGGATAGATGATTCTTGATTGGTAGTTTGATTTCTTTTAGGATTTTGTACGTCTCCCCATTATCTCTTTGCCTGCATGGTTTCTGCTGAATACTCAGACCTTAATCTGGTTTGCTTGGTTTGTAAGTAACATTTCTCTGTTCCCTGGCTGCTTTTAGGATTCTCTTCTTGTCTTTGATTTTGGAGAGCTTGATTATTATATGTCTTGGTGATTTTCTTTTGGGGTCTATCCTTCCTGGGGTATGTTCAGCTTCTTGAATGTTTACCTACTCATCATTCCATATGTTAGGGAAATTTTCTTCCAGAAGCTCTTCCACTATCTCCCCTTTGGACCTCTCTGATTCTTCCTGTTCTGGAATGTAAATAATTTTTAAGTTGTTCCTCTTCATGTTATCTAGCATGAATCTTAGACTTTCTTCAGATTTTTTTAAATCCTTTTTACTGGTTGTTCTTCTGTCTTAGCAGTATTAAGAGATTTGTCTTCCAGCTTGCTGGTTCTGGCTTCTATCTCTTCAATTGTGCTCCATTCCACTTTCAGTGTATTGCCCATTTCTGATATTTTATTGTTAATCATCTGTACCTCTTTGCAGCAGGTTTTGAATTGTTTCCAATGCTGTATCGATCTTGTTTGTTTGATCTTGTAGTACTTTCCTTATTTCATCCTTGTTTTCCTCCACCCATTTTCAGAGCAATTGAATTCATTTCCATATCATTCTTCTGAATTCCTTCTCAGGCAAATCCAAAACCTGCTTTTCTTCTAGAAAGTCTTTGTCTGTCTCCAGCTCATTTGTCTCAGCTATCTTTTCTATTTTTGGACATGTTTTGCTATCTTTTGTTGTTTTTATTTGTCATTTCCATTAGTTGTGTGGATTTTAATGCTTAAATGGATGTTTGTTACTCTGTTATTAAGCTTACTTGGTGTCTCCTAGTGAATATGATCAGGAGATAAGCTTCCCTTTTCACATGTGATGCTTAGCAGCTGTTATTGGTTCTTGTCTCAATGGTGGAATATTATGGGGTATGTTTCTAACTTGGTTATATGGCCACGATTGCTGACTCCTCTTTGGTAACGTAGGGAGAAAAAGCTCACACCTCCAGGATAAATGTGTACTCAAAAGGCCCCAAAGCAGAAGCAATATTAAAGCTGAGACAAAAAAACACCACTTTGAAACAAAAATAAAACTGTGGCCAACTGGCCATTCACCTTGCTACACAGGTAATATGTTTGCACCATAGATGCCTCCAGTAATGGGTGCGGGTGTGTACTCATTCAGGCTCCTCCTTTTGTCACCACAGTAGAAGTGCACAAAAAGATATTGAAAAGTTAATGGATGAAAGAGTGTTTGCTATTTTTGTCTCTGAAGGTCAGTTAGGTATCTGCAAGTGCACAGCATATTTCTTGAAATAGTTGTGTCTTTTTATGTTGGGGTTTTACAGGTTGTTCATATAGTTTGTCAGGCCAAACCTGCTTTTTTTTCTTGCTGACTTGGCAGGGGTAAAGGGTCCCTCACAAGTTAA
>NW_006408562.1:2750225-2754755 GCF_000296735.1 Chrysochloris asiatica | reverse complement strand
TAGCTTGATATATTTTTTCCAAACTTTGATTTTTAATCTATTCCTGTCCTTGTGTGTAAGGTGTATCTCTTGTAGACAGGGTATTGAAAGACCCCATTTTCTTATCCACTTTGTTGCTCTCTGTCTCATACTGGTACATTTTATCCATTCACACCAGTGTAATTATTGATAGATATTAATTGATTGCAGTCATTTTAGTATTTTTTTTTTTTTTTTTTTTTTTTTTTGTCTGCTGCTGGTTTCCTTGTTCCACATAATTTTCTTTGTTGTGTTCATTTCGTTTGAGTGAATTTTTCCCTCAATGTCTTCCTTCTGTTGTTTTAATATTTACTAAATCTTCATGGTCCATTTTCTTGATTTGATGTGTCAAATAAACACATCCTTTTGAGATAGGCTTTGTAGGGAACTGTCAGGTAGATCCGATAATAATAGTTCTTTGAGGATTGAGCCTTTGGGAGCTCCAAACCCATCTGTGCTTTCATGGCTACTGTGATTACGAAGCAAGATCATCATATATAAGAACTGACTTCATGACAACTTTTTTGTTATGTATGTGTGTGGAAATGGGGAGAAAGAAATGAGTATAGATCAAGTTACGATATCACTAAGTTCACTGTGCTTATCTAGATTGATTAGATTCCTCACAATATTACAAGCTTGTGATTAATTGTCAGATTCTGAAAGTGTATTTTGACATTATCTGCCTTTATTTTCTTTGTTTTTATTGAAATGTGGATTTTCAGAAAGCCTTAGTCTTTAATTTTTCTAACGTTTTTCTGGATAATTTTTAATGAAATTTCTCATACTGTATGAGAAAACATGATTGCTAGTGATCCGGCTATATTATCTTTTAAACGTAATTTACTTCTCATTTCTCTCTTATTCATGACATACTGGCCAACTGTTCTCTTCAATGATTTTTGAACGAACCAGAGGAGTTCCTGTCATAGCATTTGCAGTAACTCTTCTCTATGATGGGTAGAATTTCTTCCAGATATTCACTTGGTTTTCTATACTGTAACATCACTTTGGATCCTACTCTGATCACTCTACATTTCAAGTCTGCCTGTCCTTGATTATCTCTGCCTGTGTCTCTTTGAAATCATGGCCCTAAAGCCATTCTATAATGTTACCATTTTTTAGGTGCCTTCATATCGGTTCTAATTCAAAGTAACTCAATTCACAACAGAACATAACTCTGCCTGCTCGTGCATCATCCTCACAGTTAGTTTTAAGTCCATTGTTACTCCACTTTGTTAGTCCAACATGTTGGAGCTTTTACTGATTTTTGCTGACCCTACACTTTTCCAAGAATGCATGTAAGGTGATGCAAAATACTATGACTTGGATGAGGCACACCTTACTCCTCAAACTCACATCTTTTCTTCTGAACACTATAAAATTGTCTTTTGCAGTTGATTTGCATAACACAACATTCTTTTGATTTCTTGACTGTGCACTGATTGTGGATCCATGCAAATTGAAGTCTTAGACAACTTCAAACTTTTTTCCATTTATCATGATGCTATTTATTGTTCCAGTTGTGAGGATCTTCAGTTTCATTACATTGATATACAACACATACTGAAGCCTGTCTTTGATCTTCATCAGCATGTATTCCATGTCTTCTTCATTTTCAGCAAAGAAAGTTGTGCCATCTACATATTGCATGTTGTTATTGATGCTTCCTCCTATTCTGATGCCTTGATTTTCTTCATCTAATTCAATTTCTTAGTTTATTTTCTCAGCATACAGACTGAATAAATATGGTGAAAGGATGCAACCTTGGCACACATTTTGCCTGATTTTGAACCATTAGGTAACACCTTGTTCTGCCTCTTGGTCTATGTCCAGGTTCCTCATGAGCACAGTTTAGTATTCTGGAATCCCCATGCCTCACAATGTTATCCATAGTTTGTTATGATCCACACAGTTGAATGCATTTGCATAGTCAATAAAGTACAAGTATGTATCTTTCTGGTAGTCTCTTTTTTGAGACAATATCCATCTGATGCATGCAATAATATCCATCATTCTATGACCTCTTCTGAATCCAGGTTGAATTTCTGGCAGTTGCTTGTTGAAGTAAGGCTACAACCATTTTTGAATTATTTTCAGCAAAAATTTTATCTGCATATGATATTGATGACATTGTTCAATGACTTCTGCATTCCATTGGGTCACCTATCTCTGGAATGGACATAAATATGGGTCTCTTACTGTTTATGAATCGGGCTGTGAACCACAAGGTCAGCAGTTGGAAACTACCAGCCATTCCACAGGAGGAAGATGAGACTTTCTGATCCCATAAAGATTTACAGCCTCAGAAAACCTGTACAGGGTTGCTATGAGTCGGAACCGACTCCACGGCACACAACAACAACAACAACTATTGGCTGACCAGGTAGCTGTCTTCCATATTACTTGACAGATGAGTGATCACCTCCAGGGTTGTACCAGTTTGTTGAACCATTTCGATTTATATTATATTAGTTCCTTGATGAAATTTTGAGTTCCTTTGAATTTGAGGGGCTTTTTTTGGACCATTGTGTCTGACAATGTTCTGGGGCTATCCAAAAACTTTCAGTGGATAATGATTCAGATGTGATCTTCCTTTCTTTATTCTTAATCTGGAAGCTGTGCTGAAACCTTTCCACCATGATGACCCTACTAATAGTGAAAATAGTGACAGTCTAGATTCCAGCATCATAGCTACACACAAGTCACCACAGTATGACGAATGGACAAACAAGTGGTGCCCACTGCATACTGCCAATCCTTTATTTAGTTATGTGTCCTCTCTGATCTTATTCTGGAATTAAAACTTCATGAAGCTGAATTTCTGCCACCACCCACCACCCCTTTTTCTTCTTCTTCTTTTTTTTGCTTCTAACTTTAATCTTAGATGGCTAATATATGGGGACATACCATTAATCTATATGGGCAAAAATAAATGTGCCTCCTTGATTTTTTTTTTCATGTTATATGTATGTAAATTAGTTTCAGTTTATTCTAAAGTAGAATTTTACTGAATTTACTATTGAATCACTGTCCCCTAAGAATTTTGTTAAACATATTTCCACATATTTTTTTTTCACCCAGTGTAATGCATTTTATCACAAAGTTTTACAGTAACATATATTTTAGGAGCAACTTTTTCACTAATATTAATAGTTTGATCAGATTTCAAAAATCCTTTGTCTTCAATAACCAAAATACTTGAAGTGGTTTGCATTTTGACAAGCTTCTATTGACTCAGAACTAAAAGGAATTCTATTTTTAAAGTGATGTCAAAAAGTCTATTGTTTTGAAGTTTGAGCAAGAACAAAATTAGATTTTTAATTTTTTCTCTGACACTTTCCTTATTTTATTCAAATACTTACATACTTTGTTTGGAGTCCTGGTATGATGCTGTGGGTTAATGTGCTGGACTGCAAAGTCAGTTTGAATAGCATTGTCAGTGGTTCAAGTTCATGAGCCTCTCCTTAGAAACCCTATGCAGCATCATGATGGGTCAGAACAGACTCAAGGGCACTTAACAGGAGTAATATTGTGGCATTGTGGGTTAATGTGCTGGACTACAAAGTCAGTTTGAACTGCAAGATTGGCGATTGAACTCACCAGCCATGCATCGGAAACCCTGTACAGATTTGTTTTGTATCAGAACCGACTCGATGGCACTAAGCAACAACAACAATATGCGTGGATAAATGCTAATTTATCATGGATTTCATTAGTGAATTTAAATGTATTTTCTTTGTAAAATTTTGAAGTTGCATAAAATAGATTTTTTGTACCTTTTAAAAAATAATTTTATTTTTTGGAATAATTCAATTATATGGAATCCTGGTATGGTGCTTTCAGATAAGCATTGGACTGCTAACCACAAGGTCCAAAGTCCAAACCCACCAGTGCTCCATTTAAACCCTATACAGGTTCACTAGGAGGCTGTACAGCATTAAACAACTGCACCAACAATTTAATATTTCTGAAGATATTTTACCATAAAATGTCACAATAGTCTTCTTCGGGTTACATATATAATTTCATGAGATGAAAGAATGTAAGCAGCAGACTCTGAAATTATTCTCTCTCTTTTCCAGGTGTAATACAGCCAGGAAGTAAAGAAGAAACTCTTTAGGCTAAATCTTATAAACCTGCTAGTGATTAATATGAAAATGGCATTTTAAATGAGAGAGTCCTTATTATTGAAATGGGTTTTACAGTATGCACTTAGTTATCTAAAACTTTACAGTGAATATATCTGCTGTTGTTGTTAAGTCCAGTAGAGACAGATCTGACTCATAGTGATCCTATATAGGGTTTCTGCGAAGCAGCTGGTGAGTTTGAACTGCTGACCTCCCAGCACATCACATTATCCTGCAGAGTCACACTAGGACTCCTGAATATATCTAGAAGCTATGATTAATTATGGCATGGGCCCCCAAAAAACCTCTTGAGTTTTGTTAGTATCTGAGTAGACAATGTTGATTTTTCTTGACTAAAACAGGCCCATTTTTAGAAATAATA
>NW_006408562.1:2748262-2748999 GCF_000296735.1 Chrysochloris asiatica | reverse complement strand
TTTCAAGAGGGAACCTAGATCCAGAGGTTGTGGAGGAAGGTGGAATCTCCACTGAGTAATAGCCATTCTGTCTGGGCAGGGCTGATGAAAGGAAATGTGGATAGGTCTTTTGTGATACAATAGTGAATAATTGTTATCAGGACTGATTGTGAGGGTTGTAAATGTAAAAGTAGACATTTTGTAGCAAAAGGAGGTGAGTGATTGACTTTGCAGTCTAGGCACGGAGGTCCCTGGGACCATCAAGGGAGAAGAGTGGAGAGCAGGACCCTACCCAGAGAAGCAGTGATGTTAGAGATGGAGGCAGAGACAATGACATGGACAGATGGAGGAGCTGGGAACTTTAGACCCAGAGAGGGAGAGGGGCTGTGTGCTGATGGCCGGGGGGCGGGGGGCAGTCTTGCAGTCTATACCCTTTGGTTGGTGGATGATGAATGGAGGGGACTGTAATCATGGCAATGAAACTATATACAATAATATGAATGTGAAGCTAATGTTCTCCCATGTAAACTATCACATAATTCACAGTAGAACATTTAAAAAGCAAACAAAAAATACCTACATGTTCTGGATCTCTCCTGGTTCATCAGTTTCTTGTACTTATTATTATCCTATAAATTATTAGCATAGCTCGATGTTGGGCAATTTTGCAGGTTGTTGTGTTGGCGATCTGAAACTTTGTATTATTTCATGATATTGCATCATTTCTATTGATTTTGTCTATTTTTCTTTTTAACTAC
>NW_006408562.1:2738134-2740009 GCF_000296735.1 Chrysochloris asiatica | reverse complement strand
ATTTGGTCTCGCCCAGGATGTCGGCTCAGGTCTCTGAACCCAGCCTGGCAGATTCAAAAGTACGCAATTTTTTACTTCAGCTCCAAATTCCACAAGCTGTAAGCCTTCAAACCTTTAAAATATTCCTATCTCTGTGGTTCTAAGTTTTGGAGCTTTGCCCTGGATCTGCTTTACCTGATATTCTGTGTTATTGCTGGTGGTGACCTTCACTGCGCCTCCACCCTAGCCGCCATCAAGTCCTGCCTATATCATAGGTTTTTAAAAAATAGTTATGCAGAAGAATGACCCTAACAAAACTTTCCTAGTAGCTTAATCTGGATTTGAGGCAAACAGTCAGTAGTAGAATTATTACATAAAATCTGATACACTTTACAAATGAAGTATTATGGAGCTAAATAATGAATGAACAGAAACTATTTTCAAAACATTTCAATCAAACTCAAAAACATAATTTTGACCTAAAGAAGCCAGATACAAAGTAGTACATTTTGTCTGAGTTCATTTATGTGAAGTTCAAAAATAAGAAAAATCTACTTACGATATTAAGGGGAGAGGACAGATTCTGTAAGGGAGAGTAAGGGCAATTTCTGAGTTGGTATTGATATTCTGTTGTAAATATAGATGCCTTCATTTTGCTAAAATTACAATGTCTATTCCATTTGCTTATATGCTATACATACATAAAGTTCTTTCTTAGATATTAGGAAGAGTAGAGTTGACAATTAGTGGAGGCATAAGAAAGATTTTATAATTGATGTTAATTCTCTGTTCTGTCCCTTATAAATAAAACATTCATTATAGAATGAAAAAGAAAATTACGTTGTAGAATCCAGGTTGTTTGACTATGGGTCTCTGAATCTCAATATCTGGTGCAGAAAGAACAAAAAGAAGTAACTAAATCTATACAAGAAAAAGTGCCTAAGAGAATTTGGAAAGGATTAGCTATAATGATTCTTTAATTTAATCTGATAAAGTTTAAATAAAGGAATATGTAAGAAAATTGAGCTGTAAGTAGAAAGAGAACAATACCTTATGAGTCTTTATGAAGTCAAAGACTACTCAAAACTGGCTGAGCAAGTGTCCTAAAGTGGTTGGAGGTGGCTACTTGTTGAAATAAAGGTTACAATATTGGTGTAGTAGCGGGGGTAACTGCAAGATTGATGGTACACTGAGGTCAATGGAGAAAAATGAAAAATATTAAAAATTAAGAGGTCATGGAAATGAAAGGTACTCAAGTATATTTTAAATAATTTGGCAAGATGGTAATTTAAGTCCCTTGGTGGTTTTAACATTTTATGATTGATTGCTAAACTTAAGGTTGGATTTCTGAATACACCTAGCAGTGCCATCGAATAAAGATCTCATTTATTTTTCATTTTGATAACAACTCACAGCATTAAGTTTTTATCATAAGGGGTCTTAGACCAGGTGTTCTAGATAAGCAAAGCCAGTGAAATGTATATATGTATATATACAAAGAAGGAACTCTGATAGCGTAGTGTTTATAAATCAGGCTGCTAACCTCACAGTCAGCAGTTCGAAACTACTAGCCATTCTGTGGGAGAAAGATGAGGCTTTCTGCTTCCATAAAGATTTATAGCCTCAGAAACACTATGCAGGGTTGCTATGAGTTGGAACCGACTCCACGGCACACCACCACCACCACATATATAAATAGAAGTTTATTATAAAGGAAATTACATACAATTGTAGAGTCCCAGGTCTTCAGTGGAAGATAGAAAGAGAGCCTTTTACTGCATGTGCATTATATTGGGAGCAGGCCACAGCAAGGACACATCTTTTCAATTGACGTGGTGCTCATAGCTAGTCATCATAGAGTTAACTATGCCTATATTCATTTTCATCACTATGAGA
>NW_006408562.1:2734815-2736814 GCF_000296735.1 Chrysochloris asiatica | reverse complement strand
TCCATCTTGATAACCATTATTCACTACAGCATTGCACGTAACCCATCTGTATTTCATTTCATCAGCTCCACCTAGACAAATTGCATAGTACTCACTGGTGATTCTGCCTTCCTCCATGCCCCCTAGCTCTAGGTTTCCTCTTGAAAGCTTGTAAGCCAGTTACTTCTTGCCTTTGTAGTCCCTCCCTCCCCATTTAGGTATCCAATGTCCAAGTTGCCTCTCTCTGTCTACTCTGTGTGTGGAGGGGGTGGGAATGTTTCTTGCTGTAAGCATTTGTTGCCTGTTTTGTGTCACTGCATTCATATGCATAGGTTAAGTTCATCAGCTTGGATCAGCTCAATTTCTCCACACACACCCCCTTCTTTCTTCTCCTGGTTGAGCTCTGATCATCCAGTCATCCAGTCCCGGTTACGTGAGTGTCATCTGCAAGTGTGTGTGTTCTTGTACACATGCCCTCTCTTCCCATCAGCCGGCAGCTCCATTCTCCACTTGAGTCCTCCGTGGCCACGTCACTGACTCTGGGTCCATGAGTCTTTGGGTCTCCTCGCACAGCTTGCCAACCAGATCCCCAACCGGGTCCACAGAAGCCCTCTGAATATTGTGAGGCTTAGCTTGCTGCTTCATTGCTGCCTTTACCCCATTTCTCCCCAACGGTGATACGTGTGTTTACCAATCCGAGCGTGCATTTCCACAGTCTCAGTTTTTGTTTTTTTGTGTTTTTTTTTGTTTTTTTTTTTTTGTGGGGGCTATGTTGGTGGTCTCCTAGGGGAGCGACCTGTTTGTTTCCGTAGTAGCAGTCCATCTGTCTCCATTAGCACCTCCAGTTTTGATAAGCAATGTCTAAATTGCCTGTCCCTATCAATCCTGAGGAGATCTGAAAAATCTTTATTCTGGTTGGAATTTTGAGCAACTGCATCCATAGGCAAAAATCCAGTTTATCAAATTTTATCAATTGACACTTGCTCAGAGTATAAAACATCTTTATTTTCATCTGAACAGATTCTGGGCAGCTCAACCCTAGTCATCCAGGCTAAGTCAAATAGGTACCAGTTGTAACTTTGGAAGTTCACATACATCTTGCACTTCAAACCAGCTGGTACCTTCACTCTCAGTCCTAGCCCCCATGGGCTCAGAAGTTCACACAACTCCCTAAACTTCAGGCCAGCCAGCCTTCTTATTTCAAGGTCAGAAGAAAGTAGAACATGTCCAGGCTCAGGTTGTGTTTTCATTGTTTCATTTCCCACATTTCCTCTTTCATGTAGACCCTGGTGGTCACCAGCAGGCATACTGCTCAGTGATTCCTTATAATGGGGTTTTCTGGTAAGAGTCAGCTTTCGTCTCCTTGATACCTCTGGAACTCAAAACGCCAAACTGTCTGCTTTATTCCCTCTGCTTTCTTCTAGTCATGAATCTGCTGTCCTCCCAGCAGTTCTGGGTTGGTCTCCATGCTTTTTCAAATGAAAATGTACCAACTCTGATGGTTCTGGTTGGGCTCAGGATTCCATTTAAAGTCCCAGTTTCTCCAAAGGTTTAAACCAAGAAACCTGTTATTCTGAGAAAATTCTAACTCTACTTTTAGCAAATCCAATCAAATATAGGCTGAAGGTGGGCTTACAAGCTCTCTGTATTCATAATTTTCAATATTAATTTCTATAACACATTTATGTCTATTTTATAATAATACACAGGAAAAAACAATATCCAAAAGGCCTTCAAACACATAATCCTTTTAAAAACACTCAAGTTTAAATACCAACAGAGAGGGAAGGAGTCTTCACATCAAGTATCAATGCTATCCCCTCTGTACACAGAATAGATAAGGATGGGCAACTTAGACATTGGCTACCTAAAATGAGAGTGCAATAAAGGCATGAAGTGACTGAGTTACAAGGTTTCGGTGGGGCGCTTAGTTTTATAGTGTATGGGGGAAGAAAGTGACCCACTGAATAGTTTTCATCTTGTCTAGATGGGTCTGTTTAAAAGAGATGGGGATAAGATT
>NW_006408562.1:2732994-2734497 GCF_000296735.1 Chrysochloris asiatica | reverse complement strand
AAACACTGTTAACTGATGGTTCATGGAGGGCATTATAATCATTGTAATGAAGCAAGGTGTATGATTAGTTGAAAGTAAAACTGTTGATCTACCCTTTCACTCAATCCACAATAAAAACTTTCACTCAATCCACAATAAAAACCTTTAAAAATAAAATAATAAAATAAAATAAAACACTCAAGTTTGTATTTTCTTCTACCTTGGACTAACCCCATTCGTATGCATATAGCCTTGGGCCTCTGGCAGAGGGGATTCCAGTAGGCCCTGACCCTTTACCAGCTACTTTTTAACCAGCATGTTATCAGCTGCAGGCAACTTCAGAAGCTGCTGCTCTCATTTTATCCCTTGCCCCTTCATTCTTTCTCTTACAAACCACATCATTTCATAAATTGGAGACATTGAAATGAATCCTGTTTGTAGTGCGGACTTCTTAAACCATGCATAACCTCCTCTGACTCCACAAAAGACCCCAACTCAACATTAGACCAAGGCTGGTTCCTATGAAGTGAAGGTCAGACATGATGCTAACCTATATCAGTACCTTTAAGATGAGTCAGACTTGAGAACCAATTTAGAAAATTCATCCTTATGATTTCTCTAGAATCCTACTCTCTCCATACCACATATTGTAGATCAGGTTTTCTAGAGAAAACCAGAGAGACATATTATTGTTAAGTGTCATTGAGTCATTTCCAACTCATAGCAACTTTTTATAGGGTTTCCAAGGAGCAGCTGGTGGGTTTGAACTGCTGACCTTGTGGTTCACAGCTCAATGCTGATCCTATAGCACCACACCATGAGTCCAGTGAAAAATATGTATGCATATGTATGTAAAGAGAAGTTTGTTATCAAGCAAATAATTTACAATAGTAGAGACCTAGGTCCTCAGCAAAAGAGACAGAGAGCACCTTTCCCGCATACCTATTATATTAGGAGCAGGCCACACCACCAAGGAAACATTCTTTCAATTGACTTGATGCTCATAGCCAATCATCATAGAGTTAACCATGCCTGTATTAGGTTTCATCACCCTGGGAATAAGCCCATCTCAACTAACAAACCTCTGGAAATCCTGGCCCAGTCAAGTTGACATAGAACACTAACCATTACACATGGCTTTCTCACCAGGAATAGCAGTTATGTCTTTTGTACTTCAAAAATAATTATTATTATTGTTCAGGAAGGTTAGCAGGATAGTTCAGGTAGTTTAGAAGTTTCAGCTTCTGAATTACGAGTACGAACATTTTGCTGTGACTAGGAGATCAGAAAACAAAACACACACACACACATGCATATACACACAAAAAGAAATAGAGTCTTTGCCTAATATATACTCTGGATCAGGAATGCTGCAAAATTATTTACCAGGCAGGTGAGTCTTGTGGTCTGGCAAAGGGATAAATAAGTTAGTTGGACAAAAAAAAAGTTATTTTAATACAAAGAGTGTGAAAAACAGGTTTTCTCATTCATATTAGCACTTTTGTAATCTATATTTAATAATTA
>NW_006408562.1:2732047-2732894 GCF_000296735.1 Chrysochloris asiatica | reverse complement strand
TATATACATATATAATATACTTGATATAACTAGAGTAGGAAATCTTTGATATCTGGCTTTCAGTGAGTCAATATCTGGAAGTTTAAATAAGTCTGTAAGTCTCCCTACTAATCTCTGTTTGGCAGTCTGAGATGGAATGCTCCAGGTCTTTGAAATATGAATATATTTTAAGCTCCTGCATATGATGATGAGTGTCTGCAGATCTGAGATAAAGAAAAGCTTTTAAAATATATGACTGAACATTATAGTCCTCTAGGCACAGAGAAGAATGTAGGAGGCATGTGAAAGACACACAGTATCCCACATTCAGTACTCTTCAGCTACAAAGTGTCAAGGAGTATTAGCTATGCCTAAATCCAATTTTCCTTTACATTTATACACATTTAAAAGTTTAAGGGACTTTCAGGACTCTTATCTGATAAGGGGATGAGAAAGTATTAAGCGGTAGAATAGATTTGGAAAAAACCCACGTCATTTGGTTCCTTTCTTGCCAGTAGCAGTTTAGAATTCCTAAGAGAACAAAATATGGTGCAGAGCAGTAAATGAATTCAAGGGGCACTTAGTGCCGTACCCCTGAATTTGGACACTGCTTCTTTGCTTCCTTCAATCTGGTCTTATCTTCAGTACTAGGAAAACATTGCTTGGAGCAGAACTTTTGAACTATTGGAGTACCAGGTTGATGCAAATAGTAAATGTATTCATTTGCTAACCCAAAGTTTGACAGTTCAAATACACCCAGAGGCAACTTTTTTTTTTAAGTTTTTATTGTGACTTATGTGTTAGTTTACATGGGTGAACTTTATCTTTACATTCATCCTATCATATTTTGTTTCACTGCAATTATCAC
>NW_006408562.1:2729884-2730677 GCF_000296735.1 Chrysochloris asiatica | reverse complement strand
TTTTACAATAGTAGGCAAGGGAAACCAAGATTCAACAGACAGCCAAGCATCTTAACATCATTTCCCCACTTTTACCCATTCAAACCACGCTGCCTTTTGTTCCACATTTGTGCTTAGATCATTATTTTCCTCTGTCCCATTTAGCCCATGTAAACCTGCCATTTCCCATCCACCTTATTTTTCCTTTCCCCTTCTCCTTTTAGTGTATTGCCCCCACCCCCACCCCTGGCCCCAGACCAAACTATCCTGTGTCTATTCCCTACCCTGTGCTCCACCTTCCCCTCCCTCCCTCTCAACCCACCACATACACCCTGGTAACCAACAACAACAACAACAAATTTCAAAAATAACAATTAAAAAATAAAAGATTTTTTTTTACCCCTTTTAGTGTGTTAATCTTAATCTGTTAATCTGTTAATCTTAATCTGTTCATCTTAATCTGTTACAGTAATGGTTCTATGCCATATTTCTCCTTTTGTGACTGACTGATTTCACTCAACATAATGTCCTCACATTTCATCCATGTTGTGTGGTGGCTTGCTGCTTCCTTGTTATTCTTCAGGTTAGCGTAGTATTCCATTGTGTGTATCTACCAAATTTTGTTTAGCCATTTTTCCATAGATGGGCACTTAAACTGTCTCCATCTTTTTGCTATTGTAAATAGTGCTGCTATATATGCACACATTGGTGTACATATATCTACTCACATTATGGCTTGTTTTCTTGTGGATAAATACCAAGTAGAGGAATTGCTGAATCATAAGGTATCTCTATTTCCAACCTTCTGAAGAAG
>NW_006408562.1:2727638-2728685 GCF_000296735.1 Chrysochloris asiatica | reverse complement strand
TGAGGCTTTCTACTCCCATAAAGATTTACAGCCTCAGAAACCATGCACAGGGTCTCTATGGGTCAGAACCGACTTTATGCCACTTAACAACAACAACAACAACAATGGCTAGTGATCGTGAACATTTCTTCATATGTTTGTTGGCTGCCCAAATCTCCTCCTTGGTGAAGTGTCTATTCATGTCCTCTGCCCATTTTTTAATTGGGTTATTTGTCCTTTTCTTATAGAGGTATTGTAGGTTTCTATATATTTGGGGAATTAGTCCCTTATCTGATGTGTCATTGCGAAAGATTTTTCCCATTCTGTGAGCTCCATTTTATCTTTTGATGAAGTATTTTGATTTACATAAGTTTTTAATTTTTAGTATGTCTCATTGATCTATTTTGTCTATTTTTGCTTGTGTAAGTTTCAAAATGTTTGGTAGTTTGTGTATGCCCTGTATCAGAGCTCTCACATTTTTCCCTTTTTTTCATTCATGACCTTTCTAATTCTGGGATTCACATTTAGGTCTTTAATCCATGAGGAGTTGGGTTTTATATAAGGTATGAGGTAAAGGTCTTATTTCAGTCTTTTGCATAGCACTTCCCAATTCTGCCAGCACCATCTGTTGAAGAGACCATCTCCTCCCCATTCAATATACTTAGGCACTTTGTCGAAAATCAGTTGGCTGTATGTGGATAGGTTAATTTCTGGATTCTCAATTCTGTTCTATTGATCAATGTATCTTTCATTATACGAGTACCAGACTGTTTTGACCACTATAGCCATGCAGTAAAATTTGAAATCAGAGTGAGAGGCTTCCCACCCTGTACTTCTTCTTAAGCAGTGCTTGCTTATCCTGGGTCTCTTTCCTTTCCATATAAAGTTTGTAATTGTCTTCTCCATCTCTTTGAAGAATGCCACTGGAATCTGGATTGAGATTGCATTATATTTGTAAACTACTTTGGGCAATATTGACATTTTCACAATGTTAAGTCTTCCTATCCAGGAGCATGGTATATTGTTTCATTTTTGTAGGTCTCTTTTGGTTTCTTGTAGTAGTGTTTT
>NW_006408562.1:2723964-2724496 GCF_000296735.1 Chrysochloris asiatica | reverse complement strand
CTTTCAAAGAACCAGCTTCTTGTCCTGTTGATTCTTTCTATAGTTTTCCTGTTTTCTATCTCATTTATTTCTGCTCTGATCTTTATTATTTCTTTTGTGTTGGTGACTGTAGGTTCCCTCTGTTGGTCTCTTTCTAGTTGCTGGAGATGTTGTCTTAATGTGAATCTTTCTTCTTTTTGGATGTGTGTATTTATCGCAATAAATTATCCTCTCAGCACTGCTTTTTCCGTGTCCCAAAGATTTTGGTATGTTGTGTTTTCATTCTCCTTTCTTTCTAGGAACTTGCTGAATTCACATTTAATTTCTTCTTTTATCCAGTTGCTCTTCAGCAGGGTGTTATTCAGTCTCCAAGTACTAAACTTTAATTCCTTAGTCTTCTTATTGTTGATTTCTAATTTTATGGCATTGTGATGTGAAAAGATGCTTTGTAGTATTTTTTTTCTCTTTTTTTAATGTTTTATTGTGAATTATGTGATAGTTTACATGGGAGAACAATAGCTTTACATTCATCCTATCATATATCACTACATTG
>NW_006408562.1:2721558-2722594 GCF_000296735.1 Chrysochloris asiatica | reverse complement strand
ACAAGCAAAGCAGCAGAATGTCTCTGGGGTTTAACCAGTTCCCTAAGGATTAAACAGTTCTTAAAAGTCTTCTCTGCTGTGGCTGGCTCGTTGGTGCTCTTGCCGGGGGGGCTTTGTAGTATTTTGATGTTTGTAAATTTATGGAGGCTTGCTTTGGGACTTAACACATGGTCAATTCTGGAGAATGTTCCATGTGAACTGGAAAATATTATATATTGTGCTATTGTTAGGTTGAATGCTCTGTACATGTCTATGAGATCAAGTTGGTTGTTTGTGCTGTTTAGTTCCTCTGTAGCTTTGTTGAGTTTCTTTCTGGTTGTTTTATCCCATTTCAAAAGTGGCATATTAAAATCCCTCCCTATAATTGTAGATTTATCTTTTTCTTTCTTCAATTCTAGTAGGGTTTGCTTTATATATCTTGGTGCTCTTTCATTTGGAGCATAGATGTTAATTATGGTTATGTCATCTTGCTCAACTGACCCTTTAATCATGAGATAGTGTCCTTCTTTATCTATTGTGCTGGTTTTTGCTTAAAGTTTATTTTATCAGAGATTAGTATTGCCACTCATGCTTGTTTTTTTATTGCTGTTACCTTGGTATATTTTTTTCCCATCCTTTAACTTTTAGTCCGTTTTTGTTTTTGTGTGTAAGGTGTGTCTCTTGCAGGCATCATATTGAAGAGTCATGTATTCTTATCCATTCAGCCATTCTCTGTCTCTTCACTGATGTATTTAATCCATTGACATTCGGTGTAATTATAGATAGGTACGGATTAACTGCTGTCATTATTTTTTGTTGTTGTTGTACTGTTTGTTCCTTTGTTGTGCATGCCTTCTTGTGTTGCATTCATGTTTTTTTTTTGTGTGTGTGTGCAATTTATTGTCAGTTTCTTCTTAGTTTTAATGTTTCCTTGTTCTGCTTGGATCTTTATTTTCATGGTAAGTTGTGAAGTATTAATTTTCTTTGGGGTTACCCTATAATATGTTTAGTTTTTCATGTATTTAAGACAGTCTATTGTATCCTGTAATCTACTCGA
>NW_006408562.1:2715155-2719828 GCF_000296735.1 Chrysochloris asiatica | reverse complement strand
TCTTTTTTCAGGTTTTGGATTGTTTCCAATGCTGTATCTATCTTGTTTGACTGCTCCTGTAGCACTTTCCTGACTTCTTCCTTATTTTCCTCCACCCCTTTTCAGAGCATTTGATTTTGTTTCCATATTATTCTTCTGAATTCCTTCTCAGGAAGATCCAGAGCCTGTTCTTCTACTGAAAAGTCTATGCTTGATTCCATCTCATTTGTCTCAGTTGCTTTTTTTCTGTTTTGGGACACATGTTGAGATTTTTAATTGTGTTTTCTTGGACATTTTCTAAAGTTATGTAAGTTTTTAATGCTTACATGGGTGTATGTTGTTTTGTTGTTAAGCTTGCTGAGTGTCACCTGGTGATCTGGAGATAGACTTCCCTTTTCACGTGTAATGCCTAGCAGCTGGTTTTGGCTCTTGTCCTGATGGTGGAGTACTACACAGTATGCTTTTAGCTCGGCTACATGAGCACTGTTGCTGTGTCTTTTTGGGTAACGTTGGGCGAGAAAGGCCCAACCCCTGGGAGAAGAGTTAGGCCATAAGGACCCAAGACAGAAACAATATAACAGCAGAGACAGAAACCACCAATCAAAAAAATAAAATTGTGATTGACACTGTCCACTGGCCTTCGCTGTGCAAAGGGTCCTGCCTAGGTAAACTTTGGGGCTGCTTCCCAGGGTCAAAATGTCATAAGAAGCAGTCTGAGAGTTTCCTTTCTATGCAATTGGCAAACTGTGAGTGCAATGCTGGACCATTTTGGGGGTGTGCTACCACCTGTGTGAAGACTTCTGGGCTGTGCAGTGAGGGCGTGATCAGGGTGAAGAAGAGAGATATGTGAAAAATGAAAAGTAAAAGATGAAAAATTGGTCACACTTCTCCCTTCAGATGCACGGCTCCACTGTTTCTAGTGCTGGATTGCTGCCTTGGCTTGGCTGTTGCCTTGCCCTCCAGCCTGAGGACTTCTGGCTGCCAGCCGCCATGGCTGGATCAATTCAGACATCACCTTATTTTGCTTCCACAGGCAGATTTCTTCTCAATGAGCACAGGAAACTGGTGTCCAGAATCTTAAACAAGAATCAAAGCTCTGCTGTTTCTCTGCTTTTTGGGGGGTTTTGGCAGAGGAGTTTTCACTGTCTGTCTCTGCTTTTCCCACCCCCCGAGGCAACTTTGAAGAAAGAACTGGGTATCTACTTTTGAAAAATCTGCTGTCGGTGAACCTTATGGAGCATAGTTCTCCCTAATAGTTATGGAGTAACCATGAGTCAAAATCAACTTGGTTGCAATTGTTTTACCTGCTTTTTGTTGGTTGGCTTTTAGAGGCTATAAACTAACACTGTGTAAAATTTTCTACAATTTGGCAAATCTCCATGCTGCTATACTCCTAACACTTCTATCTCAAATCATGTACACAATAATTTCAATTTAGCCTTTCTTCCTATGTCTGAAATATGTAACTGCTATTGGATGATGGTTTACCCTATGAAGACCTGGCTCACATTTTTACTTTCCTTCTCATTATTTTTTCACAATCCATAGATGATTAACTCATTCTTTTTTGACTCCTGTGGCACAGACTGTCACTACCTCACAATAGTAAGTAGCTCTGTGATTGGCTGAATCCAGTGTTTAAGATTTGTAAGTTGTTAGCTTGGGGAAGGTTATTGATCAATGAATTCATCACCACAAAGCCTGAATTCACTAACTCTGCTCTCTGAGTGTTGTAAGAATAGAACATGCATCTTGAGGCAAGCAGGAACAAAACATTTTTTCTTTTGATTAGGTGAAAAATGCTATATAACTGGGAGTTTAGGAGAGGTACTTTTTATTGATTCATTTTTCAAAATTACATGAGAAATATAAATAAAATTACAGACTTTTCATATATTTAAAGATCAAAAATAAAGAGCAAATTAAGAATTATTCTTGTCAGTTACTTTGTCTTGTTTCTGATGTTCACATATCTTTTCATTCAGTGATATAACCAGAGTTTATTGATCTTTTAAGGTGTCCTGGTATGGTTCTATAGGATAATCACTGAACCACAAGATCAGTTTGAACTGCAAAGTCGGTGGTTCAGATACTCCAGCTGCTCCTCAGAAACACTATATACAGAGTTGATGGCACCTACTAACAATAATATGATCAAATCACTAGAAAAGGTTCATAGAATGAAAATGATGAGCTCTAAAAATTCCAATAGTGACAATGCTCTTTTAAATCTGTACTATGTTTAACAATTTGCAAATAAAAAGAAAGTAATATAGAGAAGCTAGCGCATGTTTTAGTTTCTAGGAAAGTTGAAACAAAGCATCAGAAAATGGGTAGCTTTTTTAAGAATAGAAATGCATTATCTCACAGGTCTGGAGGCTAAGCAGTCTGAAGGTAGGGTATCAGTAGAACTGTATTCTCCCCCAAATGCTCTAGGGAAAGAGTCTTCTTCTCTTTCTAAGCTTTGGATAATATGATTCTGATGTATAGTGTCTCTCTGTATATAGGGTTTTCACGACCGTAAATCTTTATGGGAGCAGAATGCATCGTCTTTGTCCCATGGAACAGCCGGTCAATTTGAACCTTGGACTTTGAGGTTAATAGTCCAATGCCAAACCAAAACCGCCACCAGTCATTCCTATAGTGATGTATATTCATAGTTAATTTAAAAAAAAAAAAAACATGTTTTTATTTTAATTTGGGTGAAATCAGCAAATTAGATTTCCATTCAACAACTCCTACACATTTAGTTTGATGACATGGATTGCAATGTAACAGAATATAAAAGCACTGTTTTCACTTTGTCTCTGTGCTTACCATTTTCATTTGTCCATCTTTCCTAAACCTACTTTTTGTACTGTATTCCTGGGCAAATTCTGTCCTTCTGATATCATATGGTTGATTGCTGTCATGCATACATACCTCCCTGATTCTCCCCGATGTTATTTTTCACCCCACAGACCTCTCTGCATTTGTTTGAAAGCTGTGTCACAGGAGTGAGTTCAGTTCTAAGGTTGAAAGATATCTAAGGGCTATAGACTAAGGGCTTCTGCTGATATCTATAAGATTGGTAAGTCTGGATTTTTTTTGTGTGTGTATGACTTTGAGTTTTCCTTTATATTTTTCTCCCACTTTATATAGGAGTGTTTTTTGTGATTCCTTTTGAGATAACTGCAATGGTACCTGGGCACTACGTAACTTTTCTGGACTCAGAGTCATGAGGCTGGGGTTTGCATTGTCCATTATTCCTATGGAATATTTTATTTTCATTCTTTAATTTTCTGTATTCCTCTCTATTCTGGGTGAAGATAGACTAATATTTATACTTTAGATGGCTGCTCACAAGTTATTTGGACCTCAGTCTCTACTAAACAAAGGATGATATATATAGAACATTTAGATAGCAAACACTGCTATGCCAATTGAACTTGATGTTCCATCAGAGACAGCAGTCTCTGGTCCTCAGCACCAAAGACTCATTCTCTCAAGATGTTTACCTATGGCAAAGATATTGTCAGGCTGTATGTTCTCTTATATTAAGGATATATTTGTTGTTGTTAGTAGCTATAGATTGGTTCCAACTCATAACAGCCCTATGCACAACAAAAAGAAATACTGTCTAGCCTGTGCCACACTCACAATTATAGTCATCATTTATGTAGTTGAAAAAGTGTATTTGAAATGAATAAGTTGGTCTGGCAAAATCCTAAAATCTCTAGCATGTTTCTGTCACAAAGCGATATTGACCAACTTACTCAACTTTCCTCCTTGTTCCCAAGTTTAACATGGCAGTCACTAGTAATTAATCAATGCATCTTGATTTCATATTTGCTCAATTTTAGGCAGAAAATTTTGGAAGAATTCTTCAGTATATTCTTCATTGGTTTTAATGGTTAGTGTGTAAATTTGAAAAACAGTTGTATTAACTGGTCTTTTGTGTAGGCATATGGATATTATCCTATCATTTGCATAATTATACTTCAATAACTTGAAGTGCTCTTTTTGCCAATAAGTATTATGCCATTCTTTTTCAACTTCTGGCTCCTAGCATAGTGAATTATAAGATTGATTCAAAATAGCTAATATCAGTCCATTATAGCTCAATAATGCCCAGAAAAATATCATTAAGAAGAGAAGAAGGAAAAGGTCAAAATGGATGTCAGAATAGATTCTGAAAATTGATCTCCAGCATAGAGATGCTAAAGCAAATGGAAGAAATCAGAAAGTAAAAGAGCGGAACAGAAAATGTCAAGGACAGCTCAAGATGACAAAGCAAATATAATGAAATCTGCAAAGTCCTGGAGTTTGAAAACCAAAAAGGAAGAACACACTCAGCATTCCTCAAGATGAAAGAACTGAAGAATAAATTCAAGCCTCAACATGAAACATTGAAGAATACTATGGACAAAATACTGAATGATGCAGAAAGCATCAAAAGAAGACAGAAGGAATACACTGAGACACTGTACCACAAAGAAATGGATGATATTCAACCATTTCAAGAAGTAGCATATGATTAAGGACCAGTGGTACTAAAGGAAAAAGTCCAAAGTGCACTGAAGGCATAGGAAAAGAACAAGGCTCCAGGAATTGATGGAATATAAATTGAAATCTTTCAACAAACTAATACAGCACTGGAGGCACTCACTTATTTATGCCAAGACATTTGGGAGACAGCTATCTGGCCAACTGAT
>NW_006408562.1:2711033-2713019 GCF_000296735.1 Chrysochloris asiatica | reverse complement strand
TTGGAAACCAGGATGAGGAAACTTCATTTCTCATACTTCAGACATATCATCAGGAGGGATCAGTCCCTGCATAAGGACATCATACTTGGTAAAGTGGAGGATGAGTGAGAATGAGGAAGACTCCCAATGAGATGGACTGACACAGTGGTAGTAGAATTGTTATCAAGTGTGACCATGATTACGAAGGTAGTACAGGACCAGGCAGTGCTTCATTCTGTTTTGCATAAGGTCCTATGAGTTAGAACTAGCTGATAGCATTTAATAACAACAGCAATACTGGAGAGCAATTTTAAGAATCTCTTCTGGAATCCATTTTGGTCTTTTCTTTCTTTCTTGTATTTTTAATGATCTTTTGCTTTCTTTCCGTATGGTGTTTTTGATGTCATCCCACAACTCAGTGTCTAAAGCACACATTCTGTTCTTGAAATGACTGCTAAATTCAAGTGAGATAGGTTCAAGGTCATATTTTGGCTCTTGTGGACTTATTTTAACTTTCTTCAGCTTCAGCCTGAACTTGCATATGAGCAATTGATGGTCTGTTCTACAGTCTGTCTGTTGCCTTGTTTGACTGATGATATCAAGCTTTTCCATGTTCTCTTCCTACAACTGTTGTCAATTTGGTTTCTTCATGTTCCATCTGGTGAGGTATATATACGTATATAGTTGTATTTTAGGTTGCACAAAAAAAGTTATTTTCAATGAATAAGTCAATGCTATTGCAAAATTCTATTATGTATTCTCCAGAATTATTTCTATCACCAAACTCATATTTTCCAACTACTGATCCTTACTTTTTGTTTCCAATATTTGCATTCCAGTCTCTAGTAATTATAAATACAAATTGATTACATGTTTGATCAATATCATACCTCAGAGGTTGGTAGAATTCTTCAATTTAATAATCTCTGCTTTAGTGGTTTATGCATAATTGTTATTAATAATGATATTAACAGTTTTCCTTTTAGGAATAAGAAATGTCTAGGATAATGATCCTTATGCATTCCATTTTCATTTTTGACAACTTCCAATTGTCCTAGATTCAGTCTTATACCTTTCATGTTCTGAATATTAATGGATGTTTGCAGCTGTTTCTCCTCATTTTCATTAGGGCCCCAGCAGCAAATGAAGGTCTTGAAAGCTTTACTCCATTTGCATCATCAAAGTCAACTCTAGTATGAGGAGGCAGTTCTTCCCCAGTCGTATTTCGAATGTTTTCCAACCTGAGGGGGTTATCTTCTGGCACTGTATCTGGCAATATTCTGGTGCTATGAACAACGTTTCAATATTATGGTGCTTTCTGACAGCATTCCACTGGAATTAATTAAGATGTTCAGAAATAGTCCGCCTCTCCTTTTTCCTAGTCTATCTTAGTCTGGAAACTCATCTGAAACCTGTCTATCATGGGTTACTTTAATAGTATTTTAAATACTGATGTGATAGCTTACAGCATCACAGCAACACACAAGCACCTACAGTAAAGGAGAATGACAGATGAGTGGTGGCATTTAATATTTTCATAACCAAAAGCTCAAGTTATTGGAAACCATTGCTTCTCAAATGATCCTCTACGGTGTAGAGAATTTTTGTTCCTGTATGTCTCAAAGTTTCACTTTTATATAATAAAATAATGACACATAACATCAAAAATGGCCTGTAACCATTGCTTTTATTGTTGTTATGTGGTATCAATTGGTTCCAATTCATAGTGACTCCATGGTCAACAGAACAAACAGTGCCTCACTCTGCCATACTCACAATTGTTGTTACTTCTGAGCCATTGCTGCCATCACTGGCATTTCATTGAGGGTTTTCATAATCCATCTCACTGAGGGTTTTCTCTTTTTGATTGCACGTCCGAAGTATGCCTTCCAAGTAGCATTCTGGCTATACGTCTTCCAAGATAGATTTGTTTGTTCTTCTTGCAGTCCATGGTAATTTCAATATTTTTCACCAATAGCTCAAATGTATTAATTCTTCTATGGTCTT
>NW_006408562.1:2710029-2710933 GCF_000296735.1 Chrysochloris asiatica | reverse complement strand
CCTGAAAATATGAACAAAAATATGAGAGACAAAGTTTGGCCATCTTGACCTCTAAGGAGCACTCTAGCTGTACTTTTTCCAAAACAGATCTATTGGTTCTTTTGGCAGCCTATGGCACTTTCAATATTCTCCTCCAACACCATAACTTAAAGGCATCCATTCTTCTGTGGTCTTCCTTATTCACTGTCAAGCTTTCGCATGCATATGATGTTATTGAAAACACCATGGCTTGGGTCAGGAGCACCGTAGTCCTCAAGCTGACATCTTTGCTCTTCAACACTTTAAAAAGGTCTTGGGCAGCACATTTGCCTAATGCAATATGTCATTTGATCTGCTTCCGTGAGTTTTGATAGTTGATCCAAGAAGTGTAGTGGTTATGAATTGGGCTGCTAACCTCAAGTTCAGCAATTCGAAACTACCAGACTTTCCATGGGAAAAAGATGAGGCTTTATGCTCCTGTGAAGAATTACAGCTTCATTTTTTTTTTACAGGGTAATTATGAGTTGGGACCAACTGTACAGCATATAACCACCACCATCAGAACAATAAATAACATCATGATAAATTGAGAAATGATTGAAGTTTTCAAAGTCTTTGTTTTGCTTTGATACACTGTAAATATTTATGGAAACAGCAGTTAAAAATCAAAGGATATATCTGCTGCACAAGATCACTTTAAAGAGTTCAAGAGTAAAGATGTCAGTTTGAGGACTGTGGTGTGCTTGACCAAAGCCATAGTATTTTCAATAGCCTCATAGGCATATGAAAGTTGTACAATGAATAAGGAAGACCATAGAAGAACTGCAGTATTTTAGGTATGCTGTTTGAGAAGAATATTATAATTCTCATAGACTGCTAGATGAACAAATACATCTGTGTTGGAGGAAGTCTAGACAAAACACTC
>NW_006408562.1:2706699-2708113 GCF_000296735.1 Chrysochloris asiatica | reverse complement strand
TCTTCCAAGATAGATTTGTTTGTTCTTCTTGCAGTCCATGGTAATTTCAATATTTTTCACCAATAGCTCAAATGTATTAATTCTTCTATGGTCTTCATTATTCATTTTCCAACTTTCACATGCATATGAGATAATTAAAAATACCGTAGTTTGGGTCAGGTGCATCTTAGTCCACCAGCTGATATTTTTGCTCTTGAACACTTTAAAGAGATCACTTGCAGCATATTTGCATAATGCAATACCTCATTTGATTTCTTGACACTTACTTCCATGATTGTTGATTGTGGACTCAAGTATACTGAAGTCTTTGACAACTTCATTCTTTTCTCCTTTTATCATGATATTGTTTATTGGTCCAATTGTGAACCTTTCTGTTTTCTTTACATTGAGATACAACCTATAATGAAGTCAACCTATAAAGAATCTTTATCAGAAAGTATTTTAAACCCTCTTTGCTTTCAGTAAGCAAGGTTGTATCATATGCCTATAAACATATATGGCAGAGTAAAATCTTCAGTATAAGACCGTTTTCTATAGAAAATCTAGACACTATGTTTATTTAATTGGGAATGTACTTCCTTCCCTAGTAATATCTTTCTCATTATTTGCATATCTTAACCAGTGACTAACTCCATCAACTTCTGCTTGTTCTTGCCCGCCATTGAGTTACCACAATTGATGGCCATTCCATGCACAATAGGATCCAATATATGGTAATCCATATGATTTTAATTGATTGATTTTTGAAAGTAGATTACCAGATCTTTCTTTCTTGTCCATCTTTATGGACTTTTGCCACTGAATCCTGGATTATAAAAACATGCAAGTCATGGGTGCTGACTGCTTTTATAGTATAGTGGCCAATAATCAAGGTCAGGTCTCCCACGTGAGAGATGAGAAGTCGCTATTGAGCAACCACTGTCCTCTCCAGTAAATATAAAAATACTTTTAATTTGTTGGACCATACATGGATAATGTACTTTTTTGTAAGTTTTTAACATAAATTTAATGATGGCTTAGAGAGCAAATCATTAATTTTATACTCAATTAATCATATTTTGCTTTATTGCAATGAATACAATCCCCCAAACACATTATCAGTTAACAGTGTTTGCTTCTAGTTCCCTTTTATTTTGATGGACACAAAACACACAGAATAAAAATATTTATTTATATGACTGAAGGGTACATTTTTTTAAATGTTTTATTGTGAATTATGTGATAGTTTACATAGGAGAACATTAGCTTTACATTCATCCTATCATATATCGTTTCATTGCCATGGTTACAGTCTCTTCTATGGATCATCAACCAACCAAAGGGTATATACCCTGCAAGCCTGACCCCACGGTTGTCAGCACACAACCCTTCTCCCTCTCTGGGTCTAAAGTCCCCAGCTGCTCCATCTCTCCAC
>NW_006408562.1:2703389-2705405 GCF_000296735.1 Chrysochloris asiatica | reverse complement strand
TAATTGTTCTCCCATCCGCTTTGTTCTTCCATTCCCCTCCCTCTTCTTGTATATTGCTCCCCTCCCCAGCACCCAAACTATCCTGTGTCTATTCTCTGCCCTATGATCCACCTTCCCCTCCCTTCCCTCACCACACCCCCCACATACAAGCAACCAGCAAAGAATCCCGGCCCCCTTTAGTAAAGGTTATTTTTCTTAGTCTTTTACCTTAGTGGTCTTATGTAGTATTTCTCCTTTTGTGAATGATTAATTTCACCTAACATAATGTCCTCAAGGTTCATCCGTGTTATGCAGTGGCTTACAGCTTCCTTGTTACTCTTCAAGGTAGTATAAAATTCCATTTTGTGTATGTACCACAGTTTGTTTATCCATTCGTCAGTTGGTGGATACTTTGGCTGTCTCCATCTTTTTGCTATTGTAAATAGTGCTGCTATGAATATTGGTGTGCATATATCTACTCGTATTATGGCTTGTATTTCTTGTGGGTAAATACCAAGTACAGGAATTGCTGGATCTTAAGGTACTTCTATTTCCAACCTTCTGAGGAAGCACCATATTGCTTTCCAGAAGGGTTGGACCATTTTGCAGTTGAAGGGTGCATTTTTTTAAGCCAGCGTCCTACCCACTGGCACACAGCTTGTCTCACAATCATTCAATGGGTCTAGAATCCTCAACTGTTCTCTATGCTTCCGTCTCTGCTGTCAACAGTTTTCTGGTTATGATCCCACACTAAGTTCATTCTCTTCTCTTTTGATTGCCCTAGGGTCCTCTGTTCCTGGAATGAAAGATTAACACCCCACTTTTTGTTTCGTATTTTCTACCTTAAATTTGTGACAATAGCAATTAGTCATAACATTTACTTACTATTCAGTTGAAAGAATCCCAGGCCCACCCTCCCAAATTCTCTTTCACCAGTCCTATTTAGGGAAGAAGAAAACTATTCAGTGTGCATTCTAGCTTACCTCCTTTTTTCTTAAACTAAGAACAATTTTAAAGCTTGTAAGCCAACTACTTTGTGCTTTTATAGCCCTCCCCCCCTCATTTTGGTAGTCAATGTCTAAGTTGCTTGTCTCTGTCAACGTTTTGTATAGAGGAGACAGCCTTGATCCTCGATATGAAGAATCCTTCTGTTTCAGTTGAAATTTTGATAGACTACATCCATAAGCTGATGCAGAAAACATCAAAAGAAGATAGAAGGAATTCACAGATTCACGTATCAAAAAGAAGTGGCTGCTGTTCAACCATTTCAAGAGATAGCATATGATCAAGAACCAATGATCCTGAAGGATGAAGTCCAATATTCATTGAAAGGATTGGCAAAGAACAGCACCAGGAATATAATATAAATTAGAATCTTTCAACACACTGATGTGGCACTGGAGGTACTAACTCACGTATGCCAGGAAATTTAGAAGACAACTATCTGGCCAACTGACAGGAAGAGATCTGTATTTTTGCCTATTCCAAAGAGAGGTGACCCAACACAATGTGGAAATCAATGACAATATCATTGATATCCCACGTGAGTTAAGTTTTACTAAAGGTAACACAGAAATGGCTGCAACTATACATAGTCAAACAGCTTCTGAATATTCAAGCCAGATTCACAAGGGAACTTGCAATGAGGGATATCATATGGATCTTGGCTGAAATCATAGAATACTAGAAAGTTGTTTACCTGTGCTTTATTGACTACACAAATGCTTTAGATTGTATGGATCCTGAAAAGCTATTGGCTATATTACCAAGAATGAATGTTCCAGAACACTTAATCATGCTCAGGAGAAACATATACAAGTTGGTTCGACCAAGAGGCAGTTGTTCAAACAGAACAATGGTGCTCCTTGGAAACCAGAATGGCCAGACTTCCTCTTTCATACTCAGGACATATTTTCAGGAGGTACCAGTCCCTGGAGAAGGGTATCATGTTTAGTAAAGAGAAGGGTGGTAGAAAAAGAGGAAGACTTCCAGCAAGATGGATTGGCACAGTGGCAGCAGCAATGGGCTCAGGCGTAA
>NW_006408562.1:2701610-2702324 GCF_000296735.1 Chrysochloris asiatica | reverse complement strand
CCCTGTTGTTCTAAGGTTGAGAAGACATCGCTATTTGTTTCTATTCCATTTAATACCTAACAACAACAACAATAACCACCCTAGGTCTTCTCCTATCTTCCTTGTTGATCCACCCCTCTTTCTTGTGTATTGCCCTCCACTTCTTCTATATTGCCGTCCCCATCACCCAAGATATCATGTGTCTATACCCTAACTTGTGCCTTACCATCCCTTCCCTCCCACCCCTGATAACGATCACAGATTTTTTCTTTTTTTATGGAAATCTTTTCTTAAACTTTTATCATAATGATCTTGAACAATATGTGTCTTTTTATGACTGACTAATTTCACTCAGCATAATGTCCTCAGGGTTCATTCATGTTATGAGTTGATTTTCAATTTCATAATTATTCTTCAAGTTAGCATAATATTCCATTGTATGTATGTACCAGAGTTTGTTTTATCCACTCTTCCATTAAGGGGTACTTAGGTTGTCTCCATCTTTTTACTATTGTGAATAGTGCTGTGATAAACACTGGTGTGTGTGTATATATATACTCATTTTCTGGCTCATATTTGTTTTGGATATATTCCAAGTAGAGTAATTGCTGGATCATAAGATATTTCTATCTCCACCTTTCTAAGGAAGAACCATACTATTTTCCAGAGTGGTTGAACCATTTTACAGTACCACCAGCAATGTAGGAATACTCCAGTCTCTCTATACCCTCACCA
>NW_006408562.1:2691988-2700255 GCF_000296735.1 Chrysochloris asiatica | reverse complement strand
TGTGTCTCTTGTAGACAGTATATTGAAGGATCCTGTTTTCTTATCCATTCTGCCACTCTCTGTCTTTTGACTGGTGCATTAAATCCATTGACATTCAGTATAATTTTCAGTAAGTGTGAATTAATTACTGTCATTATGTTGTTTGTTCTTTTGTGGTGCTGCTGGTTTCTTTGTTCTAGATACTTTCCTGTGCTGAGTCCTTTCTTGTATGTGCTCTTTCTTGTCTATTTCTTCATAGATTTATTGTTTCCATATTCTGGGATTTTCCTTTTCTTCATATGCTTTGAAGTATTGTGTTTCTTTGAGGTTACGCTATATTCTATTAATTTCTTCCTCCCTTTCCAAACCATCTATTTCATCTTGAAATCTGCCTGACTTCCTCAACACCTAGATTTTCATTCCTATACTTTTCCCTTCTTTTGCATTGCTGTTGTTTTGATCCTAAACTGAGCTCTCAGATCTGCTAATTTATTCTACTGATTTAGTTTGAGTGTTGTTTCAACAGTCTCTGGTTGCTGTCTGCTCTTGTTTGTTATCAGTCCAATGAATTTACTTTAATATGTGTTGAAACTCTGGATTGGCATTTATAAAATCCTTTAATTTCTGTTTATTCTGAAATGTCTGACTTTACCATCATATTTGATTGATAACTTTGATAGGTATATGATACTTAGTTTTCAGGGATTTTTCTATCACACTTTTGTATGTGTCTCCTCATTCCCTTCTTGCCTGCATGGTTTCTGCTGAGAGATCTGAGCTTAAACTACTGGCTTGCCTTTGTAGGTAACACTTCTTTTTTCCCTATCTCTTTTCAGAACTGTTTCCTCATCTTGACTATGATATGTCTTGGTGAGTTACTTTTGGGGTCTTTCCTTCCTGGGGTTTGATCAGCTTCATGAATGCTTATCTTCTCATCCTGCAAGATACTAGTGAAAATTCTTAGAAAAATGATTAGTTCACAATTAAATCTTCTGTGGTTTTCTTTGATTCTTCCTGTTCTGGAACTTCAGGTTATATTTCATAATGTTTTCTCACATGAAGCTTAGGCTTTCCTCAGATTTTTCAGTTCCTTTTTTCTGTGTACTCTTCTATCTTATCAGTATTGAGGAATTTGTCTTCAAGCTCACTGATTCTGGCTTCCATCCCAATGAAATTCTACTCCTTTGCCTTCTCAGTGTATTGTCTATTTCTGATATTTTAGTATTGATCATCTTTTTGCAGATTTTGTAGTTTCTCCAATGTTATATATTTTTTGTTTGGTTGTTCATGTAGCACATTTCTGACATCTTCCTGATTTTCCATAACCTTTGGTGCACCTCAATATCATTCTCTTTTTGGGCATTTCCAATGCCTTTTCTCCTCCCATTTCCATTTCTAACTCTTACTCTTGGTCATTTGTTTGAGCTACTTTGTCTTGTTTCTGAATGTGAACAGAATATTTCTATTGCCTTTTGGCATTGTGGTATTTGTATTAATTAAATGAATGTAAAGTTGTATATTCTTAAGCTCTCTCCTATTGCCTTCTGGTAGGTGTGATCAGAAAAGAGGTTTCTCTTTTCACTGCTCTTACAGTTCAATTCAGAGGGTTTTTTGTTTGTTTGTTTTGTTTTGTTTTTAACAAATGTTGGTTGTAGATGCTTCTCTGATGTATAGCAGTTGGTATTGACTCTTGCTCCATCGATTGGGTTTTATAGAGTGTGATTGTAACATGGCTACATGGCCACAATTATTGTCTGTTGTTGGGTAGGCAAGAAGAGAAAGAGCTCCTCCAAGAGAGGAAGAGGACCAAAAAACAGACTAGACACAAAAGTCCAAAATCTCGCCCCCCCCAAAAAAAAACCAAATAAAACACACACACAAAAAAAATGTGACAAAATATGAGTAAGACTTTAGTGCCACCTTATGGCCTCTTGCCTTCAAGGCTGCCTGAAAATTTTCACGATGGTACTGCTCTGCCTTATGATGTAAGTCAAGATTTGGTTTTTGACCTTTTCCTCCTTTTTTTTTTTTTTCTTTTTTTAACCTTTCCCTCAAGTCTGTTCAGCTATTTCTCCTAATGAGAAGTACTCCAGGGCTGGCCAGACTGGCTTTGGAAAACACTCCTGTTGCAAGCTCTTCTTGTTAAATTCTCTTCCTCCTCCTTTGATTCTGTGCCCAGCAATCTGCACTATGCAGATCCTTCTGCATACATAGCAAAATCTTCCCTAGGGATGTCTACTTATTCATGTCTCCTCTCTGGTTCCCAGAGCAGAGCTGATTAGACATAACAAAGGGAAGGAATGAGAAAAGAATGCTCACACCTTTATCTCTACAGGTCTATCAGTCCTCTACAATGGAAGTTTTTTCTTGTCTCACTGTCTGCTCTGTCCCGTTCAAGGTGGTTGCCTCAGGACTCATTGACCACATCAAATCAGAAGCCACCTCCTGTCTTTCTTCTGCTCCAAATTTTACTCCCAGAAAGCACTTAACCCTTATATTTACCCCTTTACTTGAGTTCAGAGTTCCAGGATGATCCTCTGAATCTGTTTCATCCAGTATTCTGTGTTTTCACTGGCAGGTGTCTGCACAGACTTTCTGTCTAGTCTGCCATCATGCCCCACCTTGGCTTATTTCTTGCACTAGGAATGCAGCCTACTTTAACAATGTACTATAATGAGGGTATGGAGTCCTGATGTGATGCTACAGGATAAAGCACTAGACCACAAGGTCAGTTTGAACTGCAATGTCGACATTTCAAACTCCACAATGACTCCTTGGAAACTCAGTAGAGTGTCACTATGAGTTGGAACCAACTTGATGGCACTTAACAACAACTTAATGATGGTACATGATAATATTCATTTTATTAGTTCTCAAGTACATTCTTACTCTAAGACATATGAATTTTTATTTTTCCTGATTCATGTCAGAAGGAGAAAGGCACAAATAGTTTTGAAAAATGTCAACTACTGAAAAAAGCACCTAACATAATTTTATTATCATTTTCAAATGTATACAGAACTTTTATTACATTTTTGTTGGGTTATAAACCTTGCTTCACTTTTCAGTTTTTATTGTGTTATTTTCATCATTTCATAATAAAAATAAGCAGAATTTCAAAGTTAAATACTATACTGTTTTAAACTTAAAACTTGTGTTAGATTCAGCAGTCATAAAAATATATCGACAGATTTTTATCACATCCCTAGTCTGTCCAAAGATAATGTGACAAATCACTTCAAAAGTTACCAATTGTCTCAGAGAAAAGCAAATATGATTTAATATTAAAAGTTCAAAACCACCAAACTCACACTGAGAAAGCTATAGTTTATTGCATTTTTTCTCAGTAAAGGCAAGATTGATTTTACCCTACTAGGATGTAAAAGCAGGATTGCAGGGATTTAAGTATTATCCACCAGATGTTGATTCTACTAAGCTATCTTTTTAGCTTATGTTAGGGTCTTTTGATCACAGTTTGCTTGAAGTAAACAAATGGCAAGCTTACTCAGTTCTGGTAATACCAGCAGATGTGTACCAGTCTTAGGGATGTCAGGGGAAAAGATAATGCAAGAGCTCATGGAACTTTTCCACATGAACTATTCCTTCAACATTATTTGACATTAAAGAATAATAATATTTGTTTAGATACATTAATTAGACACATAGTAGACATGTATTAAGTATCTACTGAATTACTAAATGTTCAAATAATTAGGTGATTGGTATGTTTGAAATATAATATCTAGTTGTTGGATTGATCATTTCAGTAATTTTTGGAACTCCATTTGTGTTTTTATAATTTATAAAATAACCTTTTTTTTTTTTTTTTTTTTTCCTGACTAGTTCTGTTTCACAAGTACAATGTCATGTTTGTGTGGGAAAATGATTTTTTAAAAATACCATTGAGTGAAATTTTTCTAAGGATAAATTGTATTTCAAAAATTATCATTTTTTCAGGAAGTATGTCCTTTCCTTATTTTTGTTTCTTTGTTTCTTAAAAACAGCTGTTAAGTTATAAATTGAATGTCATAGCATACGGTAATATTTGTATGCATTGGTATAATGGTACTGGACTGTGTGCAAACATATGTGTGCATATTTGTGCTTCATGTGTGTATGTATTAAAATGTTTTAACTAAGAAAAAGAGGACTTGCTATCTTATTCCACAAATTATCCTATGAAAACCCTATGGATGCTAATACAATTTTATCTGTTATAAGGTTAGAAGATTAAGCCCCTAAGTTGGAAGGCACTCAAAAGGCAGAATGGCTGCAACAATAGACTTGAGCAAACCAGCAATCATGAAGACGGTGTAGAACTGGGCACCGTTTGTTCTGTTATACCTTGTTGTTGTTGTTAAGTACCGTCGAGTTGGTTCTGACCCATAGCGACTCTTTGTAGGGTTTTCAAGGAGTGGCTGGATGAGCTTGAACTGCCAACCTTGCACTTCAAACCAGCTCTGCTATCCAGCGCATTAACCCATAGCACCACACCAGGACTCCTGTTATACCTTATGTCTCTATAATTTGGAGTTGACTTGACAGCAACCAATAACCACAGCTAGGAAATTTAAAAGTCATTATTTCTACTCCCATAATGATTTACACCCTCGGAAACCCTGTACAGGGTCGTTATGGGTCGGAACTGACTCGACGGCACTTAACAACAACAACAACAGCATCCCTATATTCATTCTAAAATAATTTCTTGAAAACTACTGCTTTACAAATCTCTAACTCTGGAAACCAGCATACCCAAACCAGTATACTCACTGCCATCAAGTAGATTCTAACTAATAGAGTTTCAGAGATTATAAATCTTTGTTTGAACAGACTACCTTATCTTTCTTCTGTGGAGTGCCTGGTGGATTTGAACCACAGACCTTGTGTTTAGCAGTCAAGTGCTTACTTTACAGTGTCACAAACAAATATGATCCTGAGTATTTAAGAAGCTAATTTTTTTGAATTTAGCCATGGTCTTTACTTGATACTGTTTTTCTAAAGCATTTGGATTCTTTCTAGCCAGGAGAAAATCTACTTTGTTCTAAGTTTGCACTCTACACCTTTCATAGTCTGAAGGAATGAAAGATTCCCCGTCCCCCCTTTTTCAATTAAGTGACAAGTGAATTGCTATAGAGCTCCTGAAAAATCAATCACAGAACAAGGCACAGAGAGAGAGCCTGTTCTCTTTCAGGACTGCAACTCAGGTACTGATAATTCTATTTTATGTGAGACTGAAGGTTTGGATATACTAAGTATCTTTTAAACGTTTTAGCTACAAATGAAATTTGTCATTTGAAAAGAATCCCAATGCATACAAAAAGATACAGAAATCTTATATTTTCAGCTTATATAATCTTCTACACAGTGGATTTGATGGAGATTTTATACCATTAAAATCAATTGATAATAAATTTTGATAGATCATTAAGATAAGCACTACTTATGTTTGACACAGAAAACAAAGTTACAAGTTTCACAAATTCTAAATTCTGTAGCTATTGTTAAAAACAATAACTAAACCAAAACACTGGCAAGCATAAACAAGTATAAAAGAAGCAAAGAATCAACTGTGAGCCTGTGATGTCATGATTTTACAGGGGGAAGATTCGCTGAACCTAAAGAGTAAAATTAACAGAATTTCCATAAAAGTTTAATCATTTCACTGGTGTTAACTGTGAATCCATTAGACACATAGTGGTTTTCAGTATGGTCCTTCTTTGTTATGTTTACAACCTACAGAAGTTTTCATTAAGAATGTATGCCTGGTTTTTCTATATTGGTGAAGTGATAAGCGTAATAAGAACACATAGGGTAATTATAAGGATCAGACAACTTTCTATAAGTCTAGAACTCCTAAATACAGATACCTTCTCTTAGTCCCATCACTATATTTTGTAGCAAAAATAATTTTCCCAAAGAGCTGTTGTTGTTAAGTACCGTGGAGTTGCTTCCGACTCATAGTGAGCCTGTACAGGGTTTCTAAGGCTGCAAACCTTTATGGGAGCAGAAAGCCTCATCTTTCTCCTATGGAGAATAATACAAAATAAATAAAACCCTGATATCTGTTATTTTCATGACATAAGTATCTAAAGATCTGTGACAATTTTAACTAGTTGTAAAATGCTGAGAACAAAAAGGTATTGTTTGGTAGCAAACAACGTGCTGGTTGTGTCTATTTAAATGTATTTTGATTGATTTCTGTCTGTAAGTAAATATTCAGGAATAACAGAATTTGGTTCATATGAATTTAAGTTCAATTTGATTCCGCATTTCTGAGTAATCAAAAAGCAATCATCTAATTCCTAATGTTTGATGAAATAAACAATTGCTGTACAATCGATTTCAGCTTATATAGACATGTGCTCTATAGGTTTTCAGTGGCTGATTTTCAAAAGTAAATGACCAGGCATTTATTCCAATGTACCTCTCAAGAGAATTCTCCTTCATACTTTTGGTTAGCAGTCAAGCCTATTAGTCATTTGCACTTTTGGAAAACTCCAACAAAATGCTAAGCACCTTTCATTTAATATATAGTTTTTATAACTGCCTCATTAAAGCAATAATTAATGTGTATAAGCTACCTCTGAGAGGATATTATCCAACTATACATCTTTATTGGTTTTCCAACAAATGTTCCCTCTTTTCATTCCTTGTGAAAATACTTTATCTTTTGCTCAATTATCAAAAGCAACCTAGGGTTTTGTTATCTAACTGTAGAAATGTCAGAGTCAGACCTGAAATGTTTGAAACTATACTTGGTGTTTATTGCTTCTAGGATTGATGGGGCCTCTTTTTTCTTCCCTTCTATGGCATGTCTTTTCTAAAAATATTCAGCAATTATTTTTTTAAAGTGTTAATTTGAAGAGAACCTTCCAGGAAAGTTATATCCTGTTATATCATGTTGGTAATCAATAGAGTTTGTTAAAATGAAATAACACAGATCTGGATTTCAGGACCTTAGATGTCTAGCAAAGTTATTGTTGTTGCTATGTGCTGTTGAGTTGGTTCTGACTCAGAGAACCTGTACAGGGATTCCAAGGAGCAGCTGGTGGGTTTCCAATGGCAGTATTGTGGTAGTATTAAAATGCTTATCTAGCAATATTAAGTGCAAAATGTCATAAACTAAAGGCAAAATGTTTAATACTTGTTAATAAAACATATGAAATAGGAGAAAATACAATATAAAGAATAGAAAAATTGGCAGGGGAATGAAATATAAATAGTTGAACATTAAAAATGTCATAGTCTACGAAGATATAAATGTGATTGTGCTTCACAATACAGCTAAATCACTAAGAGGGAGTGTTAGTCTATATAAGGAAAATTGCTAATGGAGCTTTGAGGGAGCTTTAGAACTGCCTAGAAATAGAATGATTTCATACATTTTATACTCACAAGGAAGCTTCACAAAGTTTGTGGAAATCAACAAATCCTGCTGGCAAAACTGGAAATCCATTTACAGAATAATGAAGCAAGACCCATATTTCACACCATATATAAGAACAAACTCAACAAGGATTAAAGTCCTAAATGTAAAGCCTAGAACTATAAAGATCACCAATGAAAAAATAGGTACAAACTTAAGGCCTCGAAGTGTGTATGGCATATATAAACTATCAAACTTTACAAAAACCATGCAAACAGACAAAACAGATGACTGGTACATCCTAAAAGTTAGAAACTTAAGTGTATAAAAGATTTTTTTTATACAGTAAAACAGTAAAATGGGAGCCTACAGACTGGGGGTAGGGGTACGAATTTTGCAATAACTTATCAAACAAGGGACTAATATTTAAAATTTATAGAAAATTTCAAAACCTCTACAATAAAAATACAAAAAACAATGAAAAACTGGTCACAGGATATAAACAGACAAAAGGTAGACATTCAGGTAACCAATAAGCATAGGAAGAAATGCTCACTATCATTAGCCACTGTTGTTGTTATTGTTGTTAAGTGCTATGGAGTTGATTCCAACACATAGCGACCCTTTGTAGGATTTCCAAGGAGTGACTGGTGAGTTTGAACCGTCAACCTTATGGTTCAAACCAACCTTATAGTTTAGTGCTTACTCTACAGTTCCACACCAGGATCTCAGTAGCCATTGTTGTTGTTGTTGCTATTGTTGTGTGACATTGAGTAAATTCCGACTCAAAACAACCCTGTGTAGGGTTTCCAAGGAGTGCCTGGTGAGTTTGGACTGCCAATCTTGTGGTTCAAACCAACACTGCTGTCCAGTGTTTTATCCCATAGCACCACAGCAGGAATCCTCATTAGCCATTGGT
>NW_006408562.1:2687563-2691682 GCF_000296735.1 Chrysochloris asiatica | reverse complement strand
GACTCGATGGCACATAACAACAACAAAATATCACAATATAAAACAAATAAAACAGAAAACAAATACCCTTCACTCAATTCACAATGAAAAGTTAAAATATAAAACAAAAAAATACAAGTTGTGGAAAAATGGAATTAAAACATAATGGAATTTTTACACAAACTTTTTGAAGCCTCCCTTGTGTATGTGTGTGTGTGTACACAAATGAGGGTAGGTAAAAAAAGTACTGTTACAAAATCACAGAAATACTCATGAAACAAAAACATCAAAATATGAAACTATTTTTTTCTTTTCATATCTAGCATCTAGGTTTATACACTTTAGAAGACAGTGGTTCTAGCTGTCTATCTAAGAACATGGAATGTACAAAGTATGAATTTAAGATATTTTGAAATTTGTCAAATATGAAATGGAACACATAAAAATCAATATCCTAAGCATTAGTGAGATGAAATGGACTGCTATTGATAATTTTTAATCTGACAAACACATGGTTTACTATGCCAGGAAATAGTAAATTCAAGAGGAATGGCGTAGCAATCATCAAACAGAGCATATCAGTGGAGATCAGAGGGCGGGGCCATAGCCAGGCTCATACAGTGCAAAAGCCACTTTTGGAGTAACTTGTGGAAAAAGGGGTGTGATGACTGTTTTTACTTTTCTTTCCCCTTCTTCCCTGTTGCACCCAGCCCAGGCATGTTCAGGCGAGTAGGCGAGCACCCTAAAAGGGTCCAGCACTGTGCTCACAACCCAAAGAGGAAATCCCTGAAAGCCCCAGCGATCCCACAAGCTAATTCTTTGGCTGTTTCTTATGACATCTGACTCTGGGATTTAGTCCTAATGTTGTTGACTCTCTTACTTGGGCAGAAGCCTTTATTCCTGCCTTACTTAACAAGAGACAGCAGGTCTGGCCTTATAGCCAGAATGTATTTATACCTTGTAAAACCCCGACATAAAAGGCAAGAGCCAACACCAACTACTATATACAAGGGAACAGTCATTTTGAAAATTACGCTGTACATATGCAGATACCTAACTGATATTCAGAGATAAAAAACTTTTCTCCTCTTCATTTATCAATATATATCTGCTCACCGCCATGGTGGTAGTGACTAGAGGAGGAGGGGACTGAGCGAGTGGATGCACCCACTCACCGCTGGAGGTTTCTACAGCGCACACACACTGACCTCCACAGCAAAGGCTACTGGACAGTCTGTTACTGTTTTGTTTCTGTTTTTGTGTGCTGGTTTTAGTCTTTGCCTTTATTTTTTTCTGTTTTTGGTCCTTTAAGTCTTAATTTTTTCTTGGGGGTGGGAGCTTTCTCTCCCTATATGAAACAAGACAAGACAGCAATTGTGATGATATAGCTAAACTACAAGCATACTCCATAACCCCACCATCTGGACAGGAGCCAATACCCACTGCCACATATTACAACGTTAGCCAACACTTGCTAAGATAGCTCACAGTTGAGTAATAACAGACGTGAAAAGGGAAGTCTATCTCCAGATCATATCCACCAGATGACACTCAGTAAGATTAACAACGAAGCAACATACATTCATTTAATCATTGAAAACACATCTAAATATTGAAAATGACCAAGAAAAAAAAAAAAAGCAACAACAAAAAAAAGATTTCAGCACATGTCCAGAAACGGAAAAGAGTAATTGAGACAAATAAGCTTGAGGCAGACATAGACTTCCCATTAGAAGAAGAGCAGGCTTTAGATCTGCCTGAGAAGGAATTCAGAAGAATGATATGGAGACAAATCCAAATGCTACACAGAGGGGTGGAGAAAAATAAGAAGAAGTCAGGAAAGTGTTATGGGAGCAATCAAACAAGATAGATATAACATTAGAAACACCTTAAAACCTGAAAAAAGAGGCCCAGGTGATTAATAATAAAATATCAGAAATGGACAATACACTGAAAGGGCAAAGGAGTAGAATTGAAAAGATGGAAGCCAAAACCAGCAAGCTGGAATACAAATCTCTCAATGCTGCTAAGATTGAAGGGCAAGCAAGCAAAAAGGATAAAAATATTTGAAGAGAGTCTAAGATTCATATTGGATAACATGAAGAGGAATAACTTAAGAATTATTGGCATTCCAGAACAGGAGGAATCACAGAAGTCCACAGATGAGATAGTTGAGGATCCTCTGGAAGAAAATTTCCCTAACATCTTGAAGGATGAGAAGATAAGCATTCAAGAAGTTGAACAAACCCCAAGAAGGATAGAGCCCAAAACAAAGTCATCAAGACATATGATAATCAAGCTCTCCAAAATCAAAGACAAGGAGAGAATTCTGAACACAAGTAGGGCAAAGAGACGTGTTACTTACAAATGCAAGCAAATCAGATTAAGCTCTGACTTCTCAGCAGAAACCATGCAGGCAAGAAGATAATGGGGAGACATTTATAAAACCCTCAAAGAAAAAATTAAGACATTTATAAAACCCTCAAAGAAAAGAACCAAAACCACAATATTCCAAAAATTTTGGGACATGGTGACAGATGTGCTAAGAGGACAATTTACTGCAAAAAAATGCACACATACAAAAATAAAAAAGAACAAAAATTAACACATTAAAACAGCATCTACAGCAATTAGAAAGAGACCAACAAAGGGAACGTACAGTTACCAAAAGAAAATAAATAATAATGATTGTAGCAGAAATAAATAAGATAGAAAACAGAAAAACTATAGAAAGAACCCACAGGACAAGAGGCTGGTTCTTTGAAAGGATTAATAAATTGACAAACCATTGGCAAAACTTCAGAAGAAAAGATGGAGAAGACACAAATGACAGGAATTAAAACCACATGGGCGATATCACAACAGAATCAAAGGGAATGAAAAGGATTATAACTGAATACTGTGAAGAGTTATACTCCAACAAATTTGAAAACTTAGAAGAGATGGATACATTTAAAGAAAAACATGACCTACCAAAACTTACACAAAGTGAAATTGAAGGCTTGAACAGATGGATTACAGGGGAAAAAAAAGAAAAAAATTGATCAGGTCATCAAAAAACTCCCAACCAAAAGATATCCAGGTCCAGATGGCTACAGTGGTGACTTCTACCAAACATTCAAGCAAGAGCTGTCACCAATTCTACTCAAATTATTTGAGAATATAGAAGAGGGTAGAAAACTACCAAATACATTTTATGAAGCAAGCATAACTCTCATGCCAAAACCAGGGAAGGACGTCTCTAAGTAAGAAAATTATAGGCCAATATCCCTCATGAACATACATGCAAATATTCTCAACAAAATCCTAGTGGACCTCATTGGGAGATTCAGCAAATGGCAGGGTACAAGATCAACATACAAAAATCAGTTGGATTGCTCTATACTGATAATGACAGCACGGAAAAGGAAATTAGGAGAGCAATACCATTAAAATAACCACACAAAGCATGGAATATTTAGGAATAAATGTAACTAGAGAAACAAAGGACCTATACAAAGAAACTACTACAAGAAACCAAAAGAGATTTACAAAGATGGAAGAATGTAGCATGTTCCTGGATAGGAAAACATAACATTGTGAAAATGCCAATAGTACCCAAAGCAATCTATACGTACAACACAATACAAATCCAGATTCCAATGGAATTCTTCAGAGAGATGCAAAAAATTATTGCAAACTTTATATGGAAAGGAAAGAGACCCAGGATAAGCAAAACACTGCTTAAGAAGAATAACAAAGTTGGAAACCTCTCATTCCCTGATTTCAGTATTTACTACATGGCTACAGTGGTCTAAACAGCCTAGTACTGTTACAATAAAAAGATATATTGGTCAATGGAACCGAATTGAGAATTCAGAAATTAATGCATCCACATATAATCAACTGATTCTTGACAAAGGGACAAAATACACTGAGTAGCTAAGATACAGTTTCTTCAACAAATGGTATTGGTAGAACTGGAAATTGATATGCAAAAATTGAAACAAGACCTCAAGCCATATGCAAAAACCAACTCAACATAGATTAAAGACCTAAATGTGAATCACAGAATTATAAAGGCCATCAATGAAAAAAAAGGGACATATTGTTGTTGTTGTTAAGTGCCTTCGAGTTGGTTCCGACCCATAGCGACTTTGT
>NW_006408562.1:2677456-2679433 GCF_000296735.1 Chrysochloris asiatica | reverse complement strand
TTTTGAGTGCCTGAGGGGCTCATTTTCTGGCACTATATCTGATAGTGTTTCTCTGCAATTCATAAGGTTTCAGTGACTAAATATTCAGAAGTACTTTGTCATTCCTTCTTCCTTGTCTGTCTTTAGCTTCCAGAATCACAGCAACTCACAAGCCACCACAGTATGACAAACTGAACAGATGAGTGGTGGATGATCATTTTTAATGAAGATTAAAGGAGGTGAAAGGAAGGCTCCAGAGGGAAATATGGTTACTTCCCCAATTCTCTTTTCAAAAGATATAACTTTCAGTACCTTGGAAGTGAATACAGAGACTGTTTGGGGGATATAGCCATTCATTTCCAGATAGATCAGCACTTGTACCCACTATTTTCAGTGTTGCTCCACTATCCCTTAAGTCAGCATATCTGCAATTGAATCAAGGCATTCTAATAAATGAAATAAAGGCACAAGGGAGTTGTAATAATGAAAATATGATGAAATAATTGTACTGAATAATTTTATTAATGTTGTTGTTAAATGTCACCAGATTGGAACCAACTCATAATGACCCTATGCACAATAGAACAAAACACTGCATGGTCCTGAGCCAACTTCACAATTGTTACACCTGAGTACATTGCTGCTTCCACTGTACCAATCCATCTCATTGGGGTCTTCTTATTTTCCTCTGACCCTGAACTGTACCAAACATGACATCCTTCTCCAGTCACTGGTTCCTTCTGACGATATGTCCGATGAAGTCTGGCCATGCTGGATTCAAAGGAGAATCCTGAATATATTTCTTCCAACACAGATTGATTGTTCTTTTGGCAGTTCATGGCACTTTTAATGTTTTCCTCCAACACCATAGCTCAAATATATCAATTCTTCTATAATCTTCCTTATTCACTGTCCAATTTTCATATGCATATGTTGTTGTTGTTAGGTGCCGTCAAGTCAGCCCTGACCCAAAGCTACCCTGTATATGCATATGCGGTTATTGAATGTACCATTGCTTGGGCCAGGCTCAACTTAGTCCTCAAAATGACATCTTTGCTAGTCAACACCTTAAAGAGGCCTTGTGCAAGAGATATGCCTAATGCGATATATTTGAATCCTTAACTGTTCTTTCCTTGAGTGTTGATGGTTGATCCAAACAAAATGAAGTCTTTGACAACTTAAATATTTTCTCCGTTTATCATAATGCTCTTTATTGTTACATGGTGAAGATTTTGTTTTCTTTACAGTAAGGTGCAACCTATAATGAAGGCTGTGGTGTTTGATCTTCATCAGTAAGTATTTTAAGTCCTCTTTGCTTTCAGCAAGCAAGATTGCATTATTAGCATATTGAAGGTCATTAATGAATCTTCCTCCAATCCTAATGCCAAGTATTTATTTATATAATTCAGCTTCTCAGATTATTTGCACACTGTAGAGATTGAATACGTATAGTGCAAAAATACTACCCTGGCACACATCTTTCCTAATTTTAAAACATTTGGTGTTTCCTAATCCTGTTTGAACAACTGTCTCTTGGTCTATGTACAGGTTCCTCATGATTACAATTAAATGGTCTGGAATACTGAGTCTTTGCAATGTTGTCATGATCCACAAAATTGAAATCCTTTCATAGTCAATAGGGCAGAAGTAAATATCTTTCTGATATTCTCTTCTTTCAGCCATAATCCACCTAGTGTCAGCAATAATACCCCTGGTTCCAAGTCCTCTTCTGAATCTAACTTGGACCTCTGGAAGTTCTCTGTCAATGTAGGTATTATCTTTAGTAAAACTTTACTCACATGGGTTATCAATGATATTGGCTGATGATTTCCACATTCCTTTGGGTCACCTCTCTTTGGAATGGGCAAAAATAGGGGTCTCTTCCTATCAGTTGGCCAGGTAGTTGTCTTCCAAATTTCTTGTCAAAGATGAGTGAGTGCCTCCAGTGTCACATCAGTTTGTTGAAAAATTTCAATTTGTATCCTATCTATTATGGGC
>NW_006408562.1:2674376-2677356 GCF_000296735.1 Chrysochloris asiatica | reverse complement strand
GGACCCTCCAACATTTCTGGTGGGAATGCAAAATGGTCCAACTACTCTGGAAAACAGTATGACACTTCCTCAGAAAGTTGGAAATAGATATACCTTATGATCCAGCAATTCCTCTACATGGTATAAATCCACAAGAAATAAAAGCCATAACACGAGTAGATATATGCACACCAATGTCCATAGCAGCACTATTCACAATAGCAAAAGATGTAGACAGCCTAAGTGCCCATCAACTGAAGAATGGATAAACAAACTTTGGTACATACACACAATGGAATATTATGCTACCTTGAAAAATAACAAGGAAGCCGTAAGCCACCACACAACATAGATGAACATTGAAGACATTATATTGAGTGAAATTAGTCAGTCGTTGAAGGAGAAATATTGCATAAGACCATTATTGTAAAAACTTCCTGTCAGTGTGCAAGAGGAAGACCTCAAAAAGATGTATTGGCACAGTGGCAGCAGTAGTGACCTCAAAAATAACAACAATTGTGAGGATGACACAAGACTGAGCAGTGATTCATTTTGCTGTTCATAGTGTCTTTATTAGTCAGAGTCCAACTCCACAATACCTAACAAGAATAAAAACAACCCTTCCCCCCAAAATCTGTACTCTTTGATTTATACCACATTGGTATGGCAGTTTTGGTAAACTAAGGGACTCAAATCCTGTTCCTTTTCAGTGTTCTCTGAATTTGGGGAACAAAATGACATATGAAAAGGTAAGAATAAGACTGTAGGTTGGCTAGGGTAAGATTTCCCAATGAAATTCTAACAGGATACCCCTTGCTACCCTTAATGAATGAGTAAGTATTTACATGATGTGAATTATTCCTCATCACAATTTCTTGGTCTTTTTCTCACCAATGCATTCTTCAATTGTCTTAAAATATTTTCTTCATAACTCACTAATTTTCCTGTGTCTCTTGAGGAAATTTTTCAGGATTACCCCTTTGGAGACCTAAATAACAGTTTCTGTAACCAAGTCAATTGGCTTTTCAGCTTTAATTTAATTGGTCCACTGGATCCCATTGATAATGATTATTTTTATTAGACTTTTTTTGTGAAGGCATCCTCACAAGACTAAGACAAGTGTATCATTGAGAGACCTTACCCAATATATGAAAAGTATAGCACTCATTAGCAAATAAATTGCTAATTTTCAATGCTTATTCATTTTGTTCCTCAGTGGAAGAAATTACTCTCATATGTAAATTATAATGGTTCACTCCTCTTCCCCAAGTCATCTCAATTTTTTAATATGTAGTTTTTATGATAAAACTAATTCTCCAAGATTTAAAAAGTGACCTTATTTTATATAGAAAGGATCATTTAAATCCCAGTGACACCTACTTGTCCTCTGATTTATATTCTTGAGCTAATTAAGAATTAGGACTGTTTGTTGTTGTTTTTAAGTGTCATTGAGTTGATTCTGACTGATAGTGACCAAGGAGCAGCTGGTGTGTTTGAGCAACCAACCTTATAAAACAGACTTCAAGTTACAGTAGTTGTCTTACCATGTCACCCCAGGAGTTAGGGATATATAATATATACAATATCCAAGATCATAAAAAAAAATTGAGATCTGAATTTCACTTTAACATGATATTTCACAAAATGAATGAATAATCATATGTAAGTACCTAATATAACAAAAATGCACATTAGACATATTGTGTCAACCTAGGTGCCATTTAGAATTCTTGATTCTTTAAGGGCACACACATAAAAGGGGCACTGCATATTCTGTAATGTTCTAAAAGTAATGCAACAGTAGCACACAGAATTCTAAAATACTTGTCACTGAAAGTTCAACTATTTTCATATTTTTCTAGTGATTGTTAGCTTTGGATGAATGAATATGATATGTTATGAATGTTAAGGGGTATTTATCTAGATATCCATTCACTAAGAATTTCCCAACTTGCATATCCCTTAAGATGGAAAGGCGAAGTTCTTTAGGAGGTAAGCAGTTGCTTATGATTAATGAGGTGCGATTCCAGAAATATCCATTAATGCAAATCAATTTAAATATTTCAGTGTTTAATTGGTATAATTGGAAGAGAATGTAAATCTGTGGGGGGTTTTGGCAAAAATAAATCATTGACAGATATCTAAATTTTGAATGTGCATTTCCTTCTTAACTCAGGGTATGCATTCTCTTGCTGTTGTCCTAAAAGTAATGTGAAATTGCGATAGCTATCACCAAAACCCCAACAGAATCAAGGACTTGATTCTGACTCATTGGTACCCTGTACCAATAGAATGGAACTCCTCAATAAGGTTTACAAGGCTGAACATCCTAACATAACATAAGAAGACTGATACATTTTTCTCCTATGGAGTAGCTGGTGGGTTTACACTGCCAAGCATTCAGTTAGCAATTAGGTGCTTTAATTTTAGTGCTAGCAAGTCTCCTCAATTATGATATCATAACTGAAAAATTAAATTAAGTCATTTGTGAATTGATAAGAATAAATTAAAAGAAAAATAAATGGACATTGGAAGCGAAAAGATGAGAGAGTTAGAAGATCAATTCAGAAGGCTGAATATGCTAATGACAACATTTTCAGAAAAAGAGAACAAAAAAGAGGAAAGGGTAGAAATTATGAAAGATAATTTACAAACTATTCTTAGAACTAAGAATGAGACTAAATGCAACCGCCAACTTCCCATTACAAGGTAGGGCCTACACATTAGGGACACACAGTCAAATGCCCTACTTGTATATTTTTTAACATTGAGAATTAATAAAATAAGATTTAAGTTTTCAGGCATGAAATTGTGAGTTTATTCATAATTTTGAAACTTAAAACACAAAGCTATTGTTTTAGGAACAGATTTCTCCACAGTGAAGAGAAATGTGTGGTGCTGTGGGTTAATGCACTAGACTGCAAGGTCATTTTGAACCACAAGGTCTGTAGTTCAAGCTCACAAGTTACTCCTCAGAAACCAATACACGATCACTATGATT
>NW_006408562.1:2662691-2664931 GCF_000296735.1 Chrysochloris asiatica | reverse complement strand
CACTGGCTTTAGTGGTTGGTGGTAAATTTGAATAATAGTGGTATTAACTTTACTTTCTTGTAGGCATATGGATATTATCCGGTCACAGTCAGGTTTGTATTTCAAGACAAATCTTAACATGTTCTTTTTGATGTTGAATGTGATTATATTCCTCTTCAATCAGTCATTCCCAGCATCAACCGTGTGATTGTCATATTCAAAATGACCAATTTCAGTTCATTTCAGCTCACTAATGGATAGGATATTGATTTTTATATGTTCCATTTTATTTTTGACAATTTCCAATTTTCCTAGATTCATAATTTGTACATTCCATGTTCTGATAATAATGGATTTTTACAGCTGTTTCTCTTCATTTTGAGTTGTGACCCATCAGTAAATGAAAGTCCCAAGGGCATTACTTCATTTACATCATCACTGTCAGGTCTAATTTGAGGAGGCAATTCTTTCCTAGTCATATTTTGAGTGCCTTCCTACAGGAGAGTTTCATCTTTCCATACTATATCTGACAATATTCTGGTTCTCTTCCTTATGTTTTAGTGTTCAATAATTTGGTGCTGACAGTGTTCCACTGCCATTCATAATGTTTTCATTGAGTAAATATTTGGAAGTAGTCTATTTTTCTTTCTTCCTAGTCTGTCTTCATCTGGAAACCCAGAAGGAAGCTGTACACTGTGGGTGATCCTGCTGGTATTTAAAATACCTGTGGCATAGCTTCCAGAATCACAGCAACACACAAGCCATCAGTACTACAACATGACAGAAAAGTGTTGGTGAATAATGGTAAGTGAGTCTATTAGAAACAGACTCAAAAGTAAAAGAGGGCATTAAAGGAGAATAAGATTGAAAGAGAATTCTGTTGTTGTTAAGTGCTGTGGTGTCGGTTCTGACTTATAGCAATCCTGTGTAGGGTTCCTGAGGAGAGGCTAATGAGCTTGAACTGCAGACCTTGCAGTTCAAACCGACTTGCAGTTCAGGGCATTAACCCACAGTGCCACACCATTAATGTAATTCCTAAAAGAAGTAAAGCCAGAATGCTTGGAAGCCAGGATGGCCAGACTTCATCTACCATATTTCAAATATATTATCAGAAGAGACCAATCCCTAAAGAAGGAAATCATGTTTGGTAAAGTGGAGGGTTGGAAAACAAGAGGAAGACCCCAATGAGATAAATTGGGCAGTGGTGACTGTAATGGGCACAGGAATAATAATGATTGTGAGGTTGGACAGTATTTCGTTCTTTTGTGAATAGGGTCTCTATGAGTCCATGCTGACTCGATGGCAACAACCTAATAACAACAATTCATAAAACGTACTGTTCTTCAACCCTTGCCCATATAAATAATTAGTCTTTTTACTCTATAACGCTTCTAAATCCAGTAGTTCTTTACCAGACTGCTCTCTTTGTTACATATGTCTTCTAATGTAAATTATTACCTTGTCTCTCCAGTATAACTATAATAATTACTTAATTGGTTTTATATTCCAACCCTAAAAGTACAAGTTCTATTTTCAATTTTGTCCTAAAAGTTTTTGTTTCTAGATTGTTTTATTCAACTATACTTAGTTTTTATATATAGATTCTTATTTGACAGCATATTGATTCCCTGATTCTTCCCATCACTCTACATTTTTCTCAGTTTCCTACTTATTCAACTTTTTATGAATTATATCTTATAAACAGATTTTTTGCAATCATCTAAGCTCTCTTGTTCAGCTTTTAGCACAATCTTTTGATTAGGTTGGAAGAAATTGTATATTTTCCCTTAGTTTTTTTCATAGTTCAGACATATTTAATTTTATTACACTTTGCTTTATCATGCTTTGCATAAATTGTGTTTTTAACAAATTGAAGAGTTTGGGCAATCCTGTACCAAGCAAGCCAATCCATGCTATTTCTCCATGCATGTATTCCTTTCATATCTGTGCAATATTTTGGTAAATCTCGTACAATTTCAAACTTCTTCATAATATGAGTGTATATTTTATAAACATATTTCTGTGAAATGCTTTGTTGTGTTGTTTATTTTATATCAGTGGTCTGGGATCAAATCTTTAATATATTCAAGGTATGCCTGTAGTTGAAAATTACTTAGAAAAGTCACAAAGTAAGGCAGATACTCCCTACCCAGTATAAATTCAAGATTACTAAACTCAAAGTGTGCCTAACTTTACCTAGGTATCCAATTCTATTGTTATGGTTAACTTATATTTGTTATTGTTGTTGTTAAGTGCTTTTG
>NW_006408562.1:2661607-2662591 GCF_000296735.1 Chrysochloris asiatica | reverse complement strand
GCTCCAGTAAAGATTTATAGTCTTGGAAAACCCTATTCAAGGTCACTATGAGTTGGAACCGACTCCATAGCACATTACCACAATCACTGCCCCAAGTCATTGCTGCAAAGTGGAAGAAAATTGAAGCCAACATTCTGAACAATGATTATCTTTTATGTGTTATATGTGATCATACTATAAATAAAACATCTGCGTAGAAAAAAAAGATTATCCATTGCTAAGTAAAATATATCCCAGGCATTTTTCTGAGCAAGCACTTGGAGATTCTACTGCACTAAACTTGGGTGCAAATAAAGATGAAGACCATGAATCCTAAATATTTGAAGGTTGAAAAAGTGGCCCCAGAACTATGACTACAAAAAGTATAAAGTATGATTGTTGTTTTGTTGTTAGGTTCCACCGAGTCAGTTGTGAACTTACAGTGACCCTATGGACAACAGAATGAAACATTGTGATGTTAGAGTTCACTACTGAAGTCACTGAGTCGTAATTGTTGGTGTTTTTGCTAAGTACAATCTATAGCCTCCTACTCATAGCAACTCTGTATGGGGTTTCCGAGGTATGACTAGTGAGTTTGAACCTTTAATCTTGAGGTTAAAATACACATTACAGGATTCATGAGTCATAACTGTTGTTAAGTTCCATCAAGTCGTTTCTGACCGATAGCGACCCTGTATAGGGCTTCCAAGGAGCAGCTGGTGAGGTTGAACTGCCAATCTTTCAGTTCAAACTGCTTTTAAGTAAGGCACATTAACCCACAGCACCACACCAGGGTCATAATTGTTGTTAGTTGCCATTGAATTGGTACCGACTCATAGCGACCTTATGCGCTGCAGAACAAAACACTGCCCAATCGTGGGTCAACCTCACTATTGTTGCAAATCTTGAGCCCATTGATGCTGCCACTTTGCCAATTTCATCTTGCTGGGGTCTTCCTCTTTTTCTCTGACCCTTCACCTTACCAAACATGATATTCTTCTCCAG
>NW_006408562.1:2658845-2660813 GCF_000296735.1 Chrysochloris asiatica | reverse complement strand
TCCAGAATACCTTCTGCATTTAGTTCTTAGCAGCTATTAATGATTCTATAGATTCAAAAAATATATAAGCCACCCTTCTCAACTAATCTCTTATTTTCTGTGATTCTAGAGTTATTTCCTTTTCTTTCATTTGAGAAATTATCTTCCTAAAATTTAAAAAGATTCCTTTTACTTTGCTATAAATAGCACATCATAATGGGCTGCAAGGTGTGTTTGAACCACAAAGTCAGAGGTTCAAACTCACCAACCACTCCCTGGAAACCCTATACAGAGTTGCTAAGAGTTGTCAACAACTCCACGGCACTTAACAATGACAACAACAACAAAGACATTTGACTACATAGTTATGATCCACCTATAAAATTTTGCAGTCCTAGTGTAGCACTGAGGGTTAAGCACTAGACTAATAACCACAAGGTTGGCTATTCAAACCCACCAGCCACTCCTTGGAAACCCTCTACAGTGTTACTATGTGATGGAATGGACCTGATGACACTTAACAATAGCAACATCGCATTTAAGAACTTTAATAATAATACTGAAATATTAACTATAAATGAAATAATTCTCAAGTCTTTACCTTACTCAAAAATACATTAAAGCTATAACATATTTTGGAGTAAAATAACATAAAGCTATATTTTGATAAAATATTTATCACACACAAAAAACATGCTGTTTCAACAAGACTTAAGTGTACAACTCAGTAACATTATTACATTCACCATACGATGCGATCGTCACCACTCTATTTGAAACAAAAAAAAACAAAAGAAGTTTATCACCTCAAACAGAAACCTAGTATCACTTAAGCTATCACTTCTAATTTTCTTCTCCTCAATCCCCTGGTAATGGCTTGTCTTTGTTTTATTTTCTTTATGCATTTACCTACTCTTGATATTTCATAGAAGTAAACACAAGCATACTTTTACCATATTGTTGTTAAGTACTTTCTGGTTAGTTCCGACTCATAGCATAAGTTTTCCCAAGCTCTAAATCTTTTGGGGAGCAGAAAGCCTCATCTTTTTCCCAAGGAGTCTCTGGTGAGCTTGAACTACTGACTATGTGGCTTGCGGTCCATTGCATATCCTACAGAGCCATCAGGTTTATTTCTTTTTGTTCTTACATATATTTTATTTCACTTAGCACATTGTTTTAAGGATACAACTATGAAGTGGAATGTATCACACTTTCATTTCTCTTTAGAGATGAAAATACTCCATTTTATGTATATAACGTATTTGGATATTTCCCCCACTATCTAGACAATTAAACACTAAAGACTGAAGACCAGAAGAGTTGTGGGATGACATCAAGAACATCGTACAGGTAGAAAGCAAATAGTCATTAAGAAGACAAGAATGAAGGAAAAGATCAAAATCGATGTCAGAAGAGAAACTGAAACTTGCTCTCCAGCATAGAGATGCTAAAGCAAATGGAAAAAATGACAAGATACAGAGCTGAACAGAAAATTTCAAAGATCATATCGAGTAGATAAAGCCAAATATTACAACATAATGTGCAAAGACCTGGAGTCAGAAAACCAAAAACAGGAAGAACACACTCAGCAGTTCTCAAGCTGGGGGAACTGAAGAAAAATTCAAGCCTCGAAATTTGTTATTGAAGGATTCTCTGGACAAATTTTTTAATGATACAGGAAGCACCAAAAGAAGATGGAAGGAATACACAGAGTCACTGTATCAAAAGGAAATGGTTGATGTTCAACCATTTCAAGAGATAGTATATAATCAAGAGCCAATGATAGTGAAGGAAGAAGTCCAAGGTGCATTGAAGGAGTTGGCAGAAAACAATGAACCAGGAATTGATGGAATAAAAATTTAAATCTTTCAAGAAAGTGAGGTGGCACTGGAGGCACTCACTCATCTCTGCTAAGAAAGTTGGAAGACAACTATCTAGCTGACTGATTGCAAGAGATTCATATTTGTGCCCATTCCAAAGAGAGGTGAC
>NW_006408562.1:2650615-2655851 GCF_000296735.1 Chrysochloris asiatica | reverse complement strand
AGTTGGGTCTCATAGAGACTGATTTGGGGATTCTGATGATCCACTGGTGGGTTTGAACTGCCAACCTTGTGGTTTATAATTCAGTGCTGATCCTACAGTGCCACACAAACACACATATAGTTGCCTTTAGGTGCCTTCTAGTTGTTCCGATTCACAGTGACCCTATGCACAATAGAACCAAACACAGATTCTGCACTCCCAGGATATTTGATTAAGTAGGTTAGGTTGAACTTAAAATATGCTTTTCTTCAAGTTTCCAAATGAAACTGATATTGTTAGCTCAGGAGTCATTCTTTGAGATGAATTGATGAAATTTAAAGCATAATAAACAAAATATCTTCATTACTCAGTGTTCATATATGCTTAATATCATCCATCATTGCATAAGTGGTATTTAGCACATATAAACATATAGCACATATGAGAGGGCTCCAAATATTCGTGGAAAATTCCTTTACTTTTTAATTCCATTTTACCAGGATCTTCTGAAGCCCTATTGTATATGATTGTATATTGTTTACAGAAATATGTGATATGCAGAATTATCCTGTAAATGTAATCCTTTTCACCCTCAGATTCTTTGAAAATGTCACCTATTGGGGCAAAAGAGACTTTGCAAGTGTGATAAAAATTAAGAACTAGTAGATGAGGAAATTATTTTAGATTATATGACTGGATAAATATAATAAAATAAATCCTTAAAAGTGGAGAACTTATACTAGCTAGTTGAGAAAGATAAAATTCAAAAAAGACTTAAATTTCCTTTTCTGGAAATTTAACTCTCTTCCCTAGATTTCCAAAAAGAAACACAGCCTTGCCAACAAATGAATTTTAACCCAGTGAAATTCATTTCTAATTTCAGAGTCCAAGACTGTAAGGTAATAAAGTTGTGTTGTCAGCAATATAAAATTAAGAAAATACCCTATAACCCATACTACTAGATTGTACTTAGTTTAGCAAAATAAGTCTGAGAGAGAAAAGAAAAAGAAATGGAGAGGGGAGTAATAGATTCACTGGACAGTATTCATTTTAAACCCTCCAGTCACCAACTCAGAGGTATACATTTAATTTAAGATATAAATTTGATGGTATATATTTAATTAAAGACATCAATTCAGATGCATATACTTAATCAAACATATATATGAAACCAAAGACATCCTATCAATACACCAGTGACACTAATACTCCATCTTCAACCCCTAAATCTAATATTTGTGTCAAATATATATTCACAGTGCATAGCTTCACTACAGAGACCTAGTGTGGCATTGTGGGTTAATAAGACAGACAGCAAACCTATTAGAACAGCAAGGTAGGTGCTTCAAGCTCACCAGCCAATCCTTGGAAACCCTATATAGGGTCACTATGGGTCAGAACCAACTCAACAGCCCTTAACAACAACAATAACAATACTCTTTACTATGGTAAAACCAACTTTTGGGGAAATTGTTTATTAGATAATTCGATACAGAGAAAATTTGTAATGAAGGGATGTTAGCTTTTTGACTTCTTAACTATATGTAAGTTTTATTATACACATTAGTGTTACCTATTTTTATTTGTGATGTTCTCTGTCTTTCTTTTGTAGTTTCCTTCATGAGTATTTAATCAATCATTATAGCCATCATTTCATTTCTTCTATTTCATCATCTCTGTGAAAATGCATCTCACATTAGAAAGAGGGGCTGGGGGGCGGGGGCGGTAAGCAGATTTTTGGACTCACCAAAAATGGAAAGTTCTTTTTAAAACAGCAACACAGCTTTTAACTGTGATTTTTCTCTATTTTTTTTCTAAAATTAGTTCTTAAGAACAGTTGATTTTGTTTGCACATTTGATTATTTAGTCTAAGAAAAGAATTCATGTGCATAATATCTAAAGAAATTTGTTCCATGCAAGACCAAATTCCTGTCCTACCAGTCTGTTTATTTAAATATATAGAACCATTTTATTGATTTAAACATTAGGAATTAAAATATTTTTTAAATTATTTTGAAATGTCAGTTCAATGAAATAAAATCAGAATGCATATGACCTGACTGATTATATTTCTGAATATTTACCTATAGAGAAAAATACAACAGAATACATACAAAGAAATATAACAAACACAATGGTTTATTAGATGTTTTATAATTAGAAAGAATTGTCATAGCTCTTCTAACATTTATATCCTAAACATAACAGATATTGAGTCTCATTATCTATCAGATTATTTTAATCCTAGGGGAAATTGGTTTTGCTATAAAATAAGTCCACAAGAAGCAAATACCAATACTTAAAAGTTCTAAAGACTTGAAGAGACTTCGAAGAAAGTTTGGAACAATTCCAGATAAGAAAAACTGAGATCTGAGGTCATAAACATTAACAGTTAGGAGGCGGGGCTTGATGGCAGCTAGGGTGGAGGTGCAGTGAAGTTCACCATCAACAATACCAAAGAATACCAGGCAAAGCAGATCCAGGGCAGGGCTCCAAAACTCGGAACCACAGAGATAGGAATATTTTGAAGGTTTGAAGGCTTATAGATTGTGGAACTTAGAGCTGAAGTAAAAATCATGTACTTTTGAATTTGCCCAGCTGGGCTCAGAGCCCTGGAGCTGACATCTTGGGTGAGACCAAACAGGAAGACCAAGCAGGGGGAGCAGAAACACCATGAAGAGGAATAACTTAACACTATGAAGAACAAACAGGAAGACCAAGCAGGGGGAGCAGAAACAACATGAAGAGAAATAATTTAAGGATTATCAGCATTCTAGAACAAGAAGAATCACACAAAACCCCAGAGGAAATAGTTGAAGAACTACTGGAAGAAAATTTCTCTAACATCCTGAAAAGTGAAAAGATAAATATTCAAGAAACTCAGCGAACTCCAGGAAGGATAGACCCCCAAAAGAAAATCACAAAGACATATCATAGTCAAGCTCTCCAAACTTAAAGATAAGGAGAAACTTCTAAAAGCAGCCAAGAAAAACAGAAGTGCTACATACAAAGGCAAGCAAGTCAGATTAAGCTTGGATCTCTCAGCAGAAACCATGCAAGCAAGAACGCAATGGGGAAACATATATAAAACCCTGAAAGAAAAAAATTGCCAACCAAGAATCCTTTATCCAACAAAGATAGCAATCAAATATGATAGTGTAATAAAAACATTCCAGGATAAATGGAAGCTAAAGGATTTTGCAAAGCCAATCCTGCTATGAAAAACATCCTAAAGGGAGTTCTGTGGACTAAGAACGAACAAGAAATGACAACAACCAAAGATTGACATATGTGGCAGCACCTCCCAGAATTAAGTCAACAGAAGGAAGAGTCGAGAACAGAACAAACCTATAAGAACAAACTCAGAGAATCTGGGAGGTCAATCTATGATCAAAACAAGTACAATGTAAAAGAAGGTAAACACATAGGAACAGAGATCGAGATGGCAAAAAGGTCAGGTCGATTATAGCATAAAATAGACTGCACTAAATGGAGAGAAAAGTTAATTGACTATAAGATAACCTCAAAGAAAATTAACAGTTCACAACATACCAAGAGAATGAAAAACCAAGAAGAACATGGAAACATTAAAACTATGAGGAAAATCACAAGAAAGAACACAAAAAGCATAAACTCAACAAAGGAAGACACACAAAACAAAGAAAGCAGCAACACCACAAAAAACAAACATAATGGCAGCAATTAATCAATACCTATCAATAATTACACTGAAAGTAAATGGAATAAGTGCACCTCTTAAGAGATGGAGAGTGGCAGAATGGATAATAAAATAAGACCCTTCAATGTGCTGTCTGCAAGAGATACATCACACACAAAGAGACAAAAACTGATTAAAAGTTAAAGGATGGAAAAAAAAAATTACCAAGCTAATTGCAATAAAAAAGCAAACAGTGGCAGTACTAATCTCTGATAAAATAAACTTTAAGGCAAAAAACAGCATAATAGATAAGATGGACATTATCTCATGATTAAAGGGACAATTGAACAAGATGAAATGACCATAATAAAGCAAACTCTAATCAATTTGAAGAAAGAAATAGATGAATTCCTACAATAATAGTGGGTGATTTTAATACACCGCTTTCAAAAATGTGTAGAACAACCAGAAAGAAACTTCACAAAGACACAGAAGAACTAAACAACACAATCAGCCAACAGGACCTCATAGATGTGTACAAAGCATTCAACCCAACAACAGCACAATAAGAATTATTTTCCAGTGAACATGGAATGTTCTCCTGAATAGACCATGTTTTAGGTCACAAAGCAAATCTCCATAAATTTACAAATATCAAAATACTACAAAGCATCTTCTCAGACCACAATGCTATCAAATTAGAAATCAACAATAACAATATCAAGTCAAATACATGAAAAGTGAATAACACCCTGCTGAAAAATGACTGTGTCGTTGAAGAAATTAAAGGTGAATTCACAAAGTTCCTAGAAACAAATGAGAATGAAAACACAACATACTAAAATCTTTGGGACACGGCGAAAGTGGTGCTGAAAGAACAATTTATTGCAATAAACACATACATCCAAAAAGAAGAAAGAACCAAAATTAACACATTAACACACATCAACAGCAATTAGAAACAGACCAACAGAGGGAACCTACAGCCACCAAAAGAAAAGAAATAATAAAGATTATAAAAGAAATCAATGAGATAGAAAACAGAAAAACTATAGAAACAATCAACAGGACAAAAGGCGATTCTTTGAAAGGATTAACAAAATTGACAGATCACTGGCAAATCTAACAAAAGAAAGAGGGAGAAGACACAAATAACAAGTATTAGAAACCACATGGGTGATATCACAACGGAAGCGATGGAAATCAAAAAGATAATAACAGAATACAATGAAGAGTTGTACTCCAGCAAATTTGAAAACTTAGAAGAGATGGATATCTTTTTAGATAAACACGACCTACCTAAACTTACACACAGTGAAGTAGAAGAATAGAACAGACCCATAACAAAAGGAGAAATTGATCAGGTCATCCAAAGACTCCCAAGCAAAAAAAGTCCAAATTCAGATGGCTTCACTGGAAAATTCTACCAAACATTCAAGGAAGAGCTGTCACCAATTCTACTCAAATTATTCCAGAAGATAGAGGAGGATGGAAAACTTCCTAATACATTTTATGAAGCAAATATAACCCTCATACCAAAACGAGAGGAGGACATCACCAAGAAAGAAAATTATAGACCAATATCTCTCATGAACATAG
>NW_006408562.1:2638501-2645945 GCF_000296735.1 Chrysochloris asiatica | reverse complement strand
AGCTGATAAGAAGAGAGGGCATATGCATAAGAACACCCACACTTGCAGATAATACCCATTTTACCTGGCTTCAGTGGCTGGATGATCAGAACTCAACTAGAAGAAGAAAGAAGAGGAAAAAAAAGAGTAATCTGATACAATTTGATGAACTTGACCTACACCTATGGATGCAGTAGATCAAAAGAAGGAACATTCCCACCACCTCCATACACAGATTAGACAAGGATGATCAACTTGGACATTTGTTACCCAAAATGGGGGGCACTACAAAGGCAAGAAGTGACTGGCTTACAAGCTTTCAAGAGGGAACCAAGATTCAGAAGCAGTGGAGGAACGTAGAATCTCCACTGAGTAGTATACAATCTGTCTAGGCGGGGCTGATGAAATGAAATGTGGATGGGTCTCTAGTGATACAATAGTGAATAATTGTTATCAGGACTGACTGTGAGGGTTGGAAATGTAATGGTAGACATTTTGTAGCAAGGAGGGGAGTGATTAACTTTTCAGCCTAGGAGTGGAGGTCCCTGAGACCATCAAGAACACAGAGCATGACCCTACTCAGAGAAGCAGTGATGCCTGAGATGGAGGCAGAGACAATGACATGGAGAGATGGAGCAGCTGGGGACTTTAGACACAGAGAGGGAGAAGGGCTGTGTGCTGATGACTGGGGGTCAGGCTTGTAGTTTATACCCTTTGGTTGGTTGATGATGCATGGAAGGGATTGTAACCATAACAATGAAATGATATACGCTAGGATGAATGTAAATTTAATGTTCTCCCATGTAAAGTATCACATAATTGACAATAAAACATTAAAAAAAAAAAAAAAGAAAGAAAAAACTTGGAGTTATGAATAGCCTTAGTGAAAGTATAATATGCCACAGAGTCATGTGGAGAAGGAAAATATGAACAAGTTACAAACTGTTTTTAATGGACCCTACAAATCAAGACCGCCACTTTTTGATCAGTTTGTCCTACTGTGGGAGCTTGTGTGTTGCCTCGATGCTAAAAGCTATGGCATTAATATTTTAAATAACAGCAAGGTGCAGGAATAGATGGAATTAAGAAACAGACCCAAGAACCTCTTTCAAAGCAGATCTGACCAGCTATGAGCTAGTTCTCACTAGGAAAGATGGATAAAGAAAGAAAAAAGAAAGGCCTGGGTAAGATCACACTGGCACAGAGGGACCATAATGGGATTTTTCAGTTGACTGTGACAAGAGTCCATTGTTGTTGTTGTTGTTGTTGTTGTTAAGAACCGTCAAGTCGGTTCCAACCTATAGTGACCCTGTATAGGCTTCCCGAGAAGCAGCTCGTGAGCTTGAACTGTCGACCTTGCAGTTCAAATGACTTTGCAGTCTGGCACAATAACCCCAAGTGCCACACAACGACTCTAATGGTCCATTAAGTGGTGCTAAAAAATTACGTGTATTTTCTCACAATTAAAAAATTTTTTTTCTCTTTGATTTTTCTGAGTTTCCTAACTATAAATATACGTCCTGAGTTTGTATGATGTTTGACTTTGGTGTTTAGCTTTGGATTTTGGCCTTGCTTCTGTTTTGTTGGAGAGTTTCTATTCGTGCCTCACCTGACAAGAGACAGTAACTGTGACAATAATGCCAAGTTGTAATTGCACCCTGAAAAATCCCACTAATGCAAGATGTTATACACCTGAGCAGTGTCTACAACCAACACCCACTAAAAATACTCTGAAGCAATCTATAAGAGCTAAGAACAGAGATGCCTGTCTCCTAATTACACTACCAGAAGGCAATTACAGCATTCTTAATAATGTACTATCATATATTCAGCTAATTAAGAAAATTAAATGATAAGAAGAAGCAGAAAATTTCTGTTCATATGCAGAAACAGGCAGAGCACTTCAAACAAATGACTAAGACAAAGAACTAGGAATAGGTTTGGAATTGTCTGAAGGGGCATTTGGAAAATGATATTGAGTTGCATCCATATGTTCCACAGAAAAGCAGAGGAAAATATGAAAGTAATCAGAAAATCAGTACAGAAGCAATCAATCCAAATAAATGCAGCATTGAAATTAATACAAAACCTGCAAAAAGAGGTACAGATGGTTAATACTAAAATATCAGAAATGGACAACACACTGAAAAAACAAAGGAGTAGAATTGAAGGGATGGAAGACAGAATCCATGAGCTTCAAGATAAATCTCTCAATACTGCTAAGATAGCATAAAAAGCAGAAACAAAAATATCTGAATAATGCCTAAGATTCACATGAGGCAACATGAGGGGGGATAACCTGAGGTTGATTGGAATTCAAGAACAGGAAGACACAAAGAAAACCTTAGAAGAGATAGTTGAATAGCAGCTGGAAGCAAATTTCCTTAACATCTTGAAGGACAAGAAGATAACTTTCAAGAAGCTGAATGAACTCCAGGTAGGATACACCTGAAAAGAAAATATCTAAAACAAATTATAATCAAGCACTCCAGAATCAAAGAAAAGAAGAGAATCGTGAAAGCACTAAGGGAAAAGAGAAAGATTACCTATAAAGGAAAGTCAATAAGATTAAGCTCTGATTTCTAACGTGAAAAAATTCTGGCAAGAAAAGGGGAAACATACACAAAGTTCTGATAGAAAGGAAAAACAAGCAAACAAAATCCTGCCATCCAAGAATCATATATTAAGTGAAGCTGTCAGTCAAATATGATGGCAAAATCAGAACATTTCAGGATAAATAGAAATTAATGGATTTTGTAAAGGCCAAGTCAGTGCTTCAAAACACATTAAAGGGAATTCTTTGGACTGAGAACAAACAAGAGCAGAGAACAGCCAGAGATTGACATACATGGCAACAACACCCAAACTCAGTCGAAAGAAGGGAGAGTCCAGAGAAGAGCAAAACTACAAGAATTAGATTAGGGAATCTGAGAGGTCAGTCTTTGATCGGGACAACTACAAATTGAAAGAAGGGAAAATATAGTAACATATATCTATGTGCTGAGGAGGTCAGTTGGGTCTAAAAATAAACAGACTGTCATAAAAAGAGAAAGAATTTAACAGAATATAAAGTAATCTCAAAGAAACTTAAGACATCTCCACATTAAATAAATAAAAGGGAAGTCCAAGAAGATTATGGAAACATTAATACTATGAAGAAATTGATCAAAAACAAAACAAAACAAAAAAACAAACAGCATAATGACAGCAATCAATCCATAACTATCAACAATTACACTGAATGTCAATGGATTGAATGCACTGGTCAAGAGACAAAGAATAGCAGGATGGATTATAAAACAGGACCTTCAATATGCTATCTTCAAAATATACACCTAACTCATAAAGACAAAAATTGATTAAATATTAAAGGATGGAAAATAATGTACCAAGCTTATTGCAATAAAAGATGAGCAGGAGTGGCAATATTAATGTGCAGTAAAATAAACTTCAAAGCAGAAAGCAGAGACAAAGAAGGCCATTAGCTCATGATAAACTGGTCAATTGAACAAGAGGATATAACCATAATAAATATCTATGCTCCCAAGAAGAAAGCCCCCAAATACATAAAGCAAACCCTAATAAGATTCAAAAGAAATAGCCAACTCTGCAATAATAACGACTTGATAGCACCTAACAAAAACAACAATAATAGTGGGAGATTTTAATATATTACATTCAAAAAAGGATAGAGAAACTAGAAAGAAGCTCAGTCAAGAAACAGAACTGAACAACACAATCAATCAACTTGACCTCATAGATTTCTACAAAGCATCCGACCCAACAACAGCACAATGCACTTTATTTTCCAGTTCATATGGAACGTTCTCCAGAAAAGATCATGTGTTAGGCCACAAAGCAAGTCTCTATAAATTTAAAAACATCAAAATACTACAAAGCAACTTCTTAGACCACAAGGCTATAAAATTAGAAATCAGTAAGAAGATCAAGAAAATAAAACCATACACATAGATTGACTAGCACTCTGCTTAAAAGCTACTCATTAGTAGAACAAATAAAAAGTAAAATTAAAAATCTCTTAAAAGCAAATTATAATGAAAACACAATATACCACAACTTTTGGGACACAGTATTTACAGGATAATTTATTGCAATAAATGCATACATCCAAAAACAAGAAAGAACCAAAATCAAAACATGAATACATCTCCAACAATTAGAAAAAGATCAGAAAGTAAAGCTACAGCCACCAGCAGAAAAGAAATAATAAAGATTGAGCAGAAATAAATTATATGGAAAACAGAAAAAAAATAAAGAAAGAATCAATAGGACAAGAAGCTGGTTCTATGAGAAGACTAATAAGATTGACAAACCATTGACAATTCTAACAAAAGAAAAGAGGGAGAAGACACAAATAACATATATAAGAAACAACATGGGTGACATTACATTACAATAGAACCAATGGAAACAAAAAGGATAATAAGAGAGTACTATGAAGAGTTTGAAAATCTAGAGGAAGTGGATGCATTTTTAGAAAAACATGACCTATCTACACTTAAACAGACTGAAGTAGAAAACTTGAATAGAACTTTAACAAAGGAAGAAATTGATCAGGTCATTAAAAAAACTCCCAATGAAAAACAATCCAGGCTCAGATGGCTTTACTGATGAATTTTACCAAACATCCAGAGAAAAGCTGACGCCAATTGTACTCAAACTATTTCAGGATATAGAAAAGAATGGAAAATTTCCCAATATATTTTATGAAGCAAGCATAATCCTCATACAGAAATCATGGAAGAACATCAGGAAAAAAAGAAAATTATAGACGAATGTCCCTCATGAACATAGATGCAAAAGTTCTCAACAAAATCCTAGCCAATTCAACAACATTTAGATATAAAAAAATACACCATGACCAAGGGGGATTCATACCATGGATGCAAGGATGATTCAAAATAAGAAAACAACCTACATAATTCACCACATTAAAAAAAAAAAAAAGGATAAAAACTTCATGAGTATATTGATTGATGCAGAAAAGGCATTTGGCAAAATCCAACACCCTATCCTGGATAAAATCACTCAACAAAGTAGGAATTGAAGGGCTATTCCTCAACATAATTAAGACCATACATACAAAGCCAGCGGCCAACATCAATCTCAACAGAGAAAAATTGAAAGCATTCCCTTTACAAACAAGAACCAAATAGGGATGCCCTTTATCACTACTCCTATTCAATATTGTGTTGGAAGTCTTAGCCAGAGCTATAATGAAATAAAGGGAAATTAAAGGTATTCAAATTGGTAAAGAAGAAGTAAAGATATCTCTTTTTGCAGATGGTATGATCCTATACATAGAAAATCCCAGAGACTGAGAAAAAAAGAAACTATTGGAACTCATTGGAAGATTCAGCAAAGTGGCAGGGTATACGATCAACATAGAAAAATCACTTAGATTCCTCTATACTAATAAAGATAGCTCTGAGGAGGAAATTAGGAAAACAATAATATTTACAATAGTCACCCAAAGAATGAAATATTTAAGAATAAATCTAACCAGAGAAACAAAAAACCTATACAAAGAAATCTAAAAAACACTATACCATGGTCATGGGTAGGAATTCTTAACATGGTGAAAATGTCAATACTACCCAAAGCAATCTACAGATATAATGCAATCTCAATGCATACTCCAAAAACATTCTTGAAGAGATGGGAAAAAATGATCATGAAGTTTATGTGGAAAGGAAAGAGACCTAGGATAAACGAAGCATTGCTTCAGAAGAAGGAAAAAGTGGAAGGCCTTTCATTTCCTGATTTCAATATTTACTACATGGCCACACTGATCAAAATAGCCTGGTATTAGTATAATAAAAGATACATAGATCAACTGGACAGGATCTAGAACCCAAAAGTTAATCAATCCATATACAGTCAACTGATCTTTGACAAAGATCCCAAATACATTAAAAGGGGAAGAGATAGCCTCTTGAACAAATGGTGCTGGGAAAACTAGAGATCAATTTGCAGAAGATGAAACAAGACTCATATCTCACACCATATACAAAAAACAGCTCAACATGGATTAGAGACATAAATGTAAATTCCAGAACTATAAAGATTACCAATAAAAAAAATAATAATAATACGGGCAAACTTAAGGGATCTAATACATGACATACACAGACTGTCAAACATGGCAAAAATGGTACAAATGATAAAGGACAAAATAGATGACTGGGACATACTAAAAATTAGAAACTTATGTTCATCAAATAATTTCACCAAAAGGGTAAAAAGGGACCCCACAGAATGGGAAAATTTATTTTTTCCAATGACATATTAGACAGGGGATTAATCTCTAAAATTTATAAGAAACCACAACACACTTATAAGAAAAAGACAAATAATCCAATTTAAAATGGGCACAGGACATAAACAGACACTTCATCAAAGAAGACGTTTGGTAACCAACAAACATATGAAGAAAGTTTCACAATCATTAACCATTAGAGAGATGCAAATCAAAACAATAATGAGGTATCTCACACCAGCAATGACAGCAAAGTTAAAAAAAAAAATCAGAGGACAATAAATACTGGTGAGGGTGTAGAAAGATTTGGACTCTCCTACATTGCTGGTGGGACTGTAAAATAACTCAACCACTCTGGGAAAAAGTTTGGAGCTACATCAGCAAATTGGAAATAGAAATACCGTATTATCCAGCAATTCCTCTATTTGGTATATATATATATACAAGAAATGAGCCAGTATGCACACCAATGTTCATCACAGCACTATACAATAGCAAAAAGATGGAGACAGCCTAAGTGCCATCAATGGAAAAGTGGATAAACAAACTCTGGTACATACAATGGAATACTATGCTACTTTGAAGAATACTGATGAAACTGCAAAACACCTCTAACATGGATTAACTTTAAGGACATAATGCTGAGTGAATTTAATAAGGCACAAAAGGATAAATATTTCATACAAATATTATTATATAAGCTTAAGAAAAGTTTTCCACTAAAAGTTTGATGGTTCCCAGGGGTGGGAGGGAGGGGACATTAATTCACAGGTTGGGGATAGATGCATAATGATTTGGGTGGCAGGAAGGACAATCAGTAGAAGGAGGGAAATGCACAAGAATGGAGAAGAGGTAAGTGACTGGGGATGATAGTGAAAGACTTTGGGAGGTATATTGTTGTTGTTGTCAGGTGCCATTGAGTCAGAACCGACTCATAGTGACCCTATGCACAGCAGAACAAAGCAATGTCCGCTCCTGGGCCAACCTCACTACCACCGCCACACTTGAGTCCATCTCATTGGGGGTCTTCCTTTTTTACTCTGACCTTCCATCTTACCAAGCATGATATTCTTCTCCAGCAACTGTTGCCTCCTGACAATATGTCCAAAGTATGAGAGATGAAGTTTAGCCGTCTTGGCCTCTAAGGAGCACTCTGGCTGTACTTCTTCCAAAACAGATCTATTG
>NW_006408562.1:2635424-2635968 GCF_000296735.1 Chrysochloris asiatica | reverse complement strand
CTCCATTTAAGACAGTCTATTTTATCCAGTAATCTACCTGACCTTCTCACCACCTGGATCTTTGTTCCTCTGTGTTTACCTTTTTTCACATTGTATTTGTTTGGATCATAGACTGACCTCCCAGATCCTCTGTTCTTATAATTTTATTCTGTTCTTGACTCTTCCATTTGTCAGCTGAATTTGGGTTGATGATGCCACATATGTCATTCTGTAGTTGTGTGTTCTTGTCCACAGAACTTCCTTTAGGATATTTTTCATAGCAGGGTTGGCTTTGGCAAAATCCCTTAGCTTATGTTTGTCCTGGAATGTTTTGATTATGCTATCGTATTTGATTGACAGCTTTGTTGGGTAGAGGATTCCTGAGTGGCAGCTTTTTTCTTTCAGGGTTTTATATATCTCTCCCCATTGCCTTCTTGCCTGCATGGTTTCTGTTGAGAAATCCAAGCTTAATCTGAGTTGTTTGTCTTTGTATGTTATGTTTCTCCTTTCCCTAGCTGCTTTCAAGATCCTGTCTTTATCTTTGATTTTGGAAAGCTTGATTATT
>NW_006408562.1:2622210-2635324 GCF_000296735.1 Chrysochloris asiatica | reverse complement strand
CCTACTTTTGCATTCCAATCACCAGTAATGAGCAATATATCTTGATTGCATGGTTGATCGATTTCAAATTGAAGAAGTTGGTAGAATTCTTCTATTTCTTCCTCACTGGCTTTAGTGGTTGGTGCATAAATTTGAATAATAGTGGTATTAACTGGCTTCCCTGTAGGTATATTGATACTATCCTATCACTTACAGCGTTGTACCTCATGACTGATCTGGATGTTCTTTTTGACGATGAATGCAACACCATTCCTTTTCAATTTTTCATTCCCTGCGTAAATAAAGCATGTGGTTGTCATATTCAAAATGGCCAATACCAATCAATTTCAGCTCACTAATGCCTAAGATATCGATGTTGCTGCATTGCATTTCATTTTTGACAACTTCCAATTTTCCCAGATTCATACTTCATACATTCCATGTTCTGATTTTCAACGGATGTTAACAGCTGTTTATCTTTATTTTGAGTTGTGGCCCATCAGCAAATGGAGGTTCTGTGGGCTTTTCTCCCATGAGCTTAACTCTATTCACATCATCATGGGAGGTATACATACACTAAATGGAATAGAGGTAGGTTGTGATGTATGCACAGCCTTGGAAAAACAAGGCTCAATGATATATGGAGTCCTGATGTGGCACTGTGGGCTAATGTATCAGACCTCAGAGTCATTTGAATTGTAAGGTCGGGGGTTCAAACTCACCAGCTGCTCCTTAGAAACCCTATTCAGGGGCACTATGGGTCAGAATCAACTCGATTGCATTTAACAATAAAAATAATGATATTGGGATCAAGACAGTTTGAATGAGTGAAGGAGTAGAAATAATGTTAAGGTGCTTGACTATTTAGTTGATATTAAGTTTCCCTGCCTACTGTTGTAATATAGACATATAAGTGGGATAGAAAGGAGCATTGGGATATATGATTATAGAAAGCTTGTAAGCCTGTCTTCAGGCTGTAACTGATTGACTTATATAAAGAGGTCTATAACATGCCCAGGAGTCCTGGTGTGGCACTGTAGTTAATGTGCCAGACTGCAAAGTCATTTTAACTCCAAGGTCAGTGGTTCAAGCTCACCAGCTGCTCCTTGGAAACCTTATACAGGATCGCTATGGGTCAGAATTGACTTGATGGTACTTAACAACAACAATAACAATAACATGCCCAAGGAAACAAAGTTCTTAAGCCTTTGTGGAATATGGGGTCTTAGGTAGAATCCTAAACCTCACCCAGAATCTTTGAGGTGGGACATTCCCAATTGAAAATACTTGCAGACCAACTTGGAACAGCTAGAGAAACAGAAGGTATTTCTTGAAAGAAAAGCCAACATGGAGGGGGCTGGAGCGAGCCGACTGTTAGATTGGACAATATCAAGCAAGCTGTTTGTCTTGGTGTCATCAAGGCAAGGAAAGCCAGCCCATTAGTGTTAACCTGTTTCTAAAACTGAAACCCAAAGAAGACACATGAACAGTCTTGTAGGCTCACTGGTGTCTGACCTGGTCAACTGGCGAGTGGAAGTGGGGGGAATGCATCATTGAAGAAATGGGCTAATATTGGCCATGTCCATAGATACCTGATGACCTTGAGATGAGAGAGAGAAGAGGAAGGGCTGGCTGGTTTGAAGTTCAGGGAGATGTGTGAACTCCTGATTCCAAGGAATCTGAGCTAGCCACTTGGGAATAGAGTTAAGAGTGAAACCGCCAGCTGCTCTGAAGAGGAAGGAGGCATGTGAGAACTCCCCAACCTCCTGATAGTACCCATTTGGCCTAGTTTGGATGGCTTGCTGATTAGAACTCAACCAGATGAAGCTAAAGTAGCTTGATACAGAGAGCAAGCGTAAATTACTACAATGTGATGAAGTTGACCTTTGCTTATGGATGAAGTTACCCTAAATTCCAACTGAAAGGGAAGGATTCTTCATATCAAAGACCCAGTGTGCCTCCTCAATATACTTAGAATAGCTCCTTAGACAGGCAATTTAGACATTGGCAATCAAAATTGGGGGGGCTATAAAGCAGTCCTGGTGTGACGCTGTGGGTTAATGTGCCAAACTGCAAAGTCGGTTTGAACCACAAGGCCATCACTTCAAGCTCATCAGATGCTCCTCGGAAACTCCATACAGGGCCCCTATGGGTAGGAACTGACTCTATGGCACTTAACAACAACAATAATGGCACAAAGTGGCTGGCTTACAAACTTTAATGAGGGTGCTTACTGTCAGAACAAAGGGAGTAAGATAGAATCCCCATTGAATAGTTTTCCTCTCATCCAGATGGGTCTGGTGATGAGGATAGGATTTTATGATTCAGTTGTGAGTAATTTTTATCAGGACTAATGACAATTGTCACAACCATAAATGTAGAAGAGGTGTAACTAAAATAGGGGTGCAGTTAATCTGTCATCTGAGGAACAGAGGACCCTAGGACCATGAAGAGAGAAGAGCATGGGAAGTACGAGGGATCCTATCCAGAAAAGTGGCAGTCACAGAGCAGCAGAGGGCTATAGGCCCATGGACTGAGAAAGGCAGTGTGCCTGCAGGCAGGAAGCTGTTTTGCAAAATGAGCCTTTTCAACAATTAAATGAATATATATTTCCAATGTGGTATGTGTACATTAAAAAAAAAAAAGGTAATAAAGACAAATACTGTTAGCTGATGGTACATAGAGGGGACTGCAATCATTGCAATGATTTGCTGACTGTAAAACTGATGATCTGCCCTCTAAACCTTCTTTTACTCAATTCAAAATAAAAGCTTAAAAAAAAAAAAAAAAAGACATACCGTCTAGAAAATTCTAAGGGACTATTCTAATCTGTTCTATATGGTTGTCATGAGTCAGAATGCACTAGATGGCAGCGGGTTTGGTTTTAAGTTTGATAGAAACATTATTTTAAAGAGCCTTGATAGCACAGCTATTAAGTGCTGGGCTCCTAACCACAGTCACCAATAGTAACCCACCAGCAAGTAGGTGGAAAACGATGTAACAACAGTCTGCTTATTTAAAAGAAACCCAATGATTAAAGTTTCTGGGTCAGTTCTATTTTGTCCTATGGGGTAACTATGAGATGAAATCAAATAAATGATCATTGGAATGCTTTGTGGCACAAATTGTTTGCACTCAACTGAGTACACAGATAAAGGAATTATCTGGAACTCATCCAACGGGTGATGTGCTTTCTTCAAAATTTAAGCCAAGAAAACCTTAGGGGGCAGTTCTGTTTAGAAATAGATGGGTCTCCAAGAGTTGGAATTGACTTAGCAATTCTTATTTTACATTTTTAAAAAGTATATTACAGACTAATTGTTTTGACCTATATGATCTGTAAGTGTGTATTTCCTATTAAAATCATTAATTCATTATTCTCTATTAATATGTTTGGCTAGTAATTTTACACATCGTATATATTATTACTCAATATTTTTATTCAAGAATCATTTCACAATTAAAATAATAAACAATTTAAGATTTACTGAAAAAAATACCATACCACATTCATCCTACAAACCTTCACAGATTCCTGTTTCACAAAGCTAATATATTTAACAATTAGACATTCTGTCAAGTATTTACACCTAGTCTTTAATTAGCATGCTTTCATTATACTTTCTTAATTGAGTTTGTACTGTGTATATTTATTGTTTTGTTGTTGCTACTTTGGAAGTGAGAATTTAGGTCACCTGTACCTTTCACACACACACACACAAGTACACACTGCTCCTCCTAACACAGCGTTAAAAAAAAAAAAAAAAAAAAAAAAGTGAGAGAGAGAATAAAACACTCCTTTTACAGTTAAAACACGCTTTTTTTTGGTCTATCACATCCAATATTCACATTATGATGATAGAAAAAAGTTCATTGTAAGGAGTCTTGGTGTGGCACTGTGGGTTAATGTGCCAGACTGCAAAGTCAGTTTGAACTGCAAGGTCAGCAGTTCATGCTCACCAGCTGCTCCTTGAAAGCCCTACACAGGGTCGCTATGGGCTGGAAATGACTTGACGGCACTGAACAACAACAACAAACATGCTGAGTGAGTTATACATTTTCTTTCCAGTGCATTTGATTTTTCTTTGGAATGAATAATTCCTTAGTTTTTGCTTAGTTTTTATGCAGCTATCATTAATTTATGGAACTGTGGTAGCGTAGTGGTTACGAATCAGGCTGCAAATTTCAAAGTCAGCAGTTTGAAACTACCAGCTGTTCCACAGGAGAAAGATGAGGCTTTCTGTTCCTGTAAAGATTTAAAGCCTTGGAAACCCTATACAGGGTCACTATGGGTTGGAATTGACTAGACAACACTTAACAACAACAACAGCATCATTAATTCAGGGTGTTCTGGTGATGCAGTTGGGAAAGCACTTCACTGTTAAACCATAGGACAGCAGTTCAAATCCACCAGATAGTTTGTATGAATAAGGTATGGCAGTCTGCTCCAAAAAAGATTACAGCCTTGGAAACGTTGTTGAGACCTTCTACTATATCTTATGATGTTCCCATGAGTTGAAGTTGACTTGATGCCACTAAGTTTGGTTTGTAGATTTTGTTATCATTTATTCATCTCCAAATACCTTGGCTAATTTATAACTTGCTTCAGATTTAGAAAACACAGCTGGAATTCTGATTGAGTTTTTTTTCTTTTCTTTTTGGCAGTGCTGATAGGACTGGATGTATTACCTTAAGTGAAAAATTGAAAAGTAAACCTATTGTACTTTCCTTGATACATATTTTAATTTTTTTAATAAAGCATAGTATATTTAAATACTATATATGAAAATGAGATAGAATTGTAAATTATAAAAATAATATTTTAGTCTCACAATTTTATATTGTTGTTGCTGTTGTAAGGTGCCGTCCATTCAGTTCCAACTCATATTGATCATATGCACAACAGAAAGGAGACCTTTTTGGGTCCTACACCATCGTCACAATTGTTATTTTTTTAATCCTTTGTTGCTAGCCCTGTCCATCTTGTTGGGGGTCTTCTTGTTTTTCATTTACCCTTCAGTTTTCCAAGTATGTCCTTCTCCAGGTACTGGTCCCTGCTGATAATATGCCCAAAGTACGAGAGATGAAGTTTTGCCATCCTAGCTTATAAGGAGCATTCTAGTTGTACTTCGTAAGCGATGTTGTTGTTGTTGTTAAGTGCCGTCAAGTCGGTTGCGACCCTGTACAGGGTTTCCGAGGGTGTAAATCTTTACGGGAGTAGAAAGCCTTATTTTTCTCCCGTGGAGCAGCTGGTAGTTTCGAACCACTGACCTTAAGGTTCGCAGCCTGATTCGTAACCACTACGCTACCAGTAGACTCGTTTATTCTTCTGGAAGTCTGTGGTACTTTCAATAGTCTTCTCCAGCACCACAATGAAAACTCATTTTGATACTCATTCATGTGGCACCAACTATTGTTGTAGTTGTAATGTGCCATTGAGTTAGTTCTGGCTCAGAGTGACCCTGGATATGGTTTCCATGCAATGGCTCATGGATTTGAGACACTGATCTTGTGGTTGGCAGTCTAGTGCTTAAGCTATAATGCCACACCAGGACTCTGGCACCAAGTATAGGATAATAAAATGATTTAGTAATGTGATATCTAAACTGTTCATATTATTTTTTATGACTCCTGAATTTCTATTTATTATTTCAACAACTATACATTTTACAACTTCATTTAAAGTCATTAAAATTGAAACAGATTTTGTTTTTGTTTTTGTTTTTGTTTTTCAAATTCAAAATCACAGTATTTTCATATATTATATATATAGTTGTTGTTGTTGTTAAGTGTCCTCGAGTCGGTTTCGACTCATAACGACCTTGTACAGGGTTTCCGAGGCTGTAAATCTTTACAGGAGCACATCGCCTTATCTTTCTCCTGCGGAACAGCTGGTAGTTTTGAACTGCTGATCTGGAGGTTCGCAGCCCAATTCCTAACCACTACGCTACCAGAGCTCCTATATATATACAGCCTCTGAAACCCTGTACAGGGTAGCTATGGGTCGGAGCCGACTCCACAGCACATAACAACTATATATATGCTTTATCTTATGAAAGACTTTTCCAATAATAAAAGTGCTAGCAGATCTAAAAGTCTGACATAGTCTGGGATTACTTTGGGATATATTTCTGATAAATTTGTTTTAGGACAATTTTCTAAATTAGACTCTTTCTTTGCCAAATAAGAATAATGAAACAAGAGATCAAACTTTTTAGACAGGCTTGGAATATATTTATGAGAGTGGAAGTGCGGCACAAATGGAGATGCAGCTCACGTCTCTCAAAGCAAGTTTCCAACAGTGCAGTTATTCTTTTTGCTTTGATAATGAGGAAAAAGGGGAACAGAGAAAGTGGGCGATTCTTCCTGGAATATACCAGGATGGGATGAGTTATGATAATTGGGTGCACTCGCAGCTTTTCTGCAATATGTGTTTGGGATGCTATTCATCTTTAGTTATCGACTAGATTACCCAGGTCCCGTAGTGGACGTGAGGGTTTGGAGATTCTGCGCATACTCTGGAGCAGGTTCAAACCGGTATCGACTACAGACGTTTCTGAAAAACAACTTCAAGTTTCCTTAAAGAGCCAGGGGATAATTTACAATATTTCAGGATGTAAATTGGGTTGTTTTTAAAGCCCTAGGTTTTTGTACTTGGACCGCTTGATCTTTAGTTATGCCAGCAAAAACATTAGTCATGCTTCTAGATATTTTTATTCACCTTGATGTATCGTAGTGTACCTCAAGTTGTTTCATACTTTTGATAAATTGATTTCACACTTTAATACATCTAGAGCTTATGGTTTTTGTGGGCAACTTTGTCCAAAAATTTTTTTTTTTAATACAAATGAGTTCTGAGTAAATGAACTTGATTTTCATGTAAATTTATATAATGATATTTTAATAGCGTAGTGGTTACGAATCCAGATGCTAACCTCAAGGTCAGCAGTTCGAAATTACCAGTTGTTCCGCTGGAGTAAAATGAGGCTTACTGCTCCCGTAAACATTTATAGCCTCGGAAACCCTGTACAGGGTCGCTATGAGTCGGAATCGACTCCACTGCACATATCCATCACCATGTTAAATTTTGTAACCTGACATTGTTGTGCAAAATGGAAAATAACTTAATGATTTTCACAGAATTCAAAATAACTGTTTATTTATTTACTGCTGTGGCTTCAATGATATGAAAACTTCAGTATGGAAATAGTTTTGATGACAAAAACGAATTATATCAAGCACAGGCTTTTCTTAGTAATTTTCTCTAATATCCTTAGGCTATAATTCTTGCCTTCCTGATACAAAACGGGAGGTGAAATACCAGTTATAAAATATAACATATTTAATACACATTTAAGACCTGTCTTAGGAGAAAGAATAAAGAATGATACATCACCTTCCAGTTTAAAAAGACTTTCTAAAAGTCCAAACTACAAGTCTATGTATATCTTATTAGTTAGAACTTAGCTATCTAAATAATCAGAAAAACAAAAAAACCTGGCATTGGAAGAAGTACAGCCAGAATGCTCTTAGAAGACAGAATGACAACAACACCTCGTCTCTCACTGTTGTTAATGCTGTTCTTCAGTGCCGTTAGTTGGTTCTGACACACAGGGACTCTGTAGAAGATTTCTGAGGAGTGGATGGTGAGTTTGAATTGCCAACCTTGTAGTTTAAACTGACTTCACAGTCAAGTGCTTATTTTACAGAGCCACACGTACTTCAGACATATTATAAGGAAGAACCAATTTCTGATGAAGGACACCGAGCTTGGTAAAGTAGAGGGTTAGTGAAAAAAAAAAAGACACCCAAAGAGTTGGACTGACACAGTGGCAGCAGCAATGGGCTCCAGTGTAGCAACAATTGTGAGGATGGTATTGGACCGGGCAGTGTTTCATTTCTGTTGTGCATAGAGTCTCTTTGAATTGGAACTGACTCCAAGGCACCTGCCAACAAAATCTTACATGGTAATGCTTGATATCTAGGGAATCTAGGCAATATGGTCATTTAGCTTGGTGGAAACATTTCCTTTTATTAAGTGACGTTTTTGGGGAAAAAAGACGCAGGAAAGGGTTTATCTAGCCTTCTCACTCATAAACAAATACATATTAAAGCCTAAAGCATTTACTCCATGCTGTGCATTATATGAAATGAAATGACATTAAAGTGGACGTAATTATTGCTCTCTCCAAAGTAGAGTTTAACCATAGGAACAGAAATGCATGGAAATTATAATAATAAAACCACTTGCTTCAGTGGCGGCATGCATATAGAATATTTATAGCTCAGCTGGGAGTGTGATAAAGCATACCTGATAAAAGCCATTTGATTCCAAATACTTTCATTTCCACAACTATATTTTATTATCCTCAGTATTTAGGGAGATTTTAATGAAAGTAGAAAGAATGAGTTTAGATTATTTCGATCCGGTAAGTAAAAAATGTCAATTATCAAGAAAAATGCTTCTAAGGTGTACTTTGTGATGGTGATATAGAAATTTTTAAAATACTTTATTATATTTACTCTTTAGTGTTGATTGGTTTTGCCCGAATTTGCCCACATCTTTTGATTTTTTACATTATTGTTGTTGTTGTTAGGTGCCATTGAGTCAGTACTGACCCATAGCAACCTTATGCACAGTGGAATGAAACACTGCCTGATCCTAGGCCAACCTCACTACTGTTGCCACGCTTGAGCCCATTGATGCTGCCGCTTGGCCAATCCATCTCGTTAAGGGTCTTCCTCTTTTTCTCTGACCCTCCACCTTACCAAACATGATATCCTTCTCAAGGGACTGGTCCCTCTTGACAATATGTCTGAAGTATGAGGGATGAAGTTTAGCCATTCTGGCCTCTAAGGTGCATTCTGGCTGCACTTCTGCTAAAATGGATCTATTGGTTCTGTTGGCAGCCCATGGCACTTTCAATATTCTCCTCCAACACCATAACTCAAAAGCATCAATGTGTCTACGATCTTCCTTATTCACTGTTCAGCTTGTGCATGCATATTAGGCTATTGGAAATATCATGGCTTGGGTCAGGCACACCTGTCAGATATAATGCCCGAAAATAAGCACCTCAGGTTGGAAGGCACTAAGTGTGGCAACAATAGTAAGATTGGCCCAGGATCGGGCTGACAGTGTTTCTCTGCTATTTGTAAGGTTTTCAGTGACTAAATATTCGGAAGTAGTTATTCACTCCTTTTTCCTAGTCTATCTTCATCTGGAAGCTCATCTGAAACCTGTCCACCATGGGTCATCCTGCTGGCATTTAAAATACCAGTGGCATAGCTTCCAGAATCACAGCAACTCACAAGCCACCACAGTATGACAAACTGACAGACGAGTTATTAGTAGATGAAAATTCTTGCATTGGTCCTGGTTTTCGTACTGTTCATGGGAAGGTACTCTAAAGTATGATTCAATTCACTCTTGTATAATTAGAGTAATTTTTCTTTTATTTACACTTAAATGATTAATGCCATAAAGTTTTTATGTTGTTATAATAATCTTTATAAGACATGTTCTTTTAAATATACTTCATTATATTCTTAATAATAAAAACCACATTCTGTGCAAATTATTCATGACTTTCCGTGTGTTCAAATAATGTCAAATTCTTTAAAATTTGTCAAATCAGAAATTTATAATAACATAGTTTTGTTTATTTTTTCCCAAGCAACCATTAAGTGTAAGTACATATATCGCTATGAATCTGTGACACCTAAATGTGTGTTTATTGTTAAGCATTGTACAAGGTTAAATTGTGTCCCTCAAAATATATATCTAAGTCCTAATGCTACAGTACATATGGATATTACCATCTTTGGAAATAAGTCCTTTGCTGATGTAATTAAGTTAGTTGAGATCATATTGAATTAGGATGGGCTTTAATCCAATGACTGTGTCTTTATATGACAAGAGAAATTTGGATACATCCAGGGAGGATGTCATGTAATAACAGAGGCAGAGATTGGAGTAATACAACTAAAAAACCAATGATGATTACAAGCCTCTAGAATCTTCAATAAAAGCATGGCTCTGCTACCTTAGTTTTGGCTTTCTAGCCTCTAAAATTGTAACAATAAAATCTTCTGTTGTTTCATGACACTCAATTTGTGGTAATTTGTTATGGTAGACTAAGTCCTGGTGTGATGCTTCAGATTAATGCGCTGAACTGCAAGGTTGGCGGTTCAAGCTCACCAGATGCTCTTCGGAAACCCTATATGGGGTCACTATGAGTTGGAAATGACTCGATGGCTCTCAACAACAACAGCAACAACAATGACTCTATAAGCGATATATACGCAAGGTAATATTTGTAGATATACTAAAGTGCTTGTAATTTGTTATAGAAGATAAATTTAATCTTATCTAAAATTGTGTTGTTTTATTTTTGATGCATACATTTTAAAATCATGTTTACAAATTTTAAAGCAATTAAATGCTATAAAAATTCCAGTGTTTTTTAAAAATAAAGCCTCATTAATTAAAGACTTATTTTAGCCTATGCATAGCTATGCATGCACGCACAGACACATGCACACACACACACACACTGTACTTTATACTTCATTGGATCCAAACAGAATTAAGTTAAAGTATCCACTTAGACATAGTAAGTAAATGTATGGAGCCCTGGTGTGGCACTGTAGGATAAATACTGGATTCTTAACCATTACGTCATCAGTTCAAACCCATTGGTTTATCCTTGGAAAGTGTATATACAGTTGATATGGGTAGTAACTGACTTGATGGCACTTAACAATAACAACAATAAATTTACATACAGTAAGTTTACCTATATTTTAAATGAAAGATAAGTTACAAAGAAAAAAAAAATCATTGAAGGATTTAGAAAATAAACACTCAGAACTTCCTTTCTTTTATTGTTCTAGATTTGATTTATAGTCAAAAGTTTTCCTTGAACCTGTTCAATAAAGAGACCTGAAGCTGAACATATTGCATTATGTGTATATAGTTAAAATTAAAGTGCTTATTTTATGAGAATAATGCTCTCTAATAACTATTTTGAAAAAAACAACAACATTCATTTTCATGTGATTTGTTTGTAAATGCTGGAGAGCCAAGAGACTCTTACCAATCTCTTGAATGCATTCCATTTTGCAATATAAGCAGGCTGTGAAATTCAGTTTTCACATTGTTGGCATAAAATCACTTATGCAATAAACTTATATTGTCCCAATCACACTATGATGAGTAGCCAAATACTGCATCTTGAAATAAAAATTCAGCTGTTGCCTCAGAATTGAAATCACATGCGTTTTTAGTACCTTAATTCATAATTCGTCTGTTTGAAGTACCATTAAGTGCCTCAATCAAAATATTCTTTTGCAGTACCCTGTTTCACACATCCCTCCATGAAGAACTGCATCTGCTTTTCTCTGCATTCTCTTTGAATTTGGTGTGCTTTATTGAAGTATAAATCACTTTGGCTGCTTTCCCACAAAGTAATGAATGTTTGCTCATATCAGCCTACAGGTCTTTTTCTCTGTTTGTTTTCTCTTTTTCTATTCTTTTTTACTTTCATCCATTATCCACTACCACAGGTTCTTTTTTTCTCCCCTGAAGTGCCACATGAGAAGTATAATCGGATGCATTCGTTCTTTCATGTTGATCCAGCGATTACTAATGTTTAATTTACACGGTTTTGAAACATGCACTGTTGAGTCACTTATGTTCGCTATGAGGAACTCTCATGTCATGTATTTTCAAAGCTCAGGATAATAAAGCAATCTTAGTCATTTTAATATACCTTCTGTGAAAGGCTGGATTTCAAAATCCATCGTTGGATGTCTCTTGGTTAATAGTGGATCCCTATCGAGAACACAAGAAGAAAGTAGTTAATGACTAGGCATATTATTCTTCAGGAAATGAGAATGTGTATCTGCATAATCAAAGGAGTACTGTTAACAATGTTCATAAATATTATAATTAGGACTTTGTATAGTTAAGTCCTAGGGTGGCCCTGTGAGTTAATGTGCCAGATTGCAAAACTGATTGAATTGCAAGGTCGATGGTTTAAGCTCATCAGCTGCTCCTCAGAAACCCTGTACAGGTTGCTATGGGTCGGCATTGACTCAACGGCACTTCACAACAACAACAAGATATTGTATAGCTCACTGAATCTTTTCACATAATCATTTTGAACACTGTCTCTGAACTATGCAGTTAAAGGGATGCATCAATTAAGGCAGTCAATAGGAGACAACACAGTTCTTGTACCAATACTTAGATTTTACTTTATTATTGTTGTGAAGTGCCATTGAGTCAATTCTAACCCCTAGGGACAGTGTATAGAGTTTCCAAGGACCAGCTGGTGAGCTTGAACCACTGACCTTGCAGTTCAAATGACTTTGCAGGCTGACTCATTAGGCCACAGCGGCTTAGTCACCCTTTAAGTCTGTAACTGAAATTAACCTGCAAATCAGTTTTCAGCAAAACAATAAATAGGTCCTAAAGGGCAAGACTAAAACTAATGAAGTAAGCACACCTTAGATTTGAAATCAGAAGGGCAACATTTACCCAAGGACAAAGTTAGAAAAGTTAAAAACCAAGGAGGAACAAAATCATGATACGTAAGAAGGCAGTGTCATAAGGGATGTTTTATTCAGGGGATTCCTATCATTCCAATCAATGAGATGAAACAAAATGTACAGGAATTACTGAGTGTAAAACCTATGTTCTGCTATGTAAACCTTCATGAAGTTCACAATAAAAATTATTTTTAGAAAGTACTTCTACAAAATCATAGAAACCTTTATTAAACATAGTACCAAAATGTGAAGCTGATGTTTCTCAACATATCTTGCATCTTGTTACTGTTCTTATTGAGTTGGTTCTGAATCATTGTGACCCTGTATAGGGTTTTCCAGGAGCAGCTGGTGACTTTGAAATGCTGACCTTGAGGTTCAAACCGACCTTTGGTTGACTGTTAATCTTACAACACCACCCCCTTTATTTTATTTATTTATTTATTTGTTTGTTTGTTTATTTAAGATTTTTATTGTGGATTAAGTGTAAGTTTACAGGGCACATCATCAGTTTTACATTCAACAAATCATACACCTTGTTTCATTACATTGATTATAATCCCCTCCATGTACCATCAGTTAA
>NW_006408562.1:2612137-2619677 GCF_000296735.1 Chrysochloris asiatica | reverse complement strand
TGTCTGCTTGTCCTACTCCACAATCCCCATTCAGGCCTTTTTTCTAGTTGTAAACAGTTCAGGGCCGGCTGTGGCTGTTTGGTTTTAATTGGAAACTGTCTCTTTAAATTTCAAGGAGATCTGTGAGCATGTGTAGTAGAACCCTCCGAGGATGGGGCTGGGGTGCCCACTAGCTCAGGCACCCCTATAGTCACCAGAATGGAGATGCGCAGACAGCAAGGGACCAGTGAACAGCTACCAAAAGAAAAGAATGTTCACACCTTTATCTCTGGGGTTCTGCCAGGTGTCTGTGGATGCTCCAGTCTTTTCCCCACTTTGTCTCACCCAAGATGGTGGCTCCTGGAGCAGCTATGCGTCCCAGACTAGAAAGCAATGGATTTCTTGTTTCTGCCACAAATTTCCCCAGCTGTAAGCCTTCCAACCTTCTAAATATTCCTTTATATGTGGTTCAGAGTTCTGGGACCATCCCCTGACCCTGCGTGGTTGGGTATTTTGTGTTGTTGCTGGTAGAACTTTTTACTGCACTTCCACTGGATCAGCCATCCTGTTTGTTCTCCCACCCCCTTTATTTTTAAAGGCACCCTAGCATACTGGTTATGAACCACAAGGTCAGCAGTTCGAAACTACCAGCTGTTCCGCGGGAGAAAGATGAGGCAGTCTGCTCCCATAAAGATTTACAGTCTCGGAAACCCTGTGCAGGGTCGCTATGAGTCAGAACCGACTCCAAGGCACATAACAACAACAACAAGCAACAATAACAACAATGATACAATATGTTCTTGTTTGGCACTATAGGAAATCCCTGGACTGCTAACCAAAAGGTCGACTGTTCAAACCTAGAGGCAGCTCTTTGGAAACTCTATACTGGGTCCCTATGAGTAGGAATCAACTCAATGGCAATTAACAACAAGAATAATGAGATAATACAAGTATATTACTGAGAAAACTTGTCTGTAACCATCTACTGATGGCAAAGACATGATTAAACATGTTTGGAAGAAGCCACACATGAATGAAATGGAACCGTAGTAGCAATTTTCTTCTATTAACTTTGTCTATATAAAACCTGAGACTTTCTACTCCCATAAAGATTTATAGTCTCAGAAGCCCTATGTAGGGTTGCTATGATTCAGAATTGACTCATGGCACCACCACCACCATACCAGATCACACTGTCTTCTTTAAAAATGATAAAGTTATGATGTTAAAACATCAACAGCCCTAACAACTTTATCATCTTTGAGTAAGGAATGACCAACAGTAACATTTTCTTTATCCCACTTCCTTACCTAAGACATGTCATTCTATTAGACTAAAACTAAAGAGACCTGGTGTGGCACTATAAGATCATGAATGCCCTTGACCATCAGGCTGGTTTGAACTGACAGGTCAGCAGTTCAAACTCACCAGCTGCTCCTCTGTACCCTAGGCAGGGTTGCTGTGAGTCCAGACTAACTGGCAGTACTAACAACAACAAAGAGACCTGGAGTCCTTATTGGCACAAATGGTCTAGCAGCTTCTAATCGAAAGTATGGCTGTTTCAATTTACCCAGAAGTGCTTAGGAAGAAAGGCCTAGTAATTGACTTTCAAAAGATCAAAGTCACTGGAGCACAGTTTGACTCTTAAATACCGGCTTGCCATGAGCTAATGACAACATTTTTGTTTGTTTGTTTTTAATTAAGAGTCACTCAAGTTTTTTTTTTGTTTTGTTTTGTTTTGTTTTCTCTCTCTAGTCAATCTGCAGACTCTTATACTAAATCCTCTGGATAAGAAAAAGCTAAACCCACTACCAGTGGATTGATTCTCACGTATGGATTTCCAAGGCTGTAAATCTTATCTGTGGCAGACATCCTCATCTTTCTCCAGAAAAGCAGCTAATGGAGTTGAACCTGAACTTAAAGCTAGCAGCTCATTGCCTAGCACACAGTGCCTGCCATTAGGCTTCCTTATGAGTAAGAAAAATGTGTTTGAATTCTTACATGCAACACTGAATCCTCTATTGGGAAGGGACACTCGGTCTGAAGTTGTTGTTGTTAAGTACCCTGGAGTCGGTTCCGACTTATAGTGACTGCAAATCTTTACGGGAGCAGAAAGCCTCATCTTTCTCCCACGCAACTGCTGGTCGTTTTGAACTGCCAACCTTGAGGTTAGCAGCTGGATTCGTAACCACTGCATTACCATAGCTCGTGCTGAAGTATTGAACCAGAATTATGGAGAAGAGAGTGGGATCTCTTGGTAATGATTTTGAACTTACTTTTACTAGGATTTTAGTAATACTATTTAAATATTTCAAAGCACATTAAAGGAGGTTGTTAAGATTGTAAAAGTTTCCATTTCCCAAAGTCCCAAGGCTATGTAGCCTTTTCTGATTCCTAGTGGCCTATATGTGTTGTTATTGTTACGTGCTGTTGATTCGATTCCAACCCATAGCGATCCTGTATAGGGTTTCTGAGAAGCAGATGGTGAGCTTGAACTGCCGACCTTCTGGTTCAAACCGGCTTTGTATGCCAGTGCATTAACCCACAGTGCCACACCAGGACTCCGGTGGTCTATGTGTCACTGGATTTTCCGATTCCTGGTGGGGCATTGCAGGTTAATGTGCTGGACTGCGAAGTTGGTTTGAACCAGAAGGTCGGAATCAAATCTATGACACTTAACAACAACAGCAACAGGTTTTCAAAACAGCAGAGAACATCATTTTTCTGCTGCATAATATTGGTGGATTTGAATTGCTATTTTGTGGCTCAATGTATAAACCTACGGAGACATTTTTTCAAGAAAGCATGTATTAAATTTTAGAAAATTAGATGAAATTACATGTTAAAATAATACAATTTAACAAAAGTTTAGTTGTACAAGGTAACAACAGGATAGTGTTTTATTGGAAGAGGATTTGTTATCGGAAAGTTTATTTTAAAACTTAAGGTACAAATCGTGTATCAAAAGTCCTTTGATGGTCAGTTGCTTTTAGTGACCATTGTTTTTTGTGCTTTCTGTTTTTTTCTGTATTTCATGCTAGTTTTATTGTTGTTGTTGTGAAGTGCGTCGAGTCAGTCCTGACCTATAGCAACCATGTGTAGGGTTTCTGAGGAGCAGCTGGTGAGCTTGAACCACCGACCTTGCAGTTCAAACAAATTTGCAGTCTGGTGAATTAACCCACAGCGCCACACCAGGCCATTTTTATTAGACCTCTTTTCATAAATTAACAGAGAAATTATAACTACAAAACAACACGAATATTTGTACTGAATACCCCTGCGAAAAGTAGAAAACCAAGATAAATTTTAATTTAGTAGCTAATTTCAGGTTTTGGTTTCACTCCAGGTTGATGCTCTGGTATATATATAGTGGAATGATTAGTCTTTCCTTGAATTGGGCTGAAAGAGAAAATTACTAGCAGAGGTGTTACAGTTCGAAATAGGGTGAAACATAAAGTACATTTGATTAAAAATGTGTTCCTAGGAGGAATTAGAGTGAATTGGGTGAGAAGAAAATCTGCCCTATTCTTTTCTTTTGGATAGTGGCTAGGAAGTGTCCTGATCCTCTTTTATCTTCATTATGTTTACGCTCTTAAGCTGCAACTACATCACAAGAAGGAATAATTGGGAAACTTTCCTTTTTTTTTTTTTTTTCAGAGCTGTAAATGATGTCTAAATCCTTAATCCTTTTAACTTATCCACCCAAATAATTACTTGACCTTTATTTACTTATTTGTTTTATTTTCCTGTGCCCTTTGGTATATTTTTTGTTTTGTCTTTATCTTCTGTTTTAGAGACATCTTTTATATAAACATTTAAAATTTTGCCATTTCTGAATTCTCCATTTCTGCATTAAACTCATTCAGCTTTTAATGACCAGCTAAAGTTTTAGAGACATCTTTTATATAAACATTTAAAATTTTGCCATTTCTGAATTCTCCATTTCTGCATTAAACTCATTCAGCTTTTAATGACCAGCTAAAGTATAACCTTTTCTGTAGGAGACCTGGTAGTATGCTGTTGTTGTTGTTGTGAAGTGTCATTGAATCAGTTCCAAGGAGCAGCTGGTGAGCTTGAACCACCAACCCTGCAGTTCAAAGAGCTTTGACTCACATTAACCCACAACGCTATTAACCCACAACACCACACCAGGACTCCTCTGGTAGTATAGTGGATAATAAACTGGGTTACTAACTTCAATGTCAATAGTTCAAATCTACCAGTCACTCTTCAGGAGAAAGATGAGGCTTTCTGCTCCCTTAAAGATTTTACAGCCTTCCACTCTAAAAGGTAGCAATGAGTTGATACCGACTTGGTGACATGCAAAGTCCACCACCACTCTCTATCTCTGTCTGTACAAGCCACACCCCCAATTCTTCTATAAAATGTGAAATATTTTTGATAAATCACAAAAGAATTCGAAAACAGATTACAGAATTTAAAACATGTTTGCTGATAAAAAGTGTTTATATCATCAAGAAAAATAATGAACTAATGGAAAATGGGTAAGATTTGAAGAGATAATTTAGAGAAGAGAAAATATACTGAAATAGCAAATAAATCTACTTAGTACCCATGAAATGAAATAAAATGGAAATATCCAAGTTTTTATAATGTGGATAGTATTATTCCCATGATTATAATATTGTTGTTGTTAAATGCCATCAAATCAGTTCCAACTCATAACAACCCTGTATAGGGTTTCTAAGGAACTGATGATGGTGGGTTTGAGCCACTAACATTCCAGTTAGCAGTCTAGTGGTTAACCTACTATACCACAACTTTTGTTGTTGTTAAGTGCCGTTGAGTCAGTTCGGACCCATAGCGACCTGAATAGGGTTTCCTAGGAGCAGCTGGTGAGCTTGAACCACCGTAACCTTGCAGTTCAAACAGCTTTGCAGTCTGGAGCATTAACCCACAGCGCCACACCAGGACTCAACAATAGGACTTCCAATTATAATGTAGAAATATAATGTTGTTTGTTGTTGAGTGCCATCCAGGCAATTCCTACTCATAGTGACCCTGTATAGGATTTCCAAGGAGAAGTTGGTGTGTTTGAACTGCTGACCTTGTGGTTCACAGTCCAGTGCTGATCCTACAATGCCACATCAGGAGTCACAAATTGTTTTAAGATAAATTGTTAGTTTATTGAGTCCTTTTTAAAATGATAAACAAAAGGATAACAATTCATTTAAATATTATTGTGACTAATGAAGCAAGGTGTCCACTAATACATTTTCTAAAATTATAGCTATTAATTCAAAACTATTGTTTATAAAAACGAGTCCTTATAATAGGGTTTTAGAAATTTAATGATACATTCTACAAGAAATAAAACAGGTATCTCAAGAAGATTTTTTTCCTGTGTTTTGTTTTATAGATAATTTAAGAAACATTCCCACAGGTTTTTATATTCATATCTTAGTTCTTGAAAATGTTTTGTAGTCTAATTTTAGTAAGAAAATGTTCAAAATTCCTACACTGCTTAAAATTTTACTCATTCTTTATCTGCATTAGCACTTTATTTCCTGTGCTTCATGTAGTGACTTTTCTAATATCTTCAGTAGCCATACTCTGTTACTTCCATCAAACCACATTTCTGTCCTGCTGGATCTGGGTTAGAGAAGGTGAAAGAAGATACAGAAAGGATGACATCATTCAGCTGTGGATGTTATCAGAGTTCATTGTCATTGTAAAAACTCGAGGTTCTATTGAAAGATGATATTTGTAAATATGTATTTATCGTTGCTGCACACACAAGTATGGATGTTGTGGCCCATACAGCAGGCAAAACAATATAAACTTCTTAAGTATTATCAAGTGTCTTAAGGTAATGAGTTGCTGAGCCAGGGGGTGTTCAGGACCATCATCTCAGGGGACACCATGAACAGTTGGTATAACATAGTTCACAAATACAATGTTTTATACCTTATTTTGGTGAGTAGTATCTGGGATCTTAAAAACTCATAGTTGGACGTCTATGATGCAACTATTGGCCCCTCCATGTGCAGAAGTGTGATAAGAATTTAAAAGACTTAGAATCAAGTAGTCCAACTGATAAATGGAACATGTAAAAATCTGTCTTCACAGCTCTAATACCAGAAGAACTAGATGGTGCCAGGCTAAGATGCAGCTTGAGTTTCTCCATGAGCAGAAGAAAGAAGAGTGGTGAAAATTAAAAATGCTTGCAAATAATTAATCAAACATGTGAAATAGTCTAAATGGAACATGTGAAAATCAGTCTCCAGTACTCTAAGACCTGAAGAACTAACAGTATATGGCTATCACTGCCCAGTGTTCTGAAGGAGATCATATTAGAAGGTCCTAGATAGAATGGGAGACAATGTGGAACAAAACACAACTTTATAAAAACAAAAGAAGACCAGGAGTACTGGACATTAAGAAGCTGGAGGAACTTGAGACTACGGCCCTTCACTACTCTTCAGGTCTGAAAAGGGACTCACCCTTTTGGTCCAATTTTCAGCCAAGCAGTAGATAGGTATAGAGGGAGGACAAGAACACTAGTAAGGTATACTCATTATTGTTGTCGTTAAGTGCTGTCGAGTCAATTCCGACCCATAGCAACCCTGTATAGGGTTTACGAGGAGCAGCTGGTGAGCTTGAACCACTGACCTTGCAGTTCAAACGGCTTTGCAGTCTGGCACATTATCCCACATTGCACATCCTTTAAAATAAAAAAGACACCACTTACCTAAGGACAATGTTGAGAAGGAATGAGAAGGTGGGTAGAATGGAAATAAGAACCACAGGGAGGAAGTGAGCTAACTGTTTTTCATGGAGAGGATTGCAATCATTAAGATGAACCAAAGTGGATGTTGAATGCAAAATCGACATTCTTGTCTGTAAACTTTTACTCAATTAACAATAAAAATTAAAAAAACAATAATAATAATAATAATAATCACTTGAAACTCTAGCAAGGGTATAAAATGAACCGACTCAGAAACAGGAGGGGGAGCACATCCTTTGGACCCCAAGATCCCTGCACACTGAGCCTCCCCTAGCCAGGGACAGCAAGTGGTGACGCCAGAGGACCAGCAGCAGCAGGATCAAGAGCTAGAGCACAAGACAGAGTAGTGGGCTTCCTATTCCATGAAGCAAGTAAAGCTGAGGGACTTTGGGCAGGAAGTTTGCTTGTCCACTGTGTATCTACCCCTGCACTTAAATGGGGCAGCTAGGGTTGCTGACCTATGGAGCTAGAGCTGAATGCCTTTAGGCTGAAACTTACAGTGGACTTGTGAGTTCTCTTGGCATATGTTAGCAGCTGACTGGAACAACTGTGCCTATTTCTGATCCCAAATTGGAATCTATTAACTTCCCTATTAAACTCTGAATGTGATGTCTGAGGCTTGTGTGACCAATGCAATGAATTACCAAACCCAATAGAGATACAGAGAGTATTGTGAGAGATATGGTTGGTGAAATATATATATGGAGCTCTGGTAGCATAGTGGTTACAAATCGGGCTGCGAACTGCAAGGTCAGCAGTTCGAAACTACCAGCTGCTCCGCTGGAGAAAGATGAGGCTTTCTGCTCCTGT